>NW_009259588.1:6053886-6068121 GCF_000687185.1 Egretta garzetta
TGATGAAAACAAAACATGCTTTTTGATGGAATGTTTCCTTTCTTTTATGTTAATGTAAAAATAAATCCTTTTTCTGTTTAGGTTATGTTTAGAATTCCCTTGCTGCAACAGCAAAAAGTTAATTAAAACTGTCATTAATAAAAATCAAACTGATAAGTCTAAATTTAGGTCAATCAAAACAGTAATATACCATGTATGTTTTAATTTGGGTATTGAAGATAATGTGTGTTAACAAGCAAAGGAAATACTTTTGTAAATCTGTTCATATAAAGAAATATGCAAGATAGTGCTTCTATTTCTGTATTAATTTTACTTTAGATATAAGATGTTCACTAAATATCCTACAGTGACAACAGAGAAAGTTGGGTTGTTTTGAATGAAGAATTTCGTCTTGCATGTATTTTTTTTTTCTTTTTTTTTCTTAATAGTCTGATTTTCTCTCTTCTCAGTTTTCAATGGGTCCAGCAAATCATCGAAGGAGAAAGAACCTGCTCAGAAACACAAAAGCAAAGAGGCCACACCAGGGAAGGAGAAGAACAGCGAACATAAGGCTGAGAGCCGAAAAGACCAGGCTGCTGCTAATCACCATCCTACTACAAACACTGGCTCCTCTACGAAAGGGCTCACTGCTAACAACCACCACACTCTTCATAGATCGGCTCAGGACTTAAGGAAACAGGTAATGAATTGTACTCTACTGTGGACACATGGGAAATGCAGACTTTTAAGGTGCTAGCTCTGTTTTCCACTGCCTGGCACGGAGGGAACATGGCAGTCCTTAAAAGCGTGCTCTGGAGACAGCAGGGAGTTAATTTTTAGTGAGAGAGAGAGAAAGAAAGAAGGAAAAAAGAAAAGTGACACATACATAGGAAGTCAGTATAATAAAGCATGCTTTACAACCCTGTCTTTATATTATCCAGTGTATACATATGAAAGAGTAAAGTTCACATTGCCATTTATTAAACCTTTCTGACTGGCCTTGGCACTGTCAGCACGTGGAAGAATGAACTCCTTTTGTGTATGGCTGATCTGTTCGGGTTACCTTAGAGGCTCACTGGCATTGTAGGGAAGCTGATGTTATGCTCAGTGTCTTGTATTGCATATGGGCAACACAAACTTCGGAGTGTGGGAAAAATGTTTTGCCCGATGCATAAAGAAGGTTCTCCAGGATATTGCCTCCTTCACAGTGGACGTACCAGGTGGGAAGAAATTCAGACTTTCATGTTACCTTGTTGACAACTAGCAAAAAAAATCCAGCAAGAGGTTTGTCTTTGCCTGACTTGGATTTGGGTGCAGAAGTTTAGCAAACCAATCGTTCAGTGCTTGTGACTGGTGTTTGCGTAGGATTCATGTCTCTATTTTTGATGGTGGGATCAAAGGGCTCCTAAAATAGCAACCGTCAAATAAGTTTTCGTAAAAGACTTTAAAAAAAAAATCCCTGGTCAGTGTCCTTATTCAGTCTGGGGCTGGGTTAGCAGGGTACCTGCACTAGGGCAATGCAGTACAGAAAGCGTGCTGCAACTGTGCTTTTTTTTTTTTTTTTTTTTTTTTTTTTCAGTGGTTAATTCTCAACAGGCCAATTAGAGACAGTCTTTATTTGCTGGCATGTAAAGGTATTTCTTCTAAGTAATCTGGCCTGGACTTCAGTGGAGCTGGAATTGCCATCTTGTAGGGCTGTCAAGGCCTTAAATGGCACCTCTCAGTCATAGGCTTGGAAATTAAAAATGGCAAAAAGTAAAACAGTGGTGCTCTTGCTGAGGAAAACTTCCGTGCCCTTTGCTTCAGTGATGTTTAGCTTCTCCTGAAATGCCTCCACCGGATTTGTATTACCTTCTAAATCAAATTTGAGATCCTGAAACCTATCTACAGTATATTTCTTTGTACCTCTGTAAGACTTCCATTCTTTGTTCCCCCATGTAATTTTTTGCTTATCTAGTCATCAGCTTGAATGCCTGCCTTCTTTTGTGTCCTTTTGGCTTTCTTTTTTTGTGACTACCAACATCCTATGGTCCTTGCTGCGACATGCTCTGCCATGAGCTTTTCATGTTGAACAAGTTTCCCAAAATGTAAGGATGGACTTCGTTCTTAATTTAACTCACTTGAACACTTGTGTGAAATGCTTTAAAGTTGTATCATCAAAGTGTGAAGGGTTAAAATTTTTGTGAAAGTCAACAGCCATCACTTGTGAAGGTAGTTCTGAGGAGGGAAAAGACAGGTGTCGAAGAATTTTGTCCGTGATCCAAGTGGATTTTGCTTCATGGAGTATTAGATGTTTTCAATTATGCTACACAAAATGGAGAGAAATTCTAAAGCAATGCAGTAAAACCAACAGTCACGCCACACAGAGAACTCACAGAGCGTGGTCCTCAAGCTTCAGAAAATAAGGGGGCTGTAAATCAAGATGATGATTTTTTTTTTTTTAATTTTAAAAAAAAGTTGGGCATCTAAATTTTTTTTCTGCAACCCACAGTAACTTAAGTACTTTCTTATGAATTTTAATGAAGATGTGGCTGTAACTAATTAAAGGTGGATTATGCATTTTGCCCAACAGAAAGGCTTAGCTTTGTGGAAAACCTTAGACTTACCAGTTAGGTGACATTGCTGAATTTCCTACCTGTGTCCTGAGTCTTTGTTGACAATTTCAGTATTTTCCAAAAGGAGAGTAGTTTTCCCAGGATGCCAGCCACATGTGCCTCCTCCTTGCAGTATGTTTTTGCTCCTTGTTCACATGCATTTACATGGTTTATTTATGTGTGTATTTTTGTTTTGTTCGGTCTTACAAAAAACAAGGGCGGAACACTAGAAATTATCCCAGATTTTCTTTTTTCCTTTCATTCTTTCTTTTCTGGTGTGCACTTGCACTTGTCACGTGTTCCCTCTCTCTCTTTCTTCCTCCCTTGCTATCTTCCCAAATCCCTTACTTCAAAGGAGTTTGCGGGCAAAGGAAATGTAGTTCAATGGAGCCCTCTCTCGGCCTAATATGGTAATTTAGCTCTGCAAAACTCATATCAACACAGAATTATTTTTATGAATGAATTTGAGATCAGTTGCATAACTTGAATTTGTTTGGGACCAAACCTGTTGTTGGTATTGCTAATGTTGCTGTTACTACTGTGGTTGTTATCTAACAAGTTGTTTGTTGGTTTTATTTTGTGTGTGTGTGTGTATGTGTCTGGAGGATGGATCCTAGGTGCTATGCAGAGGTGTGTATGTAGACCAGTTCAAATCCAACAAACAAGTTGCTGCAAGATATGTGCTGGTCCCATTTGCTTTTTAAAAGACAACAAAATTTAAAATCTATCGTACCGTCTTTTACTGCAAGGCAAGTGTTCAGTAAAGAGGAGAAAAGAGTGGCCTGAAGACAAATATATGTCAGCAAAAGTGAGAAGATAGCTGAAAAGCAAAGATAAGATTATTCTTATCCCTAGTTTCACCTTTAGCTCAAGACTTTGAGTCATGTAAGGCTAATGTCAATCACTTTGTTACTATTTGAATTAAATTGACTTCTTTCTTATGCGCTCAGTGTAAGCACTGCCTCGGGATGGAGCTGTGGCATAGACCCCCATTTGGTGAACCTGCGCACCTGGCAGTGTGGCCAATTTTTTAGGCTGACTCTGTGTGTGTATGTTTGGTTTGGGGGGAGACATATCAACAGTAGAAAGGTAAGAAAATGCCTACCACAATTTCTTGTTCTTTTGGTTCCAATCGTCTGATGGGTCCTCAGAGACAAGTACAGACCAGGAACGTTTAGGTGATGACTGACCAGCCAGAATTTCACATTTGTCAATGTGAAATCCTGAATCCACCATAGCTTTGATGGTGGGCTATGACCATGTTGTTTGTTCCACTTGTTTCCAGCTGGAAGATGCTTGTTGCAGCCTATTCCCTTTTGAAGCGTGGTCTGTTCTGGTCTATATAGTACTGCCATATCTTAAACTAGTCTATATAGTACTGCCTTATCTTAAGCATTATGCTATCCTCTCTGAAAACACTCAAGATACCTGTGGGGATCTGGGGAGGGAAGAGGGAAAAGCATTTGAAAATCATCATGTAGTGTCATCAGATGATGGTCCTGAGGAAGTTTTCAGCAGTGTTTCCTTCTTGTGGGGTCTCCTTAGTTAGCAACCAGAAAGAAAGAAGTGAATTCCTTATAGTATTCTTAAAGCCAAGTGTTCTCTACTTCAGGACCTGTTCATCATTGGGATAACTTCATGAAGTTTGAATAAAAACTCAAAATAGTGCAATTATCTAGGATTGGAGGTTAGACAGCCGAAGCTTATGTACCTGTTCAGTTCAAGATTTGGCCCTGAGAGATCTAGGCTTTCATTGTGTGGAGGTATTCTAACAACTCTAAGCAGTTGTGATAAGTTGCTGTTTTCTTAATGAATTCAGTTTTCTGGAGTTTTGTATCTTGGCAGTTTTAATTCTGGCCTAAAGCTGATGGTGCTGATGGCGTGTTTTCTTTTGAAGAAGAGGAGCTGTGAGGATCTTGTCTTTCTCCATGAGCACTTTCTCCATGACTGTGTTTTGTTCTCAGGCTGTGTGTTCGCCTTGCTAAAGGAGTGCCCTGCACGGCCCTTCAGACTTCTAGTCACAACTTCTTAAAAATAAACTATAGGAAGGATGGAGTGACAAGGTACCTCCACACAGCCTGACTGCTCGCTCTGAGGTGTTGTCTTGATTGTACCTGACAGCATATAATACAGCTATGGCCTCCTTGGAACCTTCTGGAAAACCTCCTGTAGAGGAGATTCCACATCCGTTGGCAGCTTCTTCCAGTGTTTTCTTTTTCTTCTAATGAGAAGGTTTTCCTAGTTGTGCCTCAGATCATTGTTGTAGACAATTAAAGGGCTTTTTTTCTTCTGCTTTTCCCATGGAAAGAACGCTTACTATCTCTTTTCAAAGGAGCTCCTTGTGCATCAGAAAACTGTTACGGAGTTGTCCCATAGTCATCTCTCTCAGAATAAATAAGATCAGCTCCCTTGGCTTTTCAGTAAAGATATTTGCCAAATACCTGAGCACTGTGTGCTCTTCTAGACTTGCTCCACTGTCTACGTTTTTCTTGCAGTGTGGGCCCGATGCTGGGTCCAGCCCTGCGTAGGAAAGCCTGTGCTCCTGTCCCTTGTTTTTGGTGTTCTTAAAGTCTCAGAAAGTGATTTGCATGCTTTGTACTACTATTGCGTTTCAGCTCACTGTGGTCCCCAAATGTTATCCTTCCCCTACAAGTATTTGATTTGTCCTTCCTAAAAATAGCACTACTTCTTGTACGCATGTTCTGAAATAAGTTCTTCAAGATTGCTTTTAATTTTGACCTTGTCTCCAGAGTGCTTACAGCCCCTTGCAGGTGTGTGTCACTGGCAAATTTTACAATAATCCAAGTTACTGATGGAAGTACTTGGTAGAAGGGAGGCCAAGACAAGTCACTGCAGAAAGTCACCTGAAATGCCCTCCCAGGATGGCGGTGAACTATGACAACGCTAACTTCTCTTGAGGATGACTTTATTTAATCCCTTGTGAAGCCACTTGAGAGTAATTATGTCTAGGACGTGTCTCAGGAGCTTGTTTGATGTAACATCATGTGGGACAGGGGCTGGAGCCCTACATGAGCAGAGGTTCTTCTTTACCTGCTCAGCCAGGAGTCTGTCAGAAGATGATTAAATTAGCCTGATGTGCTATTTTGGCAAACCTATGGTGGGTTGGGTTTGGTTTGGTTTTAACATTATCTTATTACCGTTTGTGTGTTTACAAATTAACTGTTTGATAATTTGTTCCAGAATGATTTTAAGGTTTGAAGTTAGGTAGACTCTGCCCTGACCTAATTTCCAGGAGCCATGCCCTAAGTCATCTAGGTGCACTTTAGCTTGCTGGGGTTGCCTTCCTAGCTCTTTTGCTGAAATTGGTTGTGTTACATATCTGGTAAGTATTCAGTCAGTGGTACTTCTGGTGAAGGCTAATGCAAAAGAAGCACAAACACTTTAGCCAAACTGTTGCTTTTGTTTTTTCTTCCTTGTGTGGTGATTGATTTTACTGTTCTTTGTTGTTGTATTTTTAAGGTTTTTATTTTTTTTTCTGTTTCATTTTATGTCCCTTGCTAACTGAAGTTTCTTTAGCTCCTTGGGCTTTCCGATTTTACCCATGCATGCTTTTGCTGCTCCTGTATAGTTGCCCTTAGTTGCATAATTGTGTTTGCACTTTTTACTGTGATTCTTTTCTAATTTTCCAGTCATTAGAGAACTTTGTGAACAGCCATAATGGCCTGTGCTTTGTGCCCTTCTTCTGAGTGGGAATTGCTTTGGTTTGGGTTTTTTGCAGGTGGTTTTTTTTTTACTGGGTTTTTTTTTGGTTTTGTCCTTTTTTTAGGTCTGTTTTCCTTTCTTTACTGTTGTCACATCTTAGAATTGAAAACTGATTTTATGATCACTGTCACCCAGATTACCTTCCCCTCCCACTTCTCAATCAGTTCTTCTCTATTAGTCTAGACGAAATCTGTAATTGATGTTCCTGGCTATTTATAAAGCTAGAGATGTTCAGCTCTTGTTCTAACTGCTGCAGGCAGGAGGCAATATCTCAGCAGCTCTCTACCCATGTCTGCTCTGTGGCATGAAAAAGCATTGTAGAAGTCAAACCCAGGCCTCCATTTCAGATGCGGAGTACTGCCTAAATTTCAAGGGAAATGGCTAAATGCATTTCTGTTAGCAAGTGTTTGCTTTCCAGATGATATCTCACGCATATTTGGAAAGCTCAAGGTAAAAACAGGTGTCATCAGTTAACTGGATTTTCTGTAAGTGTTTCTACCTTGGAAGCACAGGAAGGACAAGAATATGGATGGGCTTTAAAAGGGTGTTACTCGGGCTCCAGCTTCTGGAGCACAGAGGAGAAACTGCACACAGTAAATGCATGTACACGCATGTGTATGCAGGATCCCCAGTTCCAGTGGCTCATCTGCCAGTCACTTGATACAAGACCATAGCGTGATCTTTTCAGTCTGTTTGATCCTTATTTTGTAAGG
Organism: Egretta garzetta; assembly: GCF_000687185.1. NCBI lineage: Eukaryota > Metazoa > Chordata > Aves > Pelecaniformes > Ardeidae > Egretta > Egretta garzetta. The sequence goes on from NW_009259588.1 coordinate 6,060,896, forward strand.
ATTTTATCCCTACTTTATAAGTGACTACAATTCTTGTATTTGTTTGAGTTGAGAGAAGTTGCCATGCTTATTAATTTGGCAAATATTTTGAAAACCCACAGGGAAGTAGTATAACTTCACAGTTACGTGAATGGTGTTATTCACCTGAGCGCTGATGAGGGGTTGTTGTACTGTATGCTTTCACTTGGGGCGCTTTTTCAATGTTCCTGATTTTTTGATGTGTTTTTCTGCACTCACAGTGGTTTAAGGAGGTGAGAAGACAATGTTTAAACTTGTTTAAATGCTGAAATTTGTTTGAGGCTTAAACTTGAACTTCATTTTCTAAGAAGAAACTTAGGGGCTTAACTTTGGCAGTGCTGAGCCATCACAATTCCCTTCAAAGCTGAGGGTTGCTTTCGGTGCTTAACATATCTTATAGTTAAAATATAAATTTTAGTTTCATAGCTGCATTTAAATGTCTTACAGAAAGCAGTGGAGGCCAGCAATTCTAAGTTGCAATGACACATTAGTGATGAATATGATGTAATAAAACATGTGTCAGCAAAACTGCCCAGATATCGAACTTTAAAAAAAAAGCATTGAACTACTGTATATATTTTTATTTCAACTAATGACTTCAGCAACAAGATGCCTCCCCAGATTTAATACCTATGACAGACTGGATCCTTCATGGCCGTCCTGATCTGTTGGGTGCATAATGTGTTCAATATCTCTTTTTATGTGTATGTATGTATAGGCAGGAGGTTGGTTTGAATCTCAGTGTGTGTTTTTTGCAAAATGTGCCCATTCCAGTTAGAGTAGATCATATATACACTGGCTAGTTTGTCTGCTAGGAAGTAGTAAACTGCGTGCACTTAAGGGGAGTTGGGTGGGAGAGAATTAGTGTCTGAGGGCCAGAAAAGGAGATCATGAGAGTATTAGTTTGTAAATCAGACTACCTGTGTTTTGTGATACTGTAACAGGCTTTCTGGTAGACAAAGAGGGGATTAGTGCAAGCAAGGGAGCTCACCCTTCTTCAATGCGAGAGGCTTTGTACCCTCTGAAAGCAAGATTGGCTTTCTGAGGACTTTTTGTTTCTTTTTTTAAAAAAAAAAATTCTATTTTATTTGTTTATTATAAATGCCAAGTCCCTCCTCTTGCCTGGGTGAAAACTGTTATATGAAGATTGTACGAAGGGGCCAGGAGTCAGGACCGCAGAATATGGTTGTCCAGCGACTGGGATGCTGTGGCTGAGTGGTAACATTATTGATTTACTTTTCTGTTTTCTGTTTCCTTCCTTCTGCTTCCGCTGCAACACTCCTGGCATTGCAGGTTTCTAAAGTCAACGGGATCACTCGAATGTCATCTCCGAGTGCAAATGCAGCCAGTGCCAAAAAGATGAGAGAAGTCAGACCTTCACCGTCCAAAACTGTGAAGTACACTGCAACAGTGACAAAGGGAACTGTCACATACACCAAAGCCAAGAAAGAACTGGTCAAGGAAACCAAACTAAATCACCACAAACCCAGTTCACCTGTCAACCACACAATCTCAGGGAAAATAGAAAGTAGCAATGCAAAAACCCGCAAACAGGTGCTATCCCTTGGAGCATCCAAGTCTAACAATACCGCTGTTAATGGTGTAAAAGTCAATGGCAAGTTGAACCAAAAGACATGCACTAAGGAGGTGGGGAGACAGTTGAGGGAGGGGCTGCGCAATTCGAAGAGGAGGCTGGAAGAGACGAATCACATAGACAAAATACAGTCGCCCACCAAGAGAATGAAAGGGGCCATCAACTTGGCAGAAGCTGCCAGCAAAAAGGCAGCCGTAGAAAAGCCTTTGCTGAATGGACATCTTAAAAAGGAAGTGCCAGAGAAGAGTTTGGAAAGAAATAGGCCGAAAAGAGCCACTGCTGGAAAGAGTACGCCAGGGAAACAAGCACATGGCAAAACTGAAAATGCCTCCTGTGAAAATCGTTCTACCTCTCAAGCGGAGTCCTTGCACAAGCCACAAGACTCAATGGGAAAGCACGAAAAGGGCAGTAGTAAGTCTGGGTGGGGGATGCTGGGGGAGATTCCCATCCTTAGGCCCTCCACCAAGGAATTTCATGACCCACTGATATACATTGAGTCAGTCCGAGCTCAGGTAGAGAAGTATGGGATGTGCAGGGTGATTCCTCCTCCAGACTGGAGACCTGAGTGCAAGCTAAATGATGAAATGCGGTTTGTGACACAGATTCAGCACATACACAAGCTAGGCAGGCGCTGGGGACCCAACGTGCAGCGGCTGGCCTGTATCAAGAAGCACCTCAAATCTCAGGGCATTACCATGGACGAACTCCCACTCATAGGTAAGGGCTGTGGTTTCATTGGCCTTTTGCCGCTGCTTGTTAGTGTCCGTATACAACTTTATGCTCCATTTGCCTTTATGCTTAACCGAACCCCTGTTCAATTAACACTGCAGAGCTCTGGATCTCTCTCTTTATCCATTGGTCAGGCACGATGCAGGTAGGTTGTCGGAGAGCTTTCCAGGGAGATTTTATATCACCACTTTCCTCCTGCCAGCTCTTTATTTCACCCAAGGAAAAAAAATGCTATGTGGGGTCTCGGTCTCCAAATTTCAGGATCTTCTCCTTTCCCTGCTGTTTATTTTTGTAGGTAGTACAACTATGGATATTGATAGCCTCGGTTTAAATGTTGCCTCAGAATTATTTTTTTGGGCCTTTCCAAAGATGTTTTTCCAAACAAGCTGCAATCCTGCCAAGCTTTAATACAAATATCCTCCCCCCCCTTTAAAAGCATTTAACCAAGGGGGAAAGAAAATATCTCGGAACTGACTTCTATTTGGGTACCCAGACACTTAAAATTACAAATTTGCAGTGACCTGCTGACATTTAACAACCATTAAGTGTCAAGAATAGGCAGTAAAATGTGGTTGATTGCAAAATGGAGGTTTCATTATTTCTCCCAGCAGGTGTCTGCCAGGGCTAATGCCTGAGTGAGAATCACTTATTTAACAGAATTCTTGGTTTATGGTCTGCTGTCAAATATGACACGTGACAAAAATGTGACAATAGTTTGTAAAAACATTACAACAGCAGCATACAAATGAACTATTGAATGAGCCACCTCCATCTCTACTGCCTTTGCAGCCATGACGTAGTAACAAACTTGTGTTTTTAAATGTTGTTACCCTTTCCCTTTGCTTTTGAAGTGTTTTGAGTCAGAGCTCACAGGGCCTGCATGTAGGACCTTGAGTTTTGCCTCTGAGGCGTTACCCGGCTAGTGGTAGCTATCAACGCTAGTTGGATTAAAGGACACACTTTCCTGTTTAAACCATTCAGAACACTCTTCCCCCTTCCCCCTGCCCTGTTTTCAAACTTTATTTTATATCACATATGGTAAGTGTGTGAAAATGCATAAAAGCACACAAAGAGATCGCAGAGTTTATGGTGAACCAATGCAGGGCACAACAGAGAGACGACAATTTAAGGAGGAGGAACGAGGGTTAGCGCTCTGTTGCAATAGTCATGCAAAAACGTTCAAGGAAATCTGAAAATTAAAATCACTCAAGCAGCAATAAGTGAACATTTTGTATGCCTAATGTATGCAGTGGTTGTATGCTAATAGAGAAGAATAATGAATTAAATTTACATTGGCAAGAGAGAGAAGAAAATGTGCAAGACAGCTCGATTAGGCGCTCCTGGAACAATGTTAACTTTTTAATGAAATACCTTAACTCAGCATTAAGATGGCATTACTGTTAATTATTTGTATTATTTAAGCACCTAAGAGCCTAATTAATAGGCAAGGATTCTATTCTGCTGGGTGCCATATAACTGGATCAAACAGTGGTCTCTTACAAAATTTGCATCTTATGTATCCTTTATGCAGTTAATTTCCTACCTATCTTGTGCTTAAAATTAAAAACAAAATGGAGAGAAGAAGCTGGAGACCATCAGTGTACAAAAATGTGAGAAATCCGTTGGTTCCAGTAGGAAAGACATAAAATAATCTGTGGTGATAATGCGCACTTATTTAAGTAGGCATGCATGCATATCCCTTCTTTAGGGCCAAATCACGTTTCTGCAGAACATGTGCCAGGTCTCCTATTTAAGCCATTTTGCTGTAGGTGCTTATAAATGGGGTTAAAACTCCTCTTTTTTAAGCAATGTGCTTAGGTCAATTCTGAAAAACATCAGCCTGAGATAGAAATGCTTCCAAAAGTTATGGCTGTGTGAAATGGAATTACAGTTGAGACCATTTTGTAAACCTTAGCTGTAGCTGGCCCTATGGAGGAACTTCCAGATACGCGAGGCTCCGGTTGAATGGCGTGCTGCTCGGGCTCTCATATTGCGTAGTGATTATGAGCGATCATTCCATGATGAGGGAGAAAATCGCCTCTCTTAAATAGCTCATGAACAGTGTTGAAACTAGAACCTTAAGCTGGGTGTGTGCTATTTTTCCCACTGGAGAACATGTATAATGTTAAACCTGGACCACGCTTCTTTCAAAGTTAGGAGTAGGTTACTCAGCTTTATGTAGGTCACTGAATCTATTGGGATGGAAAGCCACCTTGAATTATGCCTTCAGCTTATTTGTGAACTATGCATATAAAACACTAGACCAAAAAAGTAACAGCCTGTAATAGAGGCCAGCTTGAAAGTTATTTTGTGGGGAAGATTAAAGAGGAAAGAAAGAAAACCTTTAAAACTTGGGGTTTTTTTCCCCCCAATGCTGTTTACCTTTTCTTAGCTTCTTAGACTTAACCATTTTGACCATGCCCTGCACCACCCCCTCCCATCCCCCCCAAAAAAAAGAAAAAAAAAATAAATTACTAAACTGGATAAATCTGCTGCCCCATGGCCATGCCTCCACCCTTGTCTTATACTCCTCAAAGATATATCCTTGGTTTTGGCTGCAGCCAAAATCCTTTCCCCTTTTCACACCTTTGCCCGGCGTTGTGCGGGCAGCTTTTTAGTGAGAAACCTCTGGCACTGCTCTGCCTCGGTTGCAACCCTTGTCATCCCAAAATGTTGTATGCAGGTTTACACTGCTGAGCCTCCCTCCTCGCTGGATTGGCACAGGTGGTGGAAAAGGGGAAAGCAGAGGAAAGAAGGAAAATTGGGATCAGCTATGAAGTGTCTGAGATGCAGCACAGGGTAGTTTAAGAAAGTGATACAGCTTTTGCTAGCAAGTGAGATGATACAACTGGCCCTTAAGATGCTGTAGCTGTGTATCCAACAGTAAATATTTACCATAACTCTGCTTCTTGCACTTCTCTGTTGTATAATAGCATTTCTAAGTGCTCTGAAATGGCTGTGGCATAATGATTTTTTTTTCTTTTTTCAAAGAAAGAGGGGAAGGAGAGACAATGTGGCAGCATCGATGTTGATGCAAGTTTTGAATTAATTCTCTTTTTTCTCTCAGCAGTGCCCTGCTGAATTGTAGGTGGTCTTTGGTCTGTTTCTTCACTCTTTCTACTGATGATTTATTTCTGTGCTTTGAGAGTATTTATGATGTTTCTTTTATTGTTCCTCGTCCATTTGGCTGCCTTTTATGCTGCAGTTTGTATAATCCTCCATTTTTATTTTTTGACTGGAGTGTGAAATGTGCTAGTCATCTTAAAACATACAAAACCATAATGGAGTATAAAATATGGATGGCCTCAAGCTGGAAGAATAATGTGCGTGGAACTTTTTATGCAGCTGCAGGCACCAACCCCAAACAACCCCGCACCTCCTGTGGGTGTTTTTTAAGGATTTTTCTACCTGTAGTGAACTTAATGATGTTACTGTGCTCCTTTTAAATACTAACTGTATTCAAAGTATTGTGCAGACATTAGATAATCAATGTTTCACCTCCAGAAAGGATAGGTACTTGTCTTCTTGCCTGCCAGTACCCATCTTGACATGTCTTTTGCTTCTTCCTGGCATAAACCAGAGGTGTGGGACTGGTGGCGAGCAAGGGGAGGGTGGGAGTGTGCGGGCTTTTAAGGAGCTGCACAGCTCTTGTCTCCCTGACCACTGGGTAATGACCAGGGGAAGGATGTGTGTCAGGAGATAGCTGGGGGTGCTCTGAGAAGGGAAGGGAATGAAACGCGAGGAGGAGAGCAAGTTTAACCATAGGGGAGGCTGTTGCAAATAGGAAAATAGGATCTGCTGAATGAATCAAGCTAGCAAAACAGCGGTGCGCACCTGTCTTTAGCAGGAGGTGTATGAGATAGGGACAGTCCTGCTCCGGTGCTTAGGTGACCAGAGCTGTATGGGTGGTGCATCCCATATGTGCCCAGCCTGGTAGTGCACGTGACGTGAGCCACCCACAGCTTTCCTAACCTGCTCCTGTGTTTCCCTTTCCCCTCCTCTGCTGCCTGGCACACGTGGGACTCCAGGAGGCTGTGAGCTCGACCTGGCCTGCTTCGTCCAGCTGATCAACGAGATGGGGGGGATGCAGCAAGTGACTGACCTCAAGAAATGGAACAAGCTGGCAGACATGCTACGCATCCCCAAAACTGCACAGGACAGGCTGGCCAAGCTACAAGAAGCCTACTGCCAGTACTTGCTCTCCTACGACTCCCTCTCCCCTGAGGAGCACAAGAAACTGGAGAAGGAGGTCTTGCTGGAAAAGGAAATCTTGGAGAAGAGGAAAGGACCTTTGGAGGGACATTTGGAGAATGCCTACAAGTTCCATTCCTTGCCCCGGTTTGAGCCCAAAAACGGACTCATCAACGGCGTGGTTCACAAAAATGGCTTCCGCAACAAGTTAAAAGAGGTCGACGTCCCACTGAAGACAGGCAGGCGGCGGCTCTTCGCTCAGGAAAAGGAGACCACGAAGGAGGACGAGGAGGAGGAGGAGGGAGTTCTTAGCGACTTACACAAGTGTATATACAAGGTAATGAGGCAGGCTCTGCCGACTTTGTTTTGCAGAACTGATGATCCTGTCATCTGGGCGGCATCTGGGTGCAAACCCAGCTGGCTGGGGCTTGCTGATGTGCTGCAATGCCGCCCCCAAGGCAGCCAGCGGCTATCACAGCCGGGCGGTCTGGTGGCTTTATCCTGATCTGCCTGGCTCTCACGGGATGTCTGGAAAAGCTGAAAGGTGTTATTGTCATAATGAGATGTACTGGGCTCTGCCCCACTTGTCTCCTTGTGAGAGGTTCCCTGAATAGCTCTGCCCAATTATCCTTGGCAGACACAGTTTTTATTTTCATTTTCTAGTGACATTTAGAGTAATGTTCTTCTTTCTCAT
>NW_009259588.1:6069351-6074160 GCF_000687185.1 Egretta garzetta
ATTCCTGCTTCTTGCAAATCTCTTGTTGAGCAAAGTAGTGCTCCACATCAAAACTAACACCACTAGAAATACTACTACATTTAGAAAGGGCAAAGTGAAATGCAAACAATATTTTCATCCACAATGCCAGATTTTGCTCAGCACTAACAGTCACATGGACGCTTAGTCCTCCACAGATCAAGTACATCCATTTACAAAGGAATGCTGACTCTTTCACTGTATTTTATTTGGCAGTCTCCTACTCTGGAGCAGGACTTGGCACTGCAACTCGCAGTGCAATTTTGAGTTGCGTTGAATTGTGTAGCCGTGCTCTGAGAGAAACAGAGCGTTGAGTGTCTGTGCCCAGTAAAGGAATACGCTGTTCTTCCCCTTCCAATCTCGCTTCCATCACCAGGAAATGAAGCCAGATAACCCAAAGTGGCTTATTGTTAAGCTATTTAGGGACTGCATGAGCTCATGACTTGAGCGTTAAAAGCTTGCTTTGGGTTTCTTTTGCAGCCTGTTATGATTTGTCAGCCCAAAAATTCTTTTAGTCAGGGACTCCGGCCTCAATCCCACCTTTGAAAAGCAATCTCTTTGCCATGCTGCTGTTGGAGAGAAGCTTATCTAACAACAGCAGCATTTGTGAATAGTGAAGTGGCATTTCTGTGCTTAATATCCTGTGCTTGATGATGTTAAATGAAAATTTGATACGACTTACCCTGACTGCTGTATGAACAACCTCAGACTTGGTGGGCAAATGCCTCCATCTTCTTTTCCAGTGCAAGTCCTAAATTAAAGTTTAGAAGATACAAAGTAACTCAAAAAGCAAGATTGGGATTTGTGGGAAGTATCCTAATAAGATTTGGAAAATAAAAAAGGCAAGCAAGCAAAGCGCAGCTAGTATGACCAGCCTGAGTCTGCTGAGCCCCAGGCCTTTACCCCAAAAGGCTGAGAGCTTCCAAATTGCTGCTGCTGCCCCAAAAGCACTGGCAGTACTGACAGCATCAGACCCTGTATGAGTCCAACAATACCCAGTAGAAAAACTTTTGTTCTGAGCGTAGAAGCTGTTAGAGATGAGCATTGCTGAGCCTGAGGGCCAATGCTCTCCCCACTCACCAAAGCAGCTGCAGCACACGGAGCCGCTCAGGCAACTCCTTGGGTTGTCTGCTGTGGTGCCAGCATCTCCCCGGCCACTGGGCCTTGCCTGTTTGAATCCCATCCCATGCTCATCTACTGCTGTGCAGAGACCGGGGACTGCTGTCACAGGCAATGGACTGGGGAGAAAACAGAGGGAAGCAAATCCATGTTGGGTTTCTGGAGAGATCCCAGCTGTGGAGTGCCCTGCAGGACACCTGGTCAGTCTGAGTGCAGCGAGAGGCACATAGCTTCATTTTCACAGCACTTGGGGGGAAAGCCCTGTAGAAGGACTGATGGGTGAGAACTGGTTATGTCACTTAGAGCAAGCCTCAAGACATAGAAATAAGAAATTATGCAACAATCTTGATGCACCGGAGTAACCCACAAGACTTGTAAAATGACTGTACTTCATCACTAGCCTTTTAAACAAGTCTGAGATGAGATGGCGCTGGCTTATGGATTTGAGCAGAGGGTACTTCATGGCATTTTATGAAACAAGCCTTTTAATCCTGCATTCTCTGTTTCTCTTGAATGATGGTATCCTCCTGTGCGGATATCCTCAGGATCCTGCTTGTGGAGGGGGGAATGTTCTTTACCTATTAGCATGTTTCTGAGAAAGTCTGAAATTTGTTTTAACAGAACATGTCTTTATGTTACAGTTTCCACAGATGAGGAGTTTATAATTGTTCCTTTCTAAAGCACGTTGCTAATTCTAATTAAAAATAAAAAACACACACAAACCCAAAAAACCCGCAACCCCTTCCCTTTGCTAAATGCCCAGGTCAATAGATTGACGGCTGGAGAACAGCATAATCATATGGCTGTAGTCCAGTTTAGAAGCCATAAAGTCAGTGCTTCAGACCATGAAGAGGCCATACATTTAGGATTTTGCGCAGTAATTTCTGCAGTCAGCACGTGCTTGACCTGGAACATGTTTTTAGAAAGAGACATCCAGTCTTCCAGGAGCAGTTACCACCATATCACATGTCAAGGTTAGAGTAAATCTCCTTTGTGGTTGGCTGACTTTCTGCCAGGGCTCCCAGATTATTTTCAGCATTGCTCCTTTCCAGGCTGTAAGGCCTGCTGTGCTTTTAAGTGTGTGCTGCAGGCTGCTGCGCTTGCTTTCTTTACTCCTAAATGTATGGCTTTTCTGTCTGACTAATAAGATGTCGTTGTTTGTAAGTACGTGAAGTAAACTGCTGTCATCAAAGAAGTATCTGCTGCAAGATTTTCACTCTTCTCTCCCCAGTTTTAGCTCTGAAAATATTTTAAAAATCTGTACTGGAGCTGACTGAAAACAGCATTTGTTTCCATACAGAACAAACTGAAGGCTTATTAGCAGACTCGTTAGAGGGACACACAGAAGAAATCACCAATGCACATTTTGTCAGCCCTCACGCAAAACTGTCCTGGAAATCCCATGCTGAGCTCTCTTCAGCTGGGGACTCAGCATTTTTGGATTCTGCTTAACAGGAGTCCCTCCTTCCCGCCTGTGACTATTGTGAAATCTCTGTTTTCTGCTTATTTTTGTGGTTGCTTTAACATCTTTAACATTCATAGTGTTGCAGTGTCCTTCTTCCATGCCTTCCCTCCAGGCTTGACAGTGGTGGTGGTGGTCGTGGTGGTGATGCTCTGGGTTGGCTCTCATGGCCACCATAGAGGCCGTGGAGAAGAATTAGGAGAGAAAATAGGAAATTTTGTCCCTTAAACCTTCCCCTATTGTATTGTCACAGCAACAGAGACTCTTCTCAGTAGCTTGAAGTTCTCAGTTTTTGAACTGTTGAGACGTTTGTGAGGGCATTGAAAAGGGTATTTTACTCTTCACCAATTCACTTTGTGTTTGGGTTAAAATGCTCCATTACAGCATTTTAAATTACTTTCTGAGTTGGCATTGGAAAATTTTGAGATCCCTCAGATTAAAAAAAAAAAAACCCAAAATCCCCCCAAACCAACAACAAAAATCTCTCAACCATTTCATTTGTGTTACAACATTTAGGAGTCTAAAAACCCCACCAAATTCTTGGTAGAGGAAGAAATGTCTATATGCAATTTTAAAGGGCTAAACTGTTCAGATTTTTCACTTTATTTTTTCTTGCTTGCTGCATATTTGAAAAATGGAAAGACAATGGAAGATGAGTCCTTGTTCTTCTGTGTAAGATGAGAGGAAGAGGGAAGTGTCTGAAACGAGGAAGCTGCTGCAGAGCGTGTGTTGGTTTGCGAGCGGTGAAGTCTATGCTCAAGTGTGACGACTGTTGGTGCAGGCCCTGCATTTTATGAGAGGTTTTTTTGTAAAAGGCTGCCTCAATAAATGATTCATGAGGGCATTAAAAGATGAAGGAAATTGCTTATTGTATCGTAGAGCATCCAGCTCTGAAGTTTATGGGAATCAGAGGGCCCCAGGCCCTGGGTATTTCATAAACTTTTTTTGTTACAGCTAATTATGCTGCATTCATTTAGAAAAGTGACAATGTTACAACTGTAGGAGCATGGCAAAGGGATAGACTTGGCCTCTGGGGGAAAAGCTGCTTGTATAGTTGTTTCTAGTTTACTCGCGGGCATAGTTCTTAAATAAATTAAACACAAGAAAAGGCTGAGGTGATTTGGCAGATCTGTTTCATAATTGAAAAACTAGAAAGGTAATAGTCCGAGTAATAAAACATTCATTTTATGTGAAGTTTTTAAGTCTATGGTTGCACAGATGAGCAACCAGTGGACCACGATGGGAGTTAGAGGCAGGACTGGTACATCTGGCGAGGGGGCCAAGATATTTTCAACTTTACGTTTGCAGAGCGATGCTCGTGTCTGCCTGCAGCGATGCCCGCAAACCAGTATGGCCACAGCAGCTAGCGTGGCGCCAGCCGGGTGTCGTGGCTTGCAGCTTCCCAGGATGTTTCTTCTGCCCTGGAGTGGAGAAGGCGATAGGGGTGTCCCTGTCTGGGCAAACAAGTATGTCTGGGCTGAAAGGAGGAAGCGGGTTCTCATGCTCTTGCCTTCAAAGCCTTCAGAGGATGCTTCCCAGAGCATCTGGTATTACAGGTGTGTGAAAGCAAGTATCCAGAAACTTAAGTATAGCTCAGGCAGAAAACCAGCTCAGATCCTCTTCTTGAACAGCTCCTGCAGCAGTGCCAAGAAAGAGCACGCTCATTTGGCAATTTTACCGTGTTTAACTTTTCTCAGCCATGTAATAATAGGTCCTGGTTCCTTGCATTTGAACTGTTTTTATTGAATTGTGCATAACTATTTTTTGTAAGCAGGTGATTACAGTAATCTTGGTAAACTCTACTTTTTGTGGCCTCCTTCCATCACATACAATACTAGTTTGATGCTGAACGTTTCTGTGAATTTCCTAAGTCTTTTTCACCTGTTTCTCTGTATATAAAGAGCGTAGCCACATGATCCTCTGATCACATATTAGATTTGATTGTAAAATGCGGGTAGGGTTGCCTACTGGGTCGTTTGCAACCTGTCTTAGAAAGCTGGGCCATGTCCATCTTCTGTATTTGTCAAACAGAGTGACATGCTGGACAAAGCAGCATACATGGCCTTCTGGGAATGTTCAGTTGGCCTTCTAGATGGTTGATTTGGTGATTCGATGTGATTAAATTTCAGTATCTTTTGAGGTATTTTCTCTCAGATAAATAAGCTTTAGACCCACACGTGTTTTGGAGAAATTTACCTCTTTCACTCTAT
>NW_009259588.1:6074181-6078605 GCF_000687185.1 Egretta garzetta
AGAGTGAGGCCAGGGGGAAGGGAGGCATGGGGTTTTATTTTCACTTTTAATTTTATTTTCTTTTTCCACAGGGTAGGTCTGTTTCTTTAACAACCTTCTACCGAACAGCAAGAAACATCATGAACATGTGCTTCACGAAGGAGCCTACAGTAGCTGAAGTAGAGGTGAGACCAGCACCAAGGGGTGGTAAAAGTTTTTATTTCAGGGGATTGAGTATGAGGGTTCAGTATAGTTGACGTTCAGGCATTGCCATAAGCAGTTGAAGTCTGTCTAGTGTGGGAGAAAAATAAATGGTTAGATAGACATGGTACTGATTCTTCTCTTTAAAATTGACATTTTTAATAAAGGTGTTGATGAACTGAGGGAGAGAAAGAAGTCTTAATCTCACATGTGCTGCAGCACAGGAGCCAAGAGGATCTAAATTCTGTCTTCCCAATTCACTGTTCCTTTTAAGTATTTATATTCTTATTTTTAAGCAGTGTTTTATGTTGAATCATATTAAGGTCATGAAAGCCCTGTAAATCTGGGGGGTTTATACTTTAATGAGAGATATCTTGTTTAGTGAATTAAAAATGCATTACTGCTTTCTCTTATCACAGCAAGAATATTGGCGGATAGTGGAACAGAAAGATTGCCACGTAGCAGTGCATTGTGGAAAAGTAGATACCAACACCCACGGGAGTGGCTTTCCCGTGGGAAAATCTGAACCATTTTCAAGGTAAGATCACCAAATCCACCCACTTGGTCGACTCGTGCTAGCTGCCCCATTGTGCTGAGTGGAGGTGGGGGCACAAGGCCGGCAGGGCAGCTTGGCTCTGGGGATGTTGGCACCGGGAACGTACACTGACATGTATCTGCCTCTGTGTCACCCCTTGAACAGGCATGGGTGGAACCTCACAGTCCTTCCTAATAATACAGGATCCATCCTGCGACATCTTGGTGCTGTGCCTGGTAAGAAAGTCTCTTTTCTATGTTTCCAGGAGGTGTAAGTGTCCTCTAAATGTAGTGGTGCAGTCACTAAAGTTGCTTTTTCTGGCCCCTCTGTTCACTGGCTGACCGGGTAGACATGCAGTTGTATGTAGCGGGTGGCATTTAAAGGAATGAAGGCAGCAGGTGTGCAGATGAAGAATTAATGAATGGTTGAGACTGTATACCTGGGAGGAACCAGTTGTGCTTGCAGTACCCCTTTCTGTTGTTGCCAGTGGATTGGTGTTCTTGCTTCTGTCAGGATGAGGAAGGAAAGAGCCACGTAACTTCCTTACTTGCAGACCTAGTCTGTAGCACTGGGCAAAGCAGCCCACAAGTTTTCTAAATGAATTCTCATGAGTCCAGCTGTGTATGTGTCCTTGCAATTTACTGGTAGAAGCATCAGCTAAAAGCATAATTCGGTCTCCTGTGCAGGTGTTGAGCCTGAACAAGCGAGTTGGGAAACAGGGTACCTGTTTACAAGCACACGTACACTTGACAACATGAAGCAACCTCCTCTGATCAATGGCGTTAAGCTTGAATTATGGGTATTTGTAAATTCTCTAAAGAAGAAAAATTTTTTACAGGTATTAGAAAACAAATATGTTCAAGGGCACTGTAACTGGCTGGTAGATATTTTGTTAGTGGAAAATGCTGAATTTCTTCAATTATTGTCTGTGAATTATTCACTCCAGTAGGCCGACTTAAAACTTAGGGTCAGCTCACAGGGAGAACAAGATTTTCAACTGAAATGCCCTCTCACACTGTCTTTTAATTAGAAACTGCAGTTGCTCAAAACTCATTTTCAATCTCTTTGTTTTAGGAGTGACAATTCCTTGGCTAAATATTGGCATGGTCTTTTCTACCTCATGCTGGTCTCGAGACCAAAATCACCTTCCATACATTGACTACTTACACACTGGTGCTGATTGCATTTGGTAGGTATTCTTGTGTTTTGTTTTCTTCGTGTTCACTGCAGTGGCTGGCTGTAGGCTGGTGTTAACAGCAGCTTGTGTAGTACCTTTTGCATGAATGAATCTCACCTAGAAGGTCCGGTGTGTGTGATTACAGTTTTAATGGGAAAATGTACTATAAACTGAAGTGATGAAACACCCTTTCCTGGGGAAAAAAGTTTCACTTGATCTTCCATGCTCTTTTCCGAGATATTTAACAATAAACTGTTTCTGCTTGACGTTGGGTTTAGTCTGTGTAAAGTTTTCATGACATGGAAGCCAAATGACAGCTAGTCAAGCTAGGCTTTCCTTAGGCTGACAGAGAGACACTTGTTAAGCTAGCTCCATATTGTTACTTGTAAAGTGGTTGAATTCATGCTCTGACTAAATAGGTACCTCTTCCTTATTTAACACAAAATACCTTGAACTCTGTATCTGCCAAGTTCCTAGTATTTTCTCTCATATGAATTTTTTTCATTATCATATGCTAACCATTTTTAATATGATTACACACATCATTCTTGTGTCTCAGTGTGGGCATTACCAGTTAGCTGCTAGCTCCATTTCATATTTTTAGGCACTTCACGCAATTAGACTTAATGCTCAGCTTATCAGTGGTTTTGAACATGGCGAATCTTTCCTGAATTCAGTGCATAAGTAGTACTACAGGTGATGATGTGTTAGACTGCAGTTGAAGCACAACAGCTGATGGAAGGATTAGAGGAAGCTGGTGCTGCTGGCACGTCACATGCCTTTCTGCCAGGTTCCTGTGATATTGGTGTTAGTGCCCAAGAGGATCATCAGTGAGGACAAAGAATGATAAGCAATCTAACTGTGTTTCTTGATCAAGAAAAGGCAATAAATGGAGAAGAAAAGTTGTTTAAATAGTGCCCCCCTGCGCAGGTGAGAAGCTGGTTCCCTTTTCAGCAGTTCCCCTTCTGAACCCTGAGCTAGGGAAGCCTTTAGCTCATCACATGGTGTGACGGGAGAAGGCCTGCAGGACCCCCTTTGCATCCAGGAGTCCCCATGGTGGCAGTGGCAGTGTCAACTGCACTTCGTTCACCTGCAAAGCATGTACTTAGCCCTTACCTTTAACTCCCTTATTTCTCAGCTGGTGCTGATGTCAGCGGTGCTGATGCAGCTGTCACTGGGAAAGGACATGGCTCAGAAAAAGGACTTGGAATCTTGGAGGAAACCATTAAAGCAGGAGCTCCTCTCTCTAATTATTTTAAGTTGGAGAAATGTATGTGATCATACCAAGGGGTGGGGTAAAGGTAAACACTGGATTATGCTGCAGATCTGGGAGTTACTGTCAGTTTCTGTCATGGGCATTTCATGGCTCTTCCCCCTCTTCTGCGATCAGGAATCAGTAATCTTTTATAATAATATGCTATCAGAACAAATTGCTAAGCAAGCTATGTTGTCCTCAACCTGAGGTGAGTCTGTTTCTCTCTATGACATTCATCTAGTCTTAAATGACAGTAAATTCCAAACAGAAGACATTCAGGAATCCCTTAATTAAGTTCTGAGGCCACTCTTCATACTGTGCTAGTCAAAACATGTGCCTTTTGGGATTGAAAAGACTTAAATGTAGCCAGCCAGAGTTTTAGGAAAGACTACTCCTCCTGTTTTTCCCAGCCGAGAAGAATAAAACCAAAGAAGCCATTTGCTTTTTCTTGATGGGTTTACTTATACACATAAGTACATAGCTTCAGGCGTACTTGTGATGATTGCCTCGATGAAACACGGCTAGTAAGCAGGAATAACTCATGAGAAGAAGCAGTGAAACTCCTTTGACAGAAAAGCTATTCTTCGGCAAGGCTGCCAGGCTGAGGTGTCAAGCTAATATGCATTATTAACTCATTACAACTTTTAATATTGCAGTAAGTACCGAACTTTATTGAGGAAAAGATTAATTTAATAACTCTAGGTCTGGTGTAATATCTGGAGTAGCCCTGACAGCATTGCTTTCAGTGGCTGCTTCGGTGATAAGAAAGCAGGTGACTGGGCACCAAAGCTCTTCTGTATCTTGCCAAGTCCACCCAGCATCCAGAATTCTTCTCTTGCAAGGACAAATCCCTGTGGTGCTAAAATCAGTGGTGCTTCATTTACCTGTAGATTGCTCAGGTCACTGTCTAATCTCTCAGATTTATCTCCTGAGGGGGAAACACGGGAAAACTTGGTTTGCATGCAGGGCAGAGGTCTGTGACCTAACCTTTTTATTCAGGAAGGATCCTCAGTGCCCATTAAAAGAAGAAAATCTTGTTCTGCCCAAGACACTCAGAAGTCTGTGGTGGCTGCTCACTTCCCATTTTTATATGCACATGAAGAAATGCAAGTGAGTGAAATAGCAGAGTACATCTCAGTCCTGCCAGTAGTCAGACAGTCCCATGCACTTCTGTGCTGCCCCCTCCCCTTCACAGCTCCTTCCCCTGCTTTTTCCTGGGCCTGTCTTCTGAGGGACTGCATGCTTTTGAATCTTTCAGCTGTTCCAGCTATATTTTT
>NW_009259588.1:6078638-6080356 GCF_000687185.1 Egretta garzetta
TCTGGATTTGAATTTAAAATATTTTCATCACCGTTTAAAATCTGTTATTATAGTGTAACTAGAGGATTACTCTACACACATGGCTGTTCTGCAGCTGTCACTGTGAGCCGTGCAGGTACGCAAAGTATTTGATACACAGCGTCCATTTAAAATTGCTGTTGGGACTTGATCCTTGTCAAGATGCGGTTCTTCCACTTCACCTCTCGATAACCCTAGGATTTCTTAACAAAGTCCTAATAGTTGCCAATACATATGTAAGGAGTCAGTCTATGCACACCTGGGCAACTAGCTCATTAGAGTCCTTACTGTGGCTACAGGTAGGTGTACGGGTAGATACTGTCACCTCTTCTGGTTCTCGGCTTGAGGATCAACAAAGATGAATTAAAGTCATCATGAGCACAGTGAACAGTAATGATGTTCAAATCATAGGAAGTACAGACTCCTACAGGCCATCAAGTGGGATAGCTCTGTATGATGCATACGGAGTTAATACGCCTTATGAACTTGGTGGAGAGACTGGATGGATGACAAGAAAACTGCACCCTTTCCCCAAAATCTTTCCAGATTGTTTCTCTTCTCTTGTTGCCAAGTTTGGAAAAACTTCTCTGTGTGTGTGCGTGTGTGTCTGGCATGGGCATGGATGGGCTCCAGATTGAGATCTCATTGCTTAAAGTGAACTGAGATAAGTCACAATAAATCTGGAGACGCTTTTTGTTTGCCTGAGCATAACAAATCCAAATAAAATAATGTCACAGATAAAGCCCAGCATGGCAGCAACTCAAGGCAGGTTTGGGAATCCCAGGATTTGCGGTGTGTTTCCCACCAAGCTGCGCCGCTCGGTTTTCAGTTGTCAGGTACCAACTACCAGATCTCGGGAACAGGCATCTCCTGGGTGGACGTAAACTGTTACCCTTCTGTCAGGGTGCAAGCAAGAGTGGTGGCTCATTGTCACCGTATCACCTCCCCGCATCCAGCAAAATAGCAGCTCTCTGGGTGTGTGAAGCTAAGACCTGAGACTCCTACTTTATTTCTTGTCACTTCTGCATAGGGAGCACTGCCGGCAGTGAGCAGAGAGAGGACAGCTGCTTCCTTGGCTTCTATGGGAGAGGAGGGTGTGCAACTCTGCATGTACCCAGCGGAGTTTTACATCTCTCCTGCTGCTTTGGCTGCTCTTAGGCCTTTCTTTTGTTGCGAGGGAGCGGAGGGATGTGGGATTTGTTTAGTAAGCAAGGGAAGAAGGTCTCAGGCTACTTTGTGTACTAACAGTAAAGGTGATTTGTGGTTTCTTGATTGTTACAAACAGAAAACATGATTAAATAAAAAGATCCTCCAGTTGATGCACAGGTAATAAATACAACCATTTATGATAAAGAGAAGAGAACACCTGTTGGTGCTTGTGAGATGCAAACTTCTGCCCATAATTAGCTGGTTTGGTGCCATCAAAATGAACATCATTCTATCGCCGATTTCTCTCCTCTGATTCTACAGAGCACTGAGTTTTCACATTTCTGTTTTGAGGATTTTGTGTCCTTTCCCATCTAGTGAACACCATCATACTGAGTCTGAATAAGCAGCTTTCCATGAATCTGAGCTCAGTGTTTTACCAAAAAGAACTGTGTGGGAAAGCCTGTGTTTAATTTTTTTTCTTTTAATCAATGTCCTGGTCTGAACTGCCTGTTACTGTGTAGCTGTGGCCCATTATTTACTCCGCAGTAAAT
>NW_009259588.1:6080385-6089231 GCF_000687185.1 Egretta garzetta
TGCTGCGGAGGAGAACAAACTTGATGATGTGGTACATACCCTGCTGCAAGCCAATGGCACTCCAGGGCTGGAAATGCTTGAAAGTAATGTAATGGTAGGTTAACACTGGGAGATGTATTCCCATCTGAGAACCCGAGGCTAATCAGAAGGCTGGTTGGTTGGGGATTTATTTTGGTTTTGTCTTACACTACAGTAGAGGCTGTTGTTAAAATCCTGGCTACTTTCTACTTGCAGTGTTTACCCACATGGCATTTTTATAACAAGGCTCACATGTTAAAACATTGAAATAAAAATAAATGTGACAGTGTAATACATGTCCATTTTTAATACTGTCCATAATGTATTTAACCTCACAAAAGGGAGTGTTTTGTAATCAATTAATCAGCCATGATTGACATTTTATGATGCCAGCATGGATATGAGAAGCCTAATACTTCAAAGGATTTTGAAGTATTTTTGGCTCCCTTGTTTATTTGTGGATAACAATTTCCATTTAGTACATTTAAGTACAAATTTGGGAGCTCACAACAAAACCAGCTCCCTCAGCTATCCGTGTTAACATCTCTAACAGAAGTGCAGTAGCAAAGTAGATTCAGTGCCAAGTCTGAAAAGATCTAGATGGAAAACCGAATGGCCTGCGTTACTTTCTGTAGTAGTAGATAGTATTGTTTTGAGGCTTTGTGTTTGAGGTTGTTTGGCAAGTGAAAGTTTAAACTGTTGGTTTTAAAAGAGCCACTTCTGTAATTCTCACTCCAAACACTAAGCTTCAGCATGTGCAGAAGGGAAGAGAGAGAACACGAACAGAGCTGAGCTGTGAGGAGAGCACAGCTTTTCTCCACAACAAGTAGCATGTGGCAGTATCCAGCAAGTAAGAGAATCTAACTGTAAAAGAAAGTTCTGATTTTTTTTCTTTTTTTTGTTGTTTTGCTTTTATGTCTTTCTAGATCTCCCCAGAAATCTTGTGTAAGGAGGGGATCAGAGTGCACCGTACTGTACAGCAGAGCGGGCAGTTTGTTGTCTGTTTTCCTGGATCCTTTGTGTCTAAAGTGTGTTGTGGCTATAGTGTTTCTGAAACAGTGCACTTTGCTACCACCCAGTGGACAAGTATGGGTTTTAAAACAGCCAAGGTAAGTTGAGAAAAGGCGTCAAAATGGATTCACAGCCCTGCCATCCATAACGACAGCAAACCAGACATTCCAGGATTGATAGTGTTGTGAGACCAGTACCACTGCGTCTATTTTTGTGGACTACTCAATAAAAAAAGGAAAAAGTTCTGCAAGGCATAAGACAGTCCAGTGTTTTTAGAAAAGCAACAGAGGTAATAATTGATAGCTAAAAACTTCTGTATATTTGAAAAATTCAGAAGATTATTATGCCTGCAGACCAGTTTGTGAGGAAGCTTTTCAAAAATCCCTTCAGAGCTAATGATAACATATTGTATTATGCTTACTAATTTTTTAAGTGATGTTTTCTAGAACCATTAGAATCTCAGGTGCAAATATCTGAATAACTGTGCTTGTTAGCTCCTATGATAGGCAGAGTCAATTAATACTCACAGCTGTATTGCTTGTCTTTCTCTGCCCCTTCATTCAGGAAAAGCTGTTGATCAGGGCAATTTCAATTTTAATCAACTTGAAAATCCTTAGGTTCACTGACCAGCCCATCCGATACTAAGTTGTAAATAAAACAAACTTCCCGTTCCCTTTTCACACAGCTGAGGCAAGTTGTCTGCAGAAACAAACAGGTGAATTGCCCAATCGTCATGATTTTGGCTACATTTCTCTGTTCCTGGACAAAGAGTGTACGTCACTAATTGCGTTCCCAACCTCCTCAAATATACCATGTGTTACAAATGCTATTTTGGTGGTGTTTTATAGCTAAGCCACTACTCAAGTTACCATTTTCAGCTTCAGACCAAGTGGTTAGTAAGTAATCAAATGTAATATGTTCACAGATAGGTTTTGGTTCTTTAGGGTTAATGGAATTCTTCCAGCCTGGTTATACTAACTGTATATTAACTTAGTTTGAAATAAAAGGTTATTTTATTACAGATTTATTTTGGGGGAAGGTGGGCGTTGTATATGTGTGTAGGTAAGGAATGAGAATCCTGAGCTAACCTTTTCTGTCTGAAGGTACACAGTTATATTATCTCCATATGCTGTATTTATTGCTCTACTGAACACTTGTTTGATATTGTGAAAATGCCACTCCTGTAAGAGACAGAAATCACTATGCAGCAATTAAAAAGCTCTTCTTGGTGCCTCAAATTCTGAAGAACAGTTTCTTTTAATTAATTTTTAAGAGCTTTGTGCTGGGTAAATATAAGCTGACTGAAAATCCAGCAGATTCCATTCTATGATAACCTACCTTGGGAAGTGAAGTGTCAGCTCTCACAAACTTTACAAGAACCACAGATAGATGTTTATATCAAAATAACTCTGGAAATACCTACTGCATTGTTCTTTTCCTTCTCCCTCTATTTTCCTCAAACTGTCCTATGTTCTTAACTCCCTTAAATTTTGGAAATTCTTCCTTGGTTCCTTCACTTTGCCAAGGCACTTTGCTATTTACAGAGGCTGGCTGGGATTGTGCTTTTCAGAGGTTGTGAGAAGTTCTGTGTAACGAGCAAGATCCCCTTTTTTGGACTGTTAATGAACTCTCTGACAAACAACTGTACCCTCCTGTCTGTCCGTTCTCAGCAGCAATATTGACAGTTATCAGCTGTTTGATACGTCAGCTTTGTTTTCATTCTGTGATACTGTGACCTGATTTTTTTATAGTGACTCTCTTTATATTACTAAACGATGTTGTTTCATTTCATGTACTGAATGACTGCTCA
The DNA here is from genome assembly GCF_000687185.1 of Egretta garzetta. Classification (NCBI taxonomy): domain Eukaryota; kingdom Metazoa; phylum Chordata; class Aves; order Pelecaniformes; family Ardeidae; genus Egretta; species Egretta garzetta. The sequence goes on from NW_009259588.1 coordinate 6,083,225, forward strand.
ATCTCCTTTAATATATGGAAAAATGAAATTCTGCATCTGAAATTGCATTGATTTCAGTTTATAAGGAGTTGGGATAATTGTTGGAATAAAGGAGTTTGTATAAAGCCTGTATAAAGGGACAGACAGGTTTCACCTAAATCATATGTGGAACCAGGTTGCTGGCTTTTAAAAAACACCCGAAGAGCTCTTGAAATTTTAAACTAAGGATGAGGAGAAGGTTCACAGGTGTGGTGGAAGAGTTTGAGTTTGGAATGGCAAAGGGGTAACTCCATATCCTCAAATAAGGCATTGGGCAAAGTCAGTAAAACTCATTTAGGAAAACAGAATATTGGACTAAATGAATGCACTCTGGTCAAGAGGTTTGGAAATAAGAAGGAATGTCTGGTTTTAAAGGAGGGCTTTGGTGGCATAGGGCCCACCAGAAACGTGGTGGAAAGAAGAGACTCAGCTGGTACTGTAATACAAGGGGAAGAAGTACATAGGAAAGGTGGAGCTAGTCATCCAGTTGGAGCAGCACTGCTGCACACAGGAGAGAGCTTGCAGTCAAATAAGCCAGGTTTAACTCTGTCAGCAGTGACAGAATGCCTGTGCACTGATCTTCCCACCCTAAAGAGGAAAAGCCTGGTATTAGCATTGTGCTCCTGACTGTCCAGCCAAGATGCTAGCAGGGGCCACACAGTTGCCATTCCTTGGTTTCTGTCACAGAAGATGTCTTAGCCTGAGCAGACTGGGTTGCTTTCAGATGAAACCAAATGGGAAGAGGTGCTCCAGAAGTGCACCCCATGTCCTCCATACATCGGTGGCAGCGTGGCCACAGGACCAGGCTAGACTGCTCTGAAGTGAAGCCATCAGCTTTACACAGGCACGTCCTGTGGATGTTTGGGTCCTCAGCATCAGCTGTCTGGCTCTGCACATCCACTGCTCCCACTTCACCATACTGGATGGTGTGTAGACGTAGCCTGTGTCGTGCTAAAGCTGCAAGGGCAGGACATGCAGTGATAATGGGAAATGCTGGTCTCCTCCCCCGAGCTAGGACAGCGGTTGTGTTGGTATGTGGTGCCAGAACCAACATGGCTTCAGGGAGCAGGTAGCCAGGAAATCCACACGAGAAGAAACGTTGCCGCCGTGCTTCTCGGCAATGGTGGAGCCCAGTTCAAAACATCACTATCAAATAGCTGCGCTGTGATGGGAGGCAGAGATATTAAGAACCTTGAAAGAGCAGTAAAACACCATACATCCACTACTGTGGTGTTCCATTTCAAAAGACAGCCTCGCATAATGCCAAGGAAGCTTGTTAAATTGAGAATGCAGGCAGAAGGGTTACGTGTTTGCGTGCAGCATAGAAATTGTTTAAAGATGCCGTGTTAGAGGCTCACAACACATGCACATTCCCTAGCAAAAAACCCCAGAAATTCCAAAGGCAAATCCCACTAAACTTGGCATGGCTAAACACCAGGAGAAAGGAGTCTGTTTGAAATGAGACCAAAAAAATCCCTTTTGTGTCCAGAAGATGAAAATGCAAATAAAACAACCGCTCTAGCAAGATGCATGTAAATCCACACAAATGCAGACTAAAAAGAGAGTTCGAAGAGCAACTTGCTAAAGGCCGAAAGAAAAAATAAATGTAGAAAAGAATGTGACTGGGGCAATCGACATGGCTTCTGCAGCGAGGTCATGGACCCCAGGCCTTGAAACTTTTGGAAGGGTGGATGGCCAAAGGGATCCAGCTTGACAGAGTCTGTGAGCGTGTCTCAGAAAAGGCTTTTGAAGACGTTAACCTGCTGTGGGTGAAGGGGGAAAGTTCACACACCAAAAAAAAACCTGATTTAAACAGAAGCAAAGGATGGGAACAAATGGTCAGTTTTTATTGTGGAGGGAGGTCTTTTTCTGCGTTCCTCAGGAATTTGTACTAAGACCAGTACAGTTCAACATATCCCTAAATAACCTAGAAAGGGAAGTGAGTAACAAAACTAATCCTTTATGCTGCGGCTATTAATGGTAATGACAGCAAAAATTAAAGCTATGAGGTGTTACAGAAAGAATTCATGATACTGAGTGAGAAAATGGGTTGATAAATATTTAGAGACTCAGGAGTAAAAAATAATCCTAATTGGACAGACACAGTGATGGGCTCTGAATGAGCTCTTGCTACTGAGAAGAGAGGTCTTTGGATTCCTATGGAGCTGCCAGCCAAGTGCTCTGGAAACGCTTAAAAAAAAAAAATCTTGAATGTTAGGAATTGCAAGGAGAGAATAGAGAACAAAGCAGAGACATGGCTATGGCTCTGTGTAGGCTCTCGGTATGGCCATGGCTTGAATAATTGTGCAATTCTGAGTCCCTGATTGCAAAAGGAATATAGAGGAACTAGAAAAAGCACAGGAGGCATCAATGATTAAAGGTATGAATTAGCCCATGCATTACATATAAGAGGACTGCTCAGCTGGGAAAATCAATGACCAAGAGACGTATACGATAGTAAGATGGGATCACGAGTGGCAAGATGATAGGTAATATGAATGTTTGCTGTCTCTCATAACACTGAAGAACAGGCCATTAAAAGAAATGATCAGGCAGTAGGTCAAAAGCAAGGAGAAGTCCATTTTAAAACACTTAGCTGTGTATTTTCAGTACTGTATGGAAGAGAAAAACGTGCATGGATTCAGAAATTCAGATAAATTCAGATCCAGTGAGTTGTGCTGTGAATGCAAGCACAGACCCATCTCGGGCTGAGGGGGTCCCTGAGCTGCCAGCCTGCAGGAGCGCACCTCACTTTTTCCTCTCACCGCCCACTGTGGCCTTTTACCCTGGCCGTGTGCATCGCCTGTGTGGGCTTCTGCTCTGGCATGGGGTGGCTTCTTGCGCAGCCTCGGACAATACGCAACGCAAATCTAGCGTGCAACAAAACTTCCTCTACCACCTCTAAAGGTGCAGCTGTTCTGACCCCAGGCAGGCTCTAGCAGAACCTTCTGAAGAACGCTTTTCTTGCCTATGGCCCTCCTTTGAACGCTTTTTGGTTAGTAAAGGTTACTATATTAGTTATTACTTCAGCATATGCCATCAGTGCTATTAAAAATGATTAATTTTACAATACCTTGGTTCCAATAAAAGAAATGCCAAGAGCATGTAATTAGCATTACAGGGGTGAGGGGGAAAACAAAAAAAAAAAAGGTTAAAGATGAATCTTTGGTTTTGTTTGTGCCGAGTAGGTACTTGGTGGGCTTAACTCCTAACCAAAATGGCATCTTCACATTACACTCCAGTGTTCGTGTCATTTGAAAACTCTCTGACTCTACATAAACCAAACCGTTCCTCTTCAGGCCCTGGGAAAACTCGAGACTTTTCCCAACTGCACAGTAAATCAAGGAATTTGCCTACGTAAGATTTATCAAAAGGGTTTAAGCTACCAAAATGAGTTGGTTTGTACTGACAGGAATGAAAGACTTTTAAAATTTAAAATTTAAAAAATTAAAAATTAAAAGAATTTAAAGGCTTACACAGCAAGGAATCAGTAACAGGCAAAACTGAGCAGAACTGAAACCCCCTCTCGTGCCTGTTGTCTCTCTTCCCTGACATCTGCCCATTTTGCTAGTTGTTGTCTTTTTGACGCTTTAAAAGATGCAAAATAACAGCAGTCCTGGGCCTTAAGCGGGTCAGAAGACTCGATCTTACTGGGTGGCTGACAGTGCCAACAGTGTGTTACTGAGTTTAAGTGACTGGGTTACTCCTCGGGGTCTCCACAGGAAAAACGAATTTTTAGGGAGAGAATTTTGAGGTGTTTGTTGGTTCCTCCACTTCAGTGAACTGCATGCTAATCTATGCCTGGGCATCCTTCTCTTTATTTTTCTCATTTTCTTGACGTCTCTCCTGTCCTTGTCTTTTCCACTGATGAGGTTTAATTTTCTTCCTTGAAAAAAAGGGCACACCTGAAATGTGGTGATGCTGGAGCATTTGCGGTTTGCCCCATTCCCTTTGTATATGCAGACTTTGCCTCTCTTTTCTCTGCATTAAATTTCACAGTAAAGCATATTAAGAAAAGAGAGCATACAGACATATATACCCTCATGCATTGCAGATACCTTTTTGCTCTCTACAGGTGACTTGGAACGAAAAGGAAATGTTAGCTATGATGGGCACCTAGGGCATTCTCTGGGAAAGCAGTCGATTCTGCGTGTCTGGTAGCATGCGTTTGGTTTAAGTTTTCAAGGTTTTTTTCTGTGGCATTAGTTCACCTAAAGCACATGCAGAAAAATCTTCTTTCGTAGTCCTTTCAACAGGAACACCCAAATCAGCAAAGCACTTGGGCACCTGGCTTTCCACTGAAGGGACTGGTTCATAATCGGCGTTTACTTCAGTGTGAAGTTAGGTGCTGGATGTAAGTTAGGAGCATAAATACTTTATATTCGGACTATAGAAAGCTCTTGCTCTTGGTTGTTTTCAAAGCCTACTTTTTGCTACATTGAATTCATTCTTCATGACTTTTTATTTTCAAATTAGCCCAAGAACTAATTTGGCAATTTCTGTCCCAGGAAATGAAGAGACGACGTATAGCCAAACCATTTTCAATGGAAAAGTTGCTTTATCAGATAGCAACAGCAGAAGCAAAAAAGGAAAACGGACCGACTCTGAGTACGATATCATCACTTCTTGGAGAGCTCAGGTAACGAATTGGGGCCTGTTGTACCTATTTTGTTTTCATTGACAGACTCCAGAGGTGGATGACGTAAGTAACCGTTTCAGACGCATGTCTTTCACCTGCTTAACCAAGCAAAAGCCCAGCAAACGTACTTGAAGACAGCCACACGTGGAAGAAGCAGTTTCCTTGGCTGTATCTGATGTGAGAGTGCCCATGGTTAGGATGTCTTACTCCAAGAATTCCCTACTTTGGGCACTATCAAAGAATTAAAACTACAGTTTGCCTTGGGTTTTTATTTTCCTGATTTTTGGTGCTGAGAGTCAAGATTTCCTGGTGCGTTAGGCGAGCTGCATGGTGCCAAGTGGCTAAATACCTGTCTTCAGCTTGTCAGCCTCTTGGCATCAGTAGCCACTGTCAATCCATGCCTGTAATGGGTTTTGCACCAGGAACCCTTGTCTGCAGCATCAGGATGGCCACACTACAGTTGTAGAAGGTACTTTGTATACAGAAAGTTGTCTTGATTTAAACCACTGAGTAAATGAGCAGCTTATGCATGGGTGCTGACGCATCTTGCATTAGAACTTGAACATTTTAAAGAAAAAAAACTTCACACTTCTTTTTCTCTCCAGTATTAAGGAAACATGTCTAGGGTTTCTCTTAAGATAGGTAAAAAAAGAAAATATAATGTTGCCTGGCTTCCTGTGTAATGATCTTCTCTTTTGTTCCCTACCATGTAGTTGCTACCTATCTTTCAAGTTTGTGACAACTGGTACTCGAGATGTCAAGAAAGTTTTGATGAATGGAATCTACAAACTGTATTTAACTAACTAGCATGTTCATTTGGAAAATTTCCAGTGACATATTGAAGGGGAAAACAGCCCGTGTGTTGTTTTAGTGTTCAGAAAGAAATACAAAGAGGTGTGCTGACTGCTTTACCTGCAGCTGGTTCCCCTGTGGGAATAACCACTTCCAAGTGCATTTTTTTTTTTTTTTTCCTTGAAGAGGAAAAGTCCGCAAGTGCGAAAGGTGAAACAGAAATGTTGGTGCTGGCTGTTAGACCATCACTTCGACCTCTATCAGAGTGGTTCTCAAACTTGTTCTTATGCTTAGGTTGGAATTCTCTGGAGGATATCGGTCCTTCCTGTGGCTGCTTATGTAAAACAAAATTCCAAACAACAAAACCTGAAAAAACCCCCACAACCAAAGTGGAACACTGTACCATTTTTTTTTCTCCTTTGTTTTGTTTTGCTTGTTTTGTTCTGTCTTTTGCTGCCTCCTCTCCTGATCTGCCTTGGTTGCTCAGTTTGCCCATGCCATTTGCTTAGCTTGGCTTTCCACCCATCTTCAGCTGTGTCTGGGGGGGGGGTTTTTTAC
>NW_009259588.1:6089278-6115746 GCF_000687185.1 Egretta garzetta
CCCGCTCTCCTAATGCTGTCCTGTTCAGCATAGGAACTATTGTCCAGCTTGCGGACACTGTGGGTGAAGGGCGGCTAAGAGGGCTTAGTCTTAATTGATATCTCCTTTTTCCCCTGGGTGTACAGCAAGATCTTCATCTTTTGGCACAATCACTTGCCCTGCTCCCCCTTTCCTGCCTGAAGCACCTCACGGCAGCTGGCCCTTGGTTCTTCTCTGCCTCCTGATGAAGGTGGCTGTGTTACTCCTGACAGCAACGGCTCCTCCTCCTCAGGGTGGCTTTTGGCAACTTCAGGAATGACAGTCATGTTAGCCACATCTCCTGACTCTCCACATGGCCCCGAGCAACCATCGACCTCCAGGAAGTGCTCAGCAGTCCCCAGTTCTCTGTGGAGCAGTTTGAGAACCACTGGCTTGATACAGTGGTCGCTGTTAAAATCCAGAGATGGCTTTTGCAATCAGGCAGCGTTTCTGTGGTGCTGGCTGTCTCTCGCCACGCGTAGGGAATGGCACCAACCTCCAACACCACTCAGGGCTTTGCTGTGTGGAGCTAAGGTTTCGGTGATGATGGTGGTAAAAGGGTGATGATACAGGGCTTTGTGGTGGTATGAGGCGATGCCGATGTCTAATTGCGTAAAACGTTTCACAGGGACACAGAGCTGAGGCAGCGGCGGGGGGGTTTAGGTCTCCTTTCTCCGCCACGCTCCGCCAGCCACGACAGCAGCAGCGCGGGGATGGATGGAAAGAAAAAGCCTCGAAAGTGGTTGCAGTTAGAAACGTCAGAGAGGAGATGTCAGATTTGTCAGCACCTGTGCTATCTTTCCATGGTGAGTAAAATCCTTTGCCACCGCTGGGGTACTGTCCCCCCGTTCTAACGTACTGCAATGGACTGGAAGCGTTTGGGAGACAGCACGTGACTACAGAGTCATCTCACATGCTCCATGCCAGACGCAGAGACGATTTGGTTTCTGTCAGAAGGTTTATCGCCTTGGGCAGCGGTGACAGAAGCCAAGGGTCAGTGTGGGCTGGCTTCCCTCCCCCTGTAAGGAAGGGGTAAACCCAGTCACTCACCCGCTCTCAGGTGCCCGCAGGCATGTCTGCATTGCACCAGGGGGGCTAACCACGGGTACCTGCAGGTTGCCCAGCAGTAGTAAGTCATGGCAGAACAGTTCTCAGGATGAGGTAGCAGCTCAAATGTGTGCCCTGAGTCGCAGGCACGCAGCTACCACCTGCACCGTGACAGTTTCCCTGCAAGCCAGGGTAGATGTGTCCTATCTGTCGAGCTAAGGTGCTGTGTGCCAACCTGTCTGTTCAAAAATAGAAGTCGTGCCCAGAAACTTCCTCTCCTTTTAGAAGTAATTGCCTACTGGCAGTTTTGAAGATGTGCTAACCGCTGTGGTGACGCTTTCAGGTTTTTAGCTGTATGCAGAACACCCAGAAATACAGCAGTTTCATTAAAAATACCAAAGGCCCCTCCCACAACCTTCTGTACCACTCAATTCCAGGATCATGTATTTAAATAAACATGATACAGTGCATGTGAGTCCATATCTAGTCCTTTTCCTGTCATCTTTTGGGGGGATTTTTTTTGTTACAAATGTTAGGGGATTGATGGAAATACGATACAACTGTTAAATGATGAGACGGAGCCGTTTCCCTCCCTAGGGCAGAATGTGCTGGGTTTATACCTGTCTGTCTGTAGACCACTGAGCAGCTAAGCAGTGTTTGAGCAGGTCCAGTTTGAAGTAACTTTAAAATGAGTTTGTTTAAAAAAACCCCACCCAACCAAACCCTCTTAATTCTGGTCCGTTTGCTCTGGAGTAAGTGTAATCGAGGGAAGGATTTTTTTTTTTCTCCCCCTGTCATTCTTAACAGTAATAAGGGACAGAAAGTCAGCGCGGCTGTCGAATTCCAAGCTGGAGTTGCAGGCTTGGGGGGCAGCCAGCTATGACCTCTGCTGAATGAGACAGTAGCTGCGGAATCCTGTGGCTAAGCTTCTGATTTTATCCTTATTCAAGACGGCGTTTACAGTAATGGGAAACAGCTGCTTTCAGGAAATCTTTAAGGCTACGTATTAGATAGCAATAAAGCTTTACGCATCTATCGTTATTTGGATTTGGCCTTCATTACTATTGGTGGTGGTTTTAAAAATTTTTATGTATTTGGCAACGTTAGCGCTCAAAAAGGGATACGTACGCGCTTCTGCTTCTTACACGTACCGAATCATTTTGCAGCGTGTCACGCTGCTGCTTCATGCCTCCTTCCACCACTAACTTGTAGTAAATACGGGTTTAATAACGCACACATTGCAGCAATGGGAAATACTGCCTGTGTGACATGGCTACAGTTTGGAGCTTACTGCATCTCTCCCCCCCCTGCCCCCCCTCAATCTCTGCATTTTTCCAGGTTGTACAGGAGAACGAAAATGTTGTCTTCTGCTTGGAGTGTGCCCTGCGGCATGTGGAAAAACAGAAGTCTTGTCGGGGACTGAAAATGATGTACCGTTATGATGAGGTCGGTACGATACAGCTTTGTGATGGTGGAGAGCTTTGGTGCTGAAAACCTGGGACTAGACTTAGCTCTGCCTTTGTCCTACCCAGACCGCAGGAGACTCTGCTTTGCTCTTTGGGGTGGTGGGGTTGGTTTTTTGGTTTCTTTTCTTTTTTTTTTTTTTTGGTGTGGGAAGAAGGCACTTTATTATGAGCTAAGTAAAAGAAACAGAAGGAAACACGATTACAAAGATGAAACCTGAAGCGTAAAATGCGTGAATGTGTGTTCCAGAACAGAGAAGCCACTTAATGCTTTGGGATGCTGTAGAACATGAGGCTGCGCTCTGACCGGTTAATTTACAACGGCCTCTGTGCTTTAGGGTAACTTCTCCCTGTTGCTAACTGAAGGTTCATGCTGACTCACTCCAGTCCAGCCCGAACCTCCTCTAAGGCAAACTCGTAGGGTACGCGTAGGCGAGAGGTCCGGTAATGGCTGAAGGGGATGCTGAAGGCTCACAGAACTCAAGCTGGAGATTTAGGGCTGTGCCTGGTTCTGGGCTAACGCTGCACTGTGGTACAGTCAAGTAACGCCCCCCTACCTGCCCAGTTAGCTCCGGGTGCGGACAGCCATGTTAGCCCCAGCTGTGGGTAATGGAGCAGTGGGAGAAGTTACAAAATCAGCTCTGAGGGATCAGGGCTGGTACACGTAGCTCTCTGTGATGGGCTTCTCGGCAGTTTCTGATGCATGCGCGTAGGGGTATGGGGGGGAAAAAAACCCGAAAGTCAAAGTAACCCTGGGGCAGATCATGTCCTTGCAGCTTTGTTCCTTTTTAATTGTAGACCCTGTTCTGGTATCAGGTACTGTAGATAGAAACAAGCAGAACCTAAGAAGCCCAGACAACAGTGAAACCGCCTTTGTAAGGCAATGAATGCCGAAGAGTTTCAGGAAGTTACTCAGGAATTTTGATGTATTTCTCTTATTCTTGAGATTATTCAGTCCTTACATCCCATGTTTTCACAATATCTGTTAATTCTGCTGAGGTTTTTCAAAGCCACTCTCGCCAGCAGAATCTCACAGACAATAATTATATTGCCAGGTTTGGTAACTACAAAGTAGGTATTTTAGGCTGCGTTGGGAAAGGCAAGAAAACCGCTCCTTCAGTACTGGATGATGATGATTGTTTTGCAAATGGAAAAAACTGCCACAAAATTTCTACATTTCGGAAAGCTACTAACTGCATGCCTGGTTATTAGTACAGAAGGGGTTTTTTGGGGGGGGGCTGTGAATGGGGAGAGGGATAATCTGCATGTCAGGTGCCATTTGTTAAATCTATTTAACCGTTTGGTAGCCTTAATTAAGAGGCTGTTTCAACTCTGCACAAAAATAACTGCTCAACATTCTTATAAGGATGGGACAGCCAGTTCAGAAAAATCTGCCCCCATGCCCCCGAAACTTCATCAAATCCCTGAATGTAATGGGAGGAGTAGCCTTGTAGCCAAGGCACTCTGATGTGCAGAGTTCAAGGACGCCTGTCCCACGCTCATCATCGTGCCATGGACCTGTAGCCCTTTTTCTGCATGGCTTGCTCTGTGCGTGGCCTCAGAGCACCTGGGCACCCAGAGATCCTAAAAAGCATTAAATGAAAGTAGCGTCCTGTAATCAATGACAAGAATGTCCATGAGGGAAAAGTGTAATCTTTCTCTTCAGTTTAAAGAAATATTTAGTAAACAGTACATTAGAAGCAATGTTACTGTGGATTTAAATTTATGGCATTTAGAACTTGGTTCGGCAGGATGTTTTAAATTGTACCTGCAGAACATTTCTGACCCGAGTGAAGTAACCTTGCAGCCCAGCTTCTTCATATGCTCTTGCTTAGCAGCCAGAGCTCAGGCAGTTCTAGCGCTGCCGATTACAGTCTTCCAAGTTTGGAGAGGGGGAGCTTCAGCAAGGGCAGTACTTGGACTGCCACACGCTGCTTTTTTACAAAGCTCCTCATGGTGAAGGAGCAGCGTATGAGCTTCTGCATGGTTTGTGAATATATAGATTTCCCTCCACCCACCCCCCCTCCCGCCCCGGCCAAGTTCAGCGCTTTCAGTCAACACTGCCTCCTGCAAAAAGGCGTCTCTGTCCCTCAGGAGTGACTGGCAAAAGAGCAGCTGCTAATTTGTGTTTTGTTTTTCCCACTTCCCGAACAGGAACAAATAATCAGTCTAGTCAATCAAATCTGTGGAAAAGTATCTGGTAAAAATGGCAGCATTGAGAACTGTATCAGCAAGCCTACACCAAAAAGAGGACCTCGTAAGAGAGCTACAGTTGACGTGCCATCATCTAGGCTTTCATCCTCCAGTTCATCCAAAAGTGCTTCAAGTTAATCCTGAAGATGCCAACACTCTCATTTTGTCAATTTATATATATTTTTTGTAATTATTATACCATAGTTTGGAGTACTTGCTGTAGAATACAAGCTGTCTTTGCACTAGCTCTAAAGAAGATTTTCTTCTGGTTTTAGAGAACTAATTTTGTTTTAGCATTAAACTGTTGAATTTTTTTTTTTGTACTTAGAATAGATAGATACAACAGCAGTCTGATTTTTTTAAACTGCCGTATGTTCACTGTTTTAAAACCGGCAAGGGGCTGATAAAATATTAATTTGTATTGTCCCTATGGCTGAAAAAAATAAAAAGCCTTTTTGGTAACTGTGAAAAAAAGGCTTTTAACCCATTTTTTGAATAGGTTAAAGTTTGATGTGTTTTATAATTTGTTCTCCAGTCATGTGAGCAGATTTTTTTCTAGAGAGAAAAGGGATAGGAGACAAAAACTTGAAAGAAATTGCTTTACTTTGGCTGTCTTTTATTCTGTCACGGCAAGATGAGTTTTGTAATTTTTTAAATTGGAGAATACACACTTTCTTTGGGAGGTTATGGCAGCTGAAGATGGACTTTGTTTCCTAACTGTAGGCAAAAGGAGGAGATTTGGAGTATGTTCTCTTTTACCAGCACATCACTATGCATCTGTTTTGAGGGGGAAAAATAAAAATTAAAAAAAGAAGAAAAATAAAAAAAAAAAAAAGGAGGAAAAAAGACTGCCTGCCTTGAGGAGTCACGTGAGGGAAAACTGTGCCTGATTTCATTAGGAAATCCATTCTGTTATTTTTTGGTGCTGTTGGCTACTTTATCAAAAACCCTTCAATAGCATCCTTTAAAAAAAAAAAAAAAGAAAAAAGAAAAAAAAAGTGATTGAAGCCATAAGTGCTTCTTTTGTCATAGACGTGCAATCTTTCTAACATTCCATTTCCATTCCACTGCTGTTTTTCCCACCTTTACACAGTCAAGCATTAATTTTTGTTTTGAATCTGTTTCATTATATGATCACATTTAGAGCCACTAGCAGGTCTGCATATTTCTTTTGAATGTGAAAATGCATTTGCTTTCATCTTGTCTATTTTTTTTTTCTCTTCATGTTGTAACAAAAAAAAAAAATCACACCTTTTGTACATATGCCTGTAAATTTTTTTAAATACTTGTGGCTTTTCTTGGGGGGGGGGGAGGGACGGCGAAGAGACAAGATGAAGAAAAGCCTTACGTTTCACTTTCTTCATCGGTTGGAGTGGATGCTTACAGGGTTTTTCTTGTAACATTTATAAGTGCTGCTTACATCACTGAACAACAACAAAAAATAATAATGGAGTAGCTGTTGCCCTTTTCTGGTTGTGTGTACAGTATGTGTGGAATAAAAAAGGGAAAATGTTTTCACAAACTGTTTTGTTTCGTAATTGAATTCAACAATACCGTAGCTACCCATATTGCACTGAGCTTGCCAGTGGTGACTGTCAGGAAAGTCCTATAATACAATTTGTTGGTTGTTGTTGCAGAAGACTGAACTGTTTTGGAATATTTAACAATAACATAAACAGAGTCAAGTGTTTTCAAATGTGGCTGTCTGGTTTTTATGGCCTTGCTGTGTACTTTTCCCTCTTGACAGTAAACTTCTGACTATGGCTTACAGTTTGACATTTAATTTATTAGCGCTGCTCTGCTCTCTTTCCTTGTAAGGAAAGACTTCATGTTGTTTATTGCCAGTTTTTTTTGTTTACTTTCCAGGTTTGTACTACGAGGTTTAATAAAAAAAACAAAACTTTTTTGGACATTTTGTCTGTCTTCTGGAAAGTGAGTGAGTAAAGCCAGCGCCCTCAAGATAAATGTCTTGCAACAGATGCCTCGTTACCTAGTAAGGACCTAACTGCAGGTGGAGAGCCTCCGAGCTGCCGCTTCCCAGAGAGGGCTCAGGAAAGGCTTGGTCAGGTAACGGGAGAGCGAGCCAACCCTTAAGGAAGGTGGCCGCTTCCCAGCTGGCGAGCAGCAGGAGACGCCTGGTGCCCAACCGTTAGCTTTCCCCGGGCAGGCCTTTGGAAGGCATCTACACCACAGCTCGTCCTTCTACTTACGCCGTTTCTGATTACACGCCTTCCCTCCGCGCGTGAGGAGCAGGAGCCTGGAGCCTTCTCAAAGGGAGAGCGGATCCCTGCAAACAGAGCGTGAGACTTGACAAGAAACAGGTGTTAGACACGTTCAGACCTCAAGTGCAGAGAGAAAAATGACTGTGGAAAAAATTGACTGTAAGATGAAGGCGACTGTAGGGCCTAAGGTTTATAAAATGTACGCACTTAATTTATAAAATTCATTCAGGTTTATTTCCCTTAAATTGCTGGCCTGCATCAGTGTAGTCAAACAGAATTTACCAGGGAAAACTAAATTACACTGGTGCTTAGTATAAATAACCTTTTTTTTTTTTCTGAATTAAGGCTCCTCTGTTCACTGTCATGGATAAAATATTTGGGTAATCAAGTAAAAGACAGGGTTGGGATAGAAATACTTTATTTTCTCTCGAAAGAGGAGTACGTTTATACAATGCTAAGATCTCTGCTCCACGAGGAGTGTAACATTTCAGTACGCATCTCTCCTCCTTTTCACTTTCTTTTTCCTTAACACCTATGATTGATAACTAAATTGGTCCTGAATAAGAAGTGTGAGAGAGTAGACGCTGCTGCATTAGTAGACAAAGGCAGTAGGCAGACAGTAGGCAGTAAAGAGTAGAAAATAACTTTCCATTTTGGTTTGGGTCCTAAATCTTCAGTTGCAGCAGCTGAAAACATGCAAAGGAACAATTTGGGTTCAGTATTACATGTCAAGTCTACGTATTTCCAATCAGCCATTGAAAGGTTAGTGGTCAAAGTAACTCGTATCTTTCCCCTTTAGCTCGCTTATACATAGTATATACAACAGTTTCGCTGCTCCCCTGAGCCCCAAGACTACTGTTAAAGTGTGTGTGCTTTAGGCATTTTTTTTGTTGTTGTTGTTGTTTAAAAACCAACCTCCACATGACTGGCAATTTTGTAAAAAGGCGGTATATTACTACGTAAAAAGATCTGGGTGTTCTGCTTGGTTAGCAAATGGTTACACAGGCAAGCTCTTCATTCACTGGTTCATTCATTCGGAAGTCATTCTTAAAGGATATGGGTTTAAGATTCAAATAGTTTGAGAGTCACTTTCATCACTAACATCTGAAGCACCCTTTCTTTCAGTTACAGCAGCCAGAGCAGTGTCCACTTGAACTTCCTCCTCATCGGACTGAATAACTGGAGACTCCCCTTCGCTTGCATCTTGGCTGGCAGAGTCGGTACAGGTGGATGACAGCGAAGACAGTTTCTGTCGTAGTTCAGACTGGCTCGGCACCTGAAGGCTTATCTCGTTCACGTAGGTGTTGGAGTCGGGCCCTTACAGTTGGAAAAAGAACAACAACGACGACAATCAAGCCGTGGCTCGAGCAAGCGAATCGAGAAATCAGTACATTAACCGAGCTCATGACTGGCCCTGTTTATATAGGAAGACAAATTTGAAAAAAAATTCATGTCTTGAGCTGATTTTCACTTTTACCGGTTACTAAAATAACTTACCTGTATTCTGTGGTGTTCAGTAAAACTGTGGAACAAATCTTGCCCTGACCAACCCAGTTCTCCACTGACAGCAAAATGAAGCGACAGCTTTAAGCCATCTCATCTTTCTGAGAATGAAGACTACTGTGTATTTGGCTTGACGCTAGGGTGGCAAGGTCCTTAAAGCAAGCACAAAGTCCCTCCTAACTCAGAGGGAAATGAATCCCCTGGAACCACAACAGTAAGATTCACAAGACTGTGACACTGCAGTAGTAGTGACTGTAGAGGAGTTAAGCCGTGCTGCAAGCCTACCCAGCCTCTGCGTTAGGGTTACAGTGCCAGAGCGTTACAGCACCTGCACGTTATATTACAGGGTATGTGCTCATATATAATAAATAGATCTACGCTGTACATAGACACTGTAATACTTACATTACAGCACAAAATAAATCATACTGTTTTTTCAAAGGCTAATAAGTTTTACATCCATTTAGGAAAAAAAACCCACCACACCGAGTAGTTTCTGCACTCCCCCAGATAATCCGGTTACGCTGTTTGTTGTTAAGACGTGAAGCTGCTTGGTCCAACCTCTGCCAAAGACCCAGCAAGGGTCCTCGATTCTGTGACTACTCGCAGGCTCAGACAATGATCGATTTCAATAATGCACGCATCAGATGCCTACCCAAAACCAGCCACCTGAATTTAGTTTTTGCAAATAAACACGAAAACCTTCAGCAGTCAAGTGTGCCTTGACCACTTACCACAAGCTTTCCACGTTCACGGCAGGCAGCAATCACCTTTACATGGGGAGGAAGAAAATCACCCCAGGATATTATTAACATCTTTCTTTACATATCCCAAAATATAGGATAGGATTTAAAGTACACTGGTTTTTTTCACTGTAAGTAGTTTCATAAAAATATTTCAACCTGTATTTTCAAAAGAAACCTGAGTACATTTAAAGGAGCTTCATCATCTCCCCCAAGAAAACTTATTTTGGCTCCAAAAGGCATTTTAGTACTAAAGTAAGTTTCTAATTGAGAAAGCACACTTCCCTCATGGATAAAGTAGCCACTATTGCTAATTATCTGCTTTAAGCAGATCCCTCCTCATGCTGCACCTTGCTGGTTTTGTTCATCAGAACACATAAGCAAAATTTCAGATTAAGATTAATTTAATCCAATTTAACTAAGATTACTAGCAGTAAGAAGGCTACATGAAAGAGCTGCAGCATCAGAATCGCTATTCAGAAGCTTCCAGAACATCGGCTTGAGAGATATATATATATATGAACTGCTGGGTTGAACCATGTCTCTGCATCTCTGTCACTGAAGATCTTACACTATACAACTGGTCCGAATTTACTTCAAAATGCCAAAATTCTGGACAAATTCTAAGAGAACCATCTTAAAAACCTCATTACTGCAAACTTTCTGTTGATGTTTGTGAAAATGTCCTCTATTAACTTTATACTGAGAAACTAACGCACCTTACAAGCAGCGTGTAACAAACACATCACCTACCCATACCATGGCAAATACAACACGGAGCTGTAGTAACTAGACAAAAAAAAAAGAGTGAGTCCAGAGGTATCAAGCAGTTCTGCAGCAAGCTCTCTTGGACGGCAAGTGAACGTTCATGTAATGAAAACCGCTAATGAAAAACACTCAACCTACGTAAAGTGTAATGATTTGTGAGCTAATGTAATCCGTTACGAATTAGAGCAATACCGGTGATCTATCGCTTTGTCTCTAAGCACACTGTCATTACTAGTATCATACCCAGCATGGGAGAAAGCATGTTATTGTCTTCGCCTCCTGAGTTCAAAAAGACATCAAGCGCCTCTTGGTCAGACATGTCCATTAGGTCCATCTGTTCCAGCATGTCCACGTTCACCTCCATGGAAGACATACTTCCAATCGGTTCTGCAGTAAAAACAGTGCAATCAGCAAACTGACAGCCAGCTACGTGACGTTGTTACCTAGAAAGGCTGCAATAGCTGCTATAATTGTATGCATTAGTAATAATTAAAACTAGATGTGGAAGGAGCGCACCCACAGGAGCTTCTCGGCAGCAATCTCAGCCCAGACCCAAGAGTACTCAGTGCAATCCTCGAGGCTGATGTCCATTACTGTCTTTGTAAAACAAAACATTTTTAGCAACAATATTTATAGCAAGAGCATTGTCAGAAATACGCTAGGATGGGGCCCAGGGGCAAAGACTGAAACTTTCCATTTTGTAACACGCCTTTCCAATTCTCTCAACTATGAAGTCTTTTTCGAGAAAAACAAACATGTTTAAACACAGAGTGACTAAATGTCAATATGCAAAGGGACACGAAAATTCAGAAATAAGGATCAATGTTAACAGAGAGCAGCAGCCGTTCTTCCTCGTTCAACCAGTCAGTCTAATAAACGACAGTAGTATGTAAAACCTAGGCTGATACCCAGTGTCTTCTCTCAGCGTGGGGATTTCACATTATTAATTACTCAAGGAAACTACTTATTATTGTCAATATTATACCGACAATTCACAGGGAATTAAATACTTGGATGAGCATCTTCTTCCTTGAACAATAAAGCACACAAACAGAACAAGTAAGTTCAGGGGTACCCAGATTTAAGACCAGTTGCCGCATGTGTAACATCAAACATTATAATGAACAATTTAATGGTTTATCTAAATTTAATAACTACACTATTAAAAGCCTTCATACATGAACTGAGACGAAATCCTATCATTTGATTGTTGGGTTTTTTCCCCCAAACATACTATAGCTGCAGGATCAAATCCTTCATAAAACCAGTTGCTTTGATATACACGGGTTCCCCATTGTACTGCAAAGCTGAAGTCAGAAAGTTGGGTATTCTAACCTTCTAACTGAGCCTTCTCAGAAGGCTGTCCTAGCAACCAATCCAGAGTATCGTGCAGATCAGCCTTTAAAGCACTTACGCAGAGAAATTGAAATCTTGGATTGTATTCCCTGCTCCAACGTTACAAACGACAGCAGAACTGGTCTTGAAGCAGGGACAGAACCTCTACATTTTTTTCCTGCCACATGAATGACGTAATCTCCTGCTTGCTTGCTTTCTGGTCCTGCAGTCCCCAAGTTTTGGCCCAACAGATGGATACCTCCCACACAGAAGTGTCTGTAGTCTCTGGCATTCTCATGCTTTAACTAATCGGGAGATGCCAGACTTGAGTCATCTCATAAGACGGAGAGAGCTTAAGCTGATCTCCCATGTCCTAGTCACATACCCTGTAGGCTACACAGACAATGGAAATAGCCACCACCTGGGAACTGCTTTGAAACACAACACTGAGCTTTCATCTGCACTTCTAAAATTTTTCTGAGGCACCTGCTGCCAGGTGGCAATCCCAGGCTTTGGAACTCCACCAGACAGAAGCAGCCACCTCCATCCATATCTTTATAGATATGGGTGCACTCTTCAGCTGCAGAGAGAAGTGCCATTCCAGACGTAGTTCAGTGCCTTGCATTTCCTCAGACAACAGGCAGAGACTCTGACTGATTTTCCAAGTTGCCTAGCTCCCCTGGAACCCACAGTTTGTTTAAAGAGCTTATCTGAAGTTTCAATTCCACCAAGGAAGAATTTAGACACTGCAGTGCATCAGCTGTAAGCATGAAAACCATTGCTGACTCTGACCCCCCAACAATGTTCTCCAAGTTGTGAGTTTGTGGATCACACAAAAGGTATTTTAAAACTTGCCTCGCCTCTCTGCTATCTGCAAGTATCCTGTAGAAAGGTATTGCTCCATGTCCTGCTGGAAGGCTTCTTCAAAGAACTTCTGACGTTCCTTTAGCTTCATCTGCTGGGTGTGCTCCATATCCAAAACCTTCTGTGCATGTTCAGCATCTAGCTCAGCTGAGCGTAAAACAAACAAACAAATAAAATGTGGCATGCATATCCCCCTGACTCTCAGAATTTAAAGGCTGGCTACTGAACCAGTTCAATACTGACAGACCGTTCCTACAGACCCCTACCACAGGCTGTTACAAAAGAAGGCTGCTTCTGCGCTTTGCAACTATATTTTAAAACGGAGAGGATAAGAATACTACACTAGGCAGCATAGCCTTCACATTAAAGTGATGCCACAACTATTTGTCTTGAGGCAAGATGCAGATTTCTTGAAGCGTATAAACGGCAACACCTGAAAGCACTGCCCATCAGGAACCGGGATTTCTGAATTCTGCCAAAAAAAGGCTATCGGATAATGATGCTTCTGCTACCGTATGCACCCAATACACACAAAAGTCATCCTTTTAATCTGAATGTTGCCGCACGTTGCCAGCACAAGTGGAAAGATATATACGGATGCTTATATGTACATACATATAAATACAGATATATACATATGTGTGTGCGTGCACGTGCGTGTGAGATTCTGGTTTTGTCAGCCTCCAGATAGGCCAGAAAAATCCTTTGAAGGAGATCCTATAGTGCCGATAGGTATCCACCGAAGCTGTGAAGGCAGCAGAGTCGGCAGGAGGTAGGTAAACAGCACCATTTTCAAGGACACCACCACACAGTCAGTACCGTCAATATACAGGGTCTTCTCTGGACACACCAGCAAAGAACATGCCAAAAGATGATGATGATACTGACACCAAAAAAAGCAGAGCCAACTGCCGTGAGTTACTAATATGACACCCAGCAGAAAGGGCCAGCTTGTATAGCCTGTACAGACATACAGTGACAACCAGATTTGCTTATATGCATCTACGCCAGGTCTTTAGAACCCCCTCTTTCCTCCTACAGCAAAAGTAGTGTTAGACTGAATATCATTAGAAGACCTCCTTCCCTCCTGTTCTGCTCTGCAGGAGTCGCTGACTGGCCAGAGGATGCACCAAGGAAAGAATCGTGCTGTTCAGTGAAGAATGACATCTGCTAGAACAAAAAGATGTGCTACCTACTGAAGTACTAACTCCAGCCAGACCACTATTAGAATATGCTTTAGAAAAAACCCGCTCTTTAGGAGGGCAATATAAACTGGAACCCTTCCTCTCAGAGTTCTCTGTTCATTTTTCTAAATTGGTCTCATGGAGGCCTCTCCTTACAACAACAACAAAAAAAAAAAAAAAAAAAAAAAAAAAAAAAAGAATTTGCTAGCTGAGCTGCTGATGGAAAGGATGGGGGCAGCGAGAAGAGCTGCTGGGTCTAGGCTGTTCTACCCATCAGGGGAAGCTCCAACAAATACTGCTGGGTAAAAAACGCCCAAGCTTTCACACACCAGACAGACACAGCTAGAATATGGCATCCATACGGATACATGCTGAAAGAGCGTAAGGTTTTCTAGGACAAGCATCATGTCAGTCTTCCAGGGAAAATGTTATGTAAATGATATTTTACAATAAGGACATTTATTAAAAGCATTTACCGTTATGGAGATTATCCTCCAAACACAGAACGTGTTTTATTAAACCAGGCAAAACCATCAGAGCGCAGCAATTCGCTCTGTTGCCTGCATCAAGGTCACAGATCATGTACAGAAGCAACTGAGCTGTGATAGTTGCCAGAAGGTACCGTAAAACTGGACTGACACACCAAATAGCCATTAAAAACATCAGTAAATAAGCCGAAGTCTTTTTCTTAAAGCAGATTTGAGAAGTAAAACGCCAGTGTGTAAGAAGGAAAGTGTTTTCCTTTACGTCAACACGTCTTTATTATCAATTACACTGCGGTGTACAATGACTCCATGTTCCTTGGAGCAACTCCTTTACTACAGTCCTGAGCGACGAGCAATTATTAATTATGTTGTGTATGATGCAGAAATGCTATTCAATTGCAATAATAAGAGCCAGCGGCTCGCACTGACAACAGACATTTTCTTTCTCATAATATATTCTGACAGTTTTGCACTCTCTATTGGCACTTCAGGATATTTTTAACCCCAGAACAGAGACAGTATCTAAACAACATATGAGTACTGCACCCTCTCTTGTTTCATTTTGCCTAAAATGTCCTGTTAACCATTGAAATTGTCACCGGCCAAAGCAAAATGGTTAGCAGCTGCCTGCTGTGCCCACATATTCTAAAGAAACTCGAAATGCTCTGGCTGAAGAGGTGTCACGGGCTTGTCCTCCAAAGTCAGTTACAGAAAGTAAACATCAAGAACCTCGCTGCACGATTTCACGCTCTGCCAGGTATCATGAAAGTTGCTTGGCTCAGCAAAACCAAGCTGCTGCGTGTGGAGCTTCTGTTTGTTGTCAGAAATGCTAAGGACGGCTAGATGAAGCCAATGCTCAAACGTGAAACAACCAGAAAAATGGGCATATTGTGTATTTGACAAAGCTATTCAGAATTACATTTTCCATAATCCAAGTGTAGTTTTACATGTTTGTAAAATGCTGAATAGAGCCAGCACCAAAGGATTTCTCAGACAAACAGAAGCATCATCCATAACCCCTCATATGCTGTTCCTGTCCACGTACAAATTCTTACAGACATCGCTGAGACCTGACACACTTAAAATATTATTGCATTTTTCCTTTCACCATAAAATTGTACCTTTGAATACGGAACGGCACCTATTCCTTAATCACACTGCTGCGCACAGAAAAAAAACAGAGAAAACACTAATTCACAATTAGATGCAGACTTACAGGCCTCGCCATGACAACCCAAATATGAGGCAACTTCAGTTCTACACCAGCTATGACTTTCAGGCGAACAGAACTAAAAGGAGGCAAAATATTTCTTAAAAATCGGAAACTGGAGTGCTGATGCGCAGCCTTCTGCACCAGCCCCATGGCCAGCCCCATGGCCGACCCACAGCTCATCTCCCTCGCAGCCACTGTACAGCCTACAGCCTGCCTCCTCCGAAGCCCAAGCAGGGAGGCGGCACTCGTCTGCAAAAATTCCACTTGCTACAGAACCTCATTTTGTCCAACACTGCTGAACTCACCATGCAGGTGCCGAAGCGCGGAAGTCGGCTCTACCTTGGAACCAGTCACCCCGGCCTGAAGCAGCCTCCGGGCACGTGCAGCCCTACCGAGATGCTACACTGCCCTCCCCTCCTCTAGCCAGGTGAGGATTTATTGGGAAGTTTCAGGGGACGACTCTACCGCTCCGAACACCTCAGCATGAGAAACAGCTGTAGTCACCATCTGCTTCTGCCCCTATGGATGCTGCCTGTATCAGCTAATGGGACCTGGAAAGCTGCACCAGCTAAATCTGGTCATCAAAAGGACTGCCCTGTGCTAGTCTTAAAGGTCAATGAAAGAAAAAAAAAAAAACAAAACCCCCCTCGGGGCCCAGAGTGTAGTCCTTAATGCATTGATTTTCCCTATGGGTGTCCTCCATTCCTCCCCCCCCTCCCCCCGCCTTTTTTTCTGGGGAAAAGAATGCACCATATAGCTGTGCAAATAGGCCAAAGACTTAGAAATCAAGACATTACAATGACTTATAACCACATAGCTCAAGTATAAAGGACACCATTTTCCGATGTCATTCATATGATTGACACTTCCTACAAACTGAGTAGCTAAAGTTTCTATCCAAGCTAAGTGTGACCATTTTATACTCAATCTAAAACACTTTCCAATTATACACAATGTATTTCCTGAATAAGTATGGCTACAAAAAAAACCCAAACCTAATTAGAGGAATGACTACAAAAACCCAGCAATGGAGAACACTGGTCGTTGAGATTGCCAACATATCCCTTAGACCTAACATGAAAGATGCCAAGTTGTCCAAGCAGATGGCTTTCTGGTGCTTTCAATGCTGTTGCACAATCAATTCACTTTCCTTCAGGTAATTTATTATGTCACTTTATAGTTCTCAAGTGAGCTAGAATCCATAAGTGTATCTGCTTTAAAGAGGGAAAGACACAGAATAATAAAAAAACCTTAGCTTAGACTAAATGCCCTTTTCCCTCCCCTCTGTGGTCCATCTGTTTTCTGTAGACTCATTCAACCAGACCATACAATGCATGCACGTATTTTTCTTGGGGATTTTTGCTTTCACTAAAGATATCAAAAAGTTTTAAGCAGCCCCTCACTCATCTCACCCCAGGTTTTTGATGGGGGGGGGGAGCAAAATTGGACACGCTACCTAGACACGGTCTAAGAAGTGCCAAGTAGGGGCGGATAACCCTTTTGCCAGTCAGTCCCCAGCTGGGCTCGCCGCAGGGGCTCCTCCTGCCTGGGTGCGGGGCTTTTCACTTGTACCTGTTAAATTTCATAATTTCCCCTTCAGCCCACTCCTCCAGCCTCTCTAGGCCCCTCTGGATGGCAGCCCTGCCCTCGCTGTGTCGGCGGATCCCCCAATTCGGTGCCACCTGCAAACTTGGTGAGAGTGCCCTCCATCACCTCCTCCCAGGGAGGACTGGCGTGCTGCCCGTCACCAGCCCCCGGGCAGAGCACGGCCCGATAGCCATTACCCTCTAAGCCAACCAGTTCCTCGTCCATCTTGTTGCCTGTCCGTCCAGACCGTTACATCATCATTTGGCTACAGGAGCATTGCGTGAGGCTATCAAAAGCTATTAGTAAACTGGCTATTCACTAAACAGCTGAAAGCCCCCAAAAATCAGAACAATAAAAACAGACAACGGCAGACAGACAGACAGCCAAGTAACTTTTCAAGCACATTATAACTTAGAAACTTATACTTGCAACTGCCTCATTACATACCCTTTTAAGTAAAAATATCAAAGCAAGAAAAGACGCCAGGGAGCGCTTCAAAGAATGCATTTTTTCTCAAAAATGTTTAAATTATTCTTGACAGAATTTAGAATACACTTTGATAATACGAGGGAGGAAGTTCAGAGCACTCCTGCACTACACTTTGCTGAGAAGTGGGGAGAGACCGTTGGCAAAAAATTATAAGAAATGTGAATGAGGTACACACAGTCTTTCTTCCAAGTAGGAGTGAAAAGAAAACAAGCGAAAACTACAAGTTGTAATTGGTTTTAAACTCTGATTTAAAAGTCTCTTTGCGAAGTAATTTTTTTTTACCAAAAGTATGTTAAAATAATTACATTAAAAAAAATTAAGTCCTGATTGACTAGAACATGAAGTCAGGATTTCACTGCACTTTGGTGACAGAAAGGGCACTTCTCTTGGAAAAAATAGACATCATTCCAAATGAGATTTATTGTCTGACAACTCTCAAAAGCCTGCACTTTCATGAAGAGATATTTTACTAAAATTATCAAAGCTATTTTTATTAAAATATTTCTTCGTTGAAAAAAAAACAGCCATTAAAAATTACTATGTATTCTTTGATAATTTCCAATTAGTGTTTTTATAGATTGCATCAGAATATGAAAACTCCAATTAGCCCAGAAATAATCTAAGTCAAGAGGAAAAGCAGAGGTTTTACCAAGTGCAGAAAAAGTATTTTTTAAGTTGGCAAATAAGCAGTTTCAACAAGCTGGCTTACCTTGGAAATTCATAGAATCATAGAACCACTTTGGTTGGAAAAGACCTTTAAGATCATCGAGTCCAACCTTTAACCTAGCCCTGCCATCCCACCACTAACCCATGTCCCTAAATTCCCCCTAAGCAAACAAATTGCTTACTTGATATCCTTGAAAAATACAGAATAAGCCTAAATAAATATCAGAATAAACCACTGAAAATAACTGCCCATGTATGCCAAGATTCCAGTTACTAAAGCAGCACCTGGAGGAAGAAGCAGCTTCCGACCAACGTGACAGGAAATGCAGCTTGGGAAAAGCTTTCCGCATAACTCCAAACTTTATCTGGCTACCAGGATATCATCATAATTAAGAGAGACTAAAAATACGTTCCACCAAACAGCAAATGCATGAGTCGGGTTCTAAAAATGTAAATACATGTAGGATTTAAAAAAAAAAAAAAAAAAAAAAAAAAAAGTCACACAAACTTTTATCATCATATGCCTCCCAGTGTGTGAAAAGAATATTAGAGCTTGACAGAATTAGGACCTTTCGGGTCAGGTAAACAAGAGGTTATTGCATTTACATTTATTTTACTTCCACGGTTCTCTTCAGCTCTCTCCTACTTTTTAAAGCCTTGTAAAAGTACACAGCCTTCCTAAGGGCAGACCGGGGGCTTGCAACTGCAGATGAGAATACACCTGAGCTATGGACAGGCTGCACCCATTTAACAAAGTTTTGGGTTTTAGACAGTGAATATGGCACACGTTGTAATTAATGTAGGGGTTCGGACAAGCCTAGAGCATCCAAAGTTCTATATAGAAGCATAAATCTTGCCTTGCACAACTGGACTTTCTTTTTTTTTGCAATAAAACAAACATAGCAGCCCTGTAGCACATGATATTCTTTCGATTGCTTTCACCTTTCTCTATTCTCTGCAAGCTTAACATTACACCAGGTCAAGGACTCCTCTGGAAGGCGGTCCACAGCAGTATCATGGACTACTGTTTCAGAACTAGATTTCCTGTAGTTCAGAAACAGTAAGAATGCTTTTGGCCATTTTATTTCTCATAAAAACCATCCTGAAACCCAAGTGTAGTTCCCTACTACTTCAATTTTTTAAATATAGAGCAGAGAAATTTTCATGCCTGCAAATGTGGTGATCATGAACAATTTCAGAATTGTTTTCACTGGTTTTAACTATAGTCAAAATCATCATGGATATACTGTTTTGCAGCACATTAGGGTTTTTTCCACACTTGCTTCAGTATTTTCCTACCTTTGGCTGTGCAAATGCATGCCTTGCAAAGTACGGTAACATTACAGCAAAAGCTGTGGGGGGAAATGCTCTCCCCCAGGCCATACTTGGCCACTTCTGGCTTAACAAATCTACAGTCCACCATTTTTCAGCCTCCTGCTTCAGTTTAATTTATGGTCCCAAGAGACAACATCTGTCTTTCTGGAAGACAGGATTTAGCACCGTGACTTCAGTGGGATGCAGGTCCCACAAACCCTCCTCAACTTGCAGCAGGACAGGCTCCGTTAGGAAGGGGGTCTTCCGACTCCCCCGTTCCTTCTTTAGTTGGATTTTTATCCAACTGAAAGAGAAGCAAAGGTGACAAGGGAAGGGTAACATTAAGCTGAACCTTCCTAGCACAGAAAGTCCAAAACAAACAAACTAGCAAGCACGCTTGTATCCTGCCTCCCTATAAATCCACCACCTATGGTATTGCAAGTACAATCGTTCTGTTAGTAGGCTGCAAAGCATTTATTTTCACTATAAATAAACTTGACAATGTCACATGTGCCTTTGGTACATATAGGTTTATTTGTGATGGCAATATGGCTTTAAAATCTAGCCACACACCATAGAAAAATCACATTATTACAGAAATTCTACTTGCAAACCGTTCAAATGACTCAGCACTCATCTACTGCCATGAAAATTGTATTCAATGCATACACTCTCCAATTACTGTTTTTTCTGTCTCACCTCAAAACACTCATTTTCAAATGGAAAAACTAATCAATAGCAAATCTAACCCCAAAGTACTTCAAAGAGAAACCACGGCATTGCAGTATTCTAATTCAGGTTTGCGAAAGTCCATGAAACTGTCCCAAGTAAGATTAATAACATCCCATCATCCGAGTACAAATTGATCTGTTGAACAATTTAATTACTGTTTTCCATTCCGAGAAGATAACCAACTCTGCTTTGGAACTGCAAGGGTCTCAAAGACAGGCAAATGGCTTCTGCTACTACAAGAACTGTGCTAATCCTGACCTCTGCACAGCTCTTTTGCCTTCTAGATCAAATTATGTGCATGCATAGATACACAAATAAGTTATGAGACACTGTTTTGCTGTCACGACATATTGGGCACACGTTGAAATACAGGTTCCACAACATGGCAAACCAGTCAACAGGTATCAACTTTTACTTGTCCACAATACTAACACCAAGCCCCAAACTCTTGCTTTGGGGAGACTATTCTTCACCCAAACTAGAACTACCTTCAGATACACAGGGTAGCAGAACAATACTGGTCAGTGCTTAACTAAATCTTGCCACAAAACACTGAAGGTGAGCAAATTATTGGCTTCTTTCCTACTAACTAGACCAAAACAAGGGGTTTACTCCATATACTGTTTTCAGAATAACCAGGTTTCTGATCTGAACATGCAGTTTATACCTCCCTCTCCAGAGGGAGGGCTAGAGCCTGCCAGAGTCCCACAGGCTTCAGAGCCAAAAGGAATGAGCTGTGGGTTCATAGTCTCAGTACAGTTCAATGTAATCTGACTGACTTTACATTGACAGTGGCTATTGTATTTTTTTTTTAAGCCATACTTTAATACAAGTCTTAGGTTAACATAAACAATGACTGCTCAATCAGAGATAGAAAAGAAAAAAACCCTACCTTTCACAAAAAAAAAAAAATGCAACCACTTGAAAGATAATTTGATTTTTCACATCTTTTCCACATGGTAAGGCATTCAGAATGCATTATGTAAACTACATTTGATAACAGATGTGCTTTACAAATGTGTGGCAAATAACACTTCAACAAGGATGAAACTTCTATGTCCATCAGAATTCTTAAAACATTTTTATTCGGTAGTGAAGGAGACCATTTTGCAAATTTAAATTACACTTGAAGTATTTGATGCTGAAACCGTTCCAAATCATCAGTCCTCTCTCACCTGAATTGGTCATCAAATTAAAGTTCTGAAAGCACAAAGCCTGGGAGCGTTACTGCAATCAAAGGCAAGATCTATTTCTTGCTTATCAGCAGTGGTTTTCTGCTAGTGTTAAGACCATTAGGGCCTCATTACTAAAACTTATACAGTGCTTTTCACAGAGCCTAAATTCCACACTTTAAACAAGTAACAGATATATCCCTTATTTCAACAAAACCGGATTCTGTGTCCAAAGATGCACGAGGTACTTATGCTAAAACGTTCGTGTCCACCTGTTTGGAGCGGGCTCAATCAATATGAAAGGACCACAGATTAGCTACAGAAGGAAAAAAACAGTAGAAAGCATTGGGGTTTTTTTTTCAACTCCTTTCTATTTTAAGTGAAATATAACAGGGGAAAAATTTTACAAATTGAACCTAAATGTTCAAGTAGTCAGAACTGCAGGACTGCCAGTGAAATCACTCTCTTCCTCATGCAGAAGCCCAGTTTGTTTGCAAAGTCAGAATTTCCCATGCAGTAATATTTTACAAAGACCGTAAGCCAATCATTATATCAGTAGCACGCAGAGAATACTCAAAGTACTTATTTTTTCTTGACAACTTAGTCTATCTCCTCTTCCATTTCTGTCAAAACAACTTCTCCATATATACACAAGCAAAAAAAAAAAAAAAAAAAATCGCTATTCATTCATCCCATTACTGCTGGGTTTAGGGTTTATTTCTTCATTCTTAGAAGTTAAGAAGAAAAAGGACCATTAAATTACAAATCCAGTCCAGTTCAACACTGTTCAGGTAATGTCCCAAAATGAATCACACACTATCTTTAGAAAAATGTAGACTCTCTTTAGACTATCTTTAGAAATCCTAGTGGTGACTAAACACTTTTGTCCAATGTGATTAGCAAAACGAATTCTGAAGTACCATTCACGCTAACAAACCAGCATCCAGGAGCATCCGCACGGGGGGGGGGGGGCCACACACACGCTAATTTGTAACAGACAGCTAGTAGGGATGCGTTTCCAGCTGAGAAATTTTAAAATATCTGCAGTCCTGCATATTCATTGCACACAGAGTATCGTTTATGACAGACCAGCTTATTTTAAAAATCCCTATTTATTCTCAAATGCAAAACAAAGATGCCATCATTCTTTTAAAAAATTGAACATCTAGCAGTGCCATTTACTAGCAAAGCTAATTTGCAACATTAGCAAATGCGTTTCCAGCTGAGAAATTTTAAAATATCTGCAGTCCTGCATATTCATTGCACACAGAGTATCGTTTATGACAGACCAGCTTATTTTAAAAATCCCTATTTATTCTCAAATGCAAAACAAAGATGCCATCATTCTTTTAAAAAATTGAACATCTAGCAGTGCCATTTACTAGCAAAGCTAATTTGCAACATTAGCAATGGAATGACTTTTTATAACACTGTAAGACAGATCTCTTCAAACTACATTATAATATTCTCTTACAAAAGTGTTGTTCAGTTAATGGGTTGCTTTTAAATCCAGCCAAATGGCTGGTAAGAACTATACAGGCACAATAAAAAGATGACAACCAAAACAAAAATCGTATTACATTTCAAACAGAACAATGTGGCTGAACATAAAGCAATACTTTCAGAATATATGACTACATTTTCACTGTTAAAATTCCTCATTTCCTATCATGCAAAGTCATTCTATAACAAGAAACAGGGCATCGTATGATAAGTGCAGAAATACATCAGTGTGCTTTTTCCACTGAACATTTTTATTTTTTTAATCAAAATAGTCTATGTGAAAGAGAAAAATGGTTTAGCTAGGACATGGATTGTGATTCAGAGGTAAGGCAATTTTCAGTATGTCAGCTCTAAAGAACGGATATCGAGTTTTAAATTTTTACTTAAACATTTTAAGTTTTCTTCCATGCATCTAGTTTTCATATACTCAAAACCATTCCACTTGCTTCTTCATTTTATTTTTTTACAGAATAATAAATGGCCTATAGCTCAGAAAGAACAGATCTTAGGAAAAAAAGCAGCCCAGAGAAAACTAATCAACTTGCAAAATACCACCTGTCTTTAAATAACTGAGTTGTAAGGATAAAATACTTTTGGATGATCTGGATTTTTTTTTTTTTTTTTTAAGATAAATCTTTTTAGAGAAAAAACAGAGAGTCCTAAAAGATGATCTGCTCCCACTGGCTTGCTGGCTTATTAGTGTGCCATCTTCTAGCAGAATTGTTCTAAGTAGTTCAAACTTGCAACTTAAAATATTGAAGGTAGAATAAAGGTCGTCTTTATGTAGTGTCAAAGCACTTCCATAATTTTACTGCTAATTCATAACAGTTTCTGCAATTTTGCCATGTCTATTTTTTTAAAAGCATTTAAGAACAAACCGTGAAGAGCAACCCCTGCAACACAAGCAGATGGGAAGAAAACCAAACCCCTGCCTTCTTTACAGCCTGTAAACTATGACAGAAGAGGGTGGCTGGGTTTACTTTTTTATTTTGTTCAACTCTGAGGAATGTCTCATGCTTTAAGTCTTCCATGATTTCTGTATTCCATGTGGTAGCCAATATTTGCTACTAACAGGAAGGGAAGCTACCAGGTCACAGCATTATCAATAGTTTTCACATTTTTACTCTAACATCCAAGTTTTTACCATGCTTATTCTTTAAAGACAACCAGACTAAACTAGTGCATCCATGTCAGCAAAGCCAAGGCAGACCATCACCCCCCGAAGAATAAACCCGATTTGATGGTGCTCGATCAAACTGGCACTGCCACGCCAAGGAAGCACTGGTGGCTGGGTACAAAGGTAACTCTTCCAGAAGAAGAAACCCTTCTGGTGGTTTTTATTTGTTTGGCATAGAACTGGCATCAGATGTAAAACCAAGAGCTGCCATACTGTCAGCTCCAGCTAAAGCCGTAACAGCAACGGTGTTCACTCAAAACTATTTTTGCAGTTTAGCCATTAATTCATCAATGGCAGCATTAGGCATGAAATAGCAGCGTCATTTTAACCTGTGCTTGGTTTAGCTTGCAGTAACAGATAAATTGATTTCTAAAGTTTGCTATTCAAATCAAACTTATTTAAATGACTTCAACATTCATTTTTCAGGTACTGTATTAGGCTGGTTTAAAGATGTTGTGCAAAAACTAGCAGGTCTTTTTTTCATGTCTGCAAGATCTTAATACCTCTAGATTAATAATTTAATTTCATTAATTGAGATGAATAGATTAAGTCACTGGGATTAAATACAGCTAGACAAGTTTCACTGATTAACATAACTAACCCGGTCATCTGTATCCCCATAAAAAAAAGCATAACTAACAGCTAAGACTTTTTCCTGATTTGACTTTCACAGTTTTACACCTGCTTCTTATTAGGAGAAATCGTTATCACTAAAGCAGTATAAAACTTACTAGGTCTATCAGTTGCTCAGCTCAACAGCCCAATGCCTGTGTAACAAAAAGAGAGACACCCACGCGGTGAACTAGGGAGAGGATGGAGCAGATGTGTGATGCTACTAATGCATCAGTGGAGCACTGAACCAGAGAGGAATGTGAAAGGAAAGGAGATAGCAAGTAAGAGAAATGAAGGTGGGGCAGGGGCAGAGAGGAAGGGCGGCTGACAACGCAGATTGCAGAAGAGAGCTAGTATGTAAGAGATGACTCTTTATTCTGGTTTTCTCCAGTCCGGTAGAGATTAAACAAGTTGTGAGGAAAAAACCAATACTAACCAGGAGAAAAGAATTTAAAACAGAGACACAGAAGGCTTTGCCATATTGAAACCAAACACCAAGAACAAAAAGCCACTGCAATAAAATCAGCCGTTACCAATGGAATACGCAGTACTGAAGCTCCTCTGCCAGACAAAAAGCCAGGAGACTGCAGGACCAACTACAAGTGAGCGAGAAAGCACATACTGCGTGACCATCAATGACTAAACCCTATGCCTGCAGTAAAAATGAACTGACAGGTGACACCTAGGATACAGTATCTTATTCAAGCAAACAAAGAAAACCCACCAAAAGGATGCACAGACATCAAAGTGACGGTGAGGAGTGAATAAAAAGCAGGAATTCAGGAAGCTGATAAAAGCATTTACAAGGGGGAAGGGAAGAGGGAAGGGGGCCGACTGAAGAGGGAAGTCAATATAATTAGGACTGTGAAACCTGTAAAATACGCTTCCTATGAGATCATTCCTTTCAACATACACAGCTATCTGAAATCTCTCTCTCATCCTCTCCCCCCACCTTCTTTTCTTCCAGTGCAAGGATGCCACGCAAGCCTTCAACATCTCCTGGCACGTCTTGGGACAGCAGGCACTTATTTGTGCCTATGCTGCAATACGGTATAAAATGAGCAATTAATTCCCCTGACACCTGTGTCAATCAACTTCTGCCATTTGTATGCACTTTAAAAACATTCATCTTTAGGCCAACTAAAAATACAGAATACTTTATTTATAATCTTTTCCTTACCTCCTGAATATGTATAAGGCCCTACTAATTTAATTTTTAATTTTATTCTTTAGAATATTTTAGCAGTAATTAGTCACGAGTACTTTAAACCTCACAAAATGCATGCACATTTCCTGCATAGTGTAAACACGCAGTTGATTTCTGAAAAAGTTACATTTCTTAATTATTGCTCCATTTCTCCGAAGACCACCTCTCTGCGCCAGTTGTCATTTTCTATAGCAATGAAAATCACATGCTATACCTTTACAACATGTATGGCCACCCGCACCTGTAACAATTCAGAGCCCCTGCAGAACTGCACAGAGATTCTGAAGAATAAAGTAGAACTGCTGATTTTTAAAGCATTAAGGCACACTGTAAGCAGAGGTGTCCTGATCCTCCTCAGTGGCCAGGTTTTTTCCCTCACTTTCACATCTAAGCTTGCATAAGGTGCCTCTCAAAAGCTGAACATCCACTAATTTTAGAGGAGGGTATCATTAGAACACAATATGGCCTTTATTAAATATGAATTATTTGCTCACAACACATTCGGCATGACAGTGGGAAAACATTGCCTTCAGGCCACCATTATATCTGCCCTGTTTCCTTCTCTTTCTTCCCGTCATCATACATCTGCTTTGTCAGCCCCAACAGCATCCCATTTCCACAGGCAAAGAGATTTGTTGCCTCAGTTTTAGAGCAACCAACAGTATTTTTGTTTGATACTAGCAGCGAAATAAAACTATAAAGTTTAAGATTTAAGCTTTCAACAGAGATCGAGGAAGAATATTTCTCATCTCTTAGCTGCTGCTGTAGACTCCAACAGATGACACCACATTCAATTTCACCAGCTTCACACAGGGAAAATTTCATTCATAGCCATGAAGACCAAAATTTACTTTTTAAATAAAAGATTAAATTTGATGGAAGCAGGTTACAAACCATATTACGGGATCTAAACACTTGCTGCTCAGACTTTGTGACGCCTTTTGAAATGCGAATCAGACGGGCAAGATGGG
>NW_009259588.1:6115793-6162202 GCF_000687185.1 Egretta garzetta
CGAAATGACCTGTCCTGGGGCTTGGCTAACAACAGACCTTTGGAACATGAAGAACATCGTGACTGTGAGGTCCTCCAAGGCAAACACACCAGGGGCAGCATCTGGTACATGCATCACCCTCAATATCAGTTCCTGAATATACTAGAAATGATGAACGAGGCTTGATGTGGGAGTGGTAATCACCCAAAAAATCCTGTGGGGGGATTCCTGTTCTGTTGATACAAGTATTTTCTTTCCAGGATGGAATGAATGATATACCAAGAGGGTGTTCAGCAAGTGTTGAACTTCAACCTACTGTGGTTCTCTTACAAACTATCAAATCTGTTCATAATAGTGACTATCCAAGCCCAATGAGAACTGAAGCATGCACAAGGAATCAAAGTAACGTCATTATTACCATATCATGCTCTACAAAACTGTAAATGTTTGGTAAAAAGCCTCCAGTTTTGAAACACGCTTGCTGATATTATTCCTTTTAAACTATTTTTCGTGTGTGCCTTATTTATTAAACAAGTTCCCTTGACAATACATGTGTTTATATACACAGTAAATACAGTATCAACATCAAGTGGCTGCATCACATGGAGATGAAACTAACCATAAGGTGCTGAAATTTTGGTCCAGAAGGAAGAAAAAAAGCACTAAGACTTGATAATACATCAAAACTATATTTTCAAAATAAAATTGGTAAATTTGGTGTATTATTCAAGAAAGCAGTAAGTTCTTCACAACTAACCATAAATATTTATAAGACTATAGATTTTCATGTAGCATTAATTAGTTCCTTTCTTTCACTCACAAATCCAATCTGTCAGGTTCCCTGTAAAATGCTAGTTTGTCTATATATATTCAGAACAAGGTATTTCTAAAAACGTTAATCTGGTTTAAATAAAAAATATGTGCATATATATTTCATGAGTATATTTTAATTAATTTTATGTATTAAAATATCTATACAGATGCAAAACCCTTAAGTCAATTTTAAGATAGATATTTAAGTGCACACTTAAGTACAAATGCATTGTACTCAAAATGTATTACAAATAATTTCACATATGAACACCATAAGTATTAGAGGGCTAGAATGAATTGCATTTTGCTGAAGTAGCAGTTTCCACTTACCATTCAAAATAGGTCAGAAATTATATACTTGCACCCTGCTATTATAATCCATTTTTTGAAGTGAAAACTGTAATCATATCAGCAGCTATTAAAGACTGATGGCCTGCTTTTTGTAACACTAGTTTAATGCTTTCTAAACAGTAAATTGAATGATACTCAGCCTGGGGGTGGGCGGGTGGGAGTAGCTGAAATCAGAAAAAAGCCCGAGAGAGACTGCATTGTATAAGCCTGCATGTATACTAATTTATTTAGAAATTAAAACGAGACATCCTATTCTTAAACCTACACATGAATTTACAGTGAACCAGCACGTAATAATATAGGTCACATCTGATGATTCCCTGTCTGGAAATACCTCCTGTGATCAGATCAGGAGATTTCTGCTCACATTTAAAGTGAGACTTCAATGTAGGGCATTTCACATTTAATTTTGTTTTAAATATTCTTCAGAAGTCCTTCACTTTTATTCACCTATAGGAACAGATTTGACAGATTTGAGAGAAAGGCAGCAGTCAACTAGTCAAAAAAGCAGTATTGTAAGCATAATATACATCCACTGAGTCACTGAGGTTATATAAACTGATACAGCAAATTAATACTGCTCCTTCCCTGCCTCCCAAAATACCAGCTACTCAGTCATTACAAATGATACCTTTGTTTCAATGCTAGGAGAAGAAAAAAAAAAACAAACAAAACAAAAAACCCAAAAAAACCCAAAACAACCATCGGAGCCCAGAAACTGAGCTACCTTCTCTTTCAAGAAGAGATCTGGAGGTCAGAGCTGAGGCTTATCACGTATGGCAGCGCACAGACGTGCCATTTGCACTTTCACTGCCCCTGCTGCACTCATCCTGAAGATGAATGCAAACCTCAGATTTTTCAGATAACTCCAAGATTTCTGTAAAGAGATGAAATAGGAAGTCCTGCAGTACATCACTTTCTCAGGTGTTATGCAGACTGGATTGCACCGACCCAAGAGGTAACAGTACAGAAGAACAATATGAAGTAGCAGAAGTATAAAAAAATAAGAGCTAGGCTAAGAAGTAGTAATGAAAAAATACTTCTCTAGGTATACACGCTTTCTTGACTTGCAGAATTTAACAATGTCGGTATGAACTTGGAGCCTCCTGAAGTGTAAGACTCCTGAGAGAAACAAAATACTTGTCCAACAGAGTCTTAAAAAAGTCACAGCGCAAAGAATTCTTAAAATAGAAGCTTGCAAAGCGCATTATATTGTCAGAGCAAATCTGTCTCCATCCCGCTAGAGATGCTAGCTCGGTGATCCGCATATAACTCCACCCATCTTTTAAGGCAAAAATTGTCCTAGTACCACTGCTTGTGGGCTTTAATGCAAAGTTCTGGCAATTGCCCAAGACTCTGGAAGGGAGGGCACACAGCTTTGTAAATTTTCTTTTTAGGTCATGACATAAGAGATCACACTGATGTCCACTAATGCTCCATTTACAAATGCAGAGGGAAGTCAGCAACTCATACTTACAGAAAAAAGGAAGGCACTTCTAAAAACAATGCTACATTGTACAGAAATTTCACATTTACCAAGTTATCTAAGGTTTTCCACAGAGCTCAGTAAAACACAAAACTAAGAAAATATCACATACCATGTAGAACTGAAAACTGAGGGTAAAACAGCATATTTTTGTTCATGGCAAATAGGCATTCCTAGCAAACAGAGATGTTTTTTAAATGGAACTTTTAATTTTTGCCAAGGAAATGAAAAAAATCAAACATATTTTTATTAAATTTTATCCTGTCCCATATGCTTAGAATGCAAAAGGGCATGTTCATCACAGAAACGACCAGATTGAGTTAGAGGTCAGAGCATTTTAAAGTCAGTAAGTGGTATCTGGAGCTTTTGTCATCTGTGAAGGAATCCAAATTGGGTTTGGGACTTGGGCTGTGGTTAAGTCTTCTGGCAATGATAAAATCAAAAAGCTCTCCCACATTTTTCTCAGACTTGTCCTTTTGAACAAAGTTAATGGTTATATACAATCTTGTGGCTTTATACGGAACTCTTTACAGTAGCCTTTGCCAGCAGCCAGATGCCATATTGCCTTCTATATCAAAATAGCAACTAAGAATGACGGGTAAGGACATCACTGGAACAGGGATCCAATTAACAGAAGATGGCAAAATTGACATTTATATAACAAAGTTTCAGGTTAGTCATCAGTGACTAAATTTATACCACAGAGCTATTAATTCTCACCCTCTGTAGACAGAAGAGCAGCAGTTTCCAAGAAACTCACAAACCCAACAGTTTATGACAAACTTTTCTGCCCAACAAATTTCAATAGAAGTTGTTCAAATACTCATGTTCCTCCTCCCCAGTAATTTGATGACTGGGGTAAGTCAGAAAACAACTGACGCTAGACAAAATACAAGACTGAACAGTATCACAACATAGGCAGACAGTATTTTCAGTGCTTATGGGATTTAAGAAAGCCTCTTTGCTGAATTAATACTAGAACAGTTTAACACAATTAACAATTAGCTGGAAGCATACTAATTACTACAAAACAAAATCCCCAAACCACCCCACCCCAACACACACTGGCCTTTCAGAAATTTTTCTCTTTTTCTTGATGCTAATTCCTTCAACATGTTTACATGTAGAAGTCTCCTTTCCCCACCCACCCCCCATCAAGCAAGTACCAAGCTCTCCTAGCATCATGTGAAATAAGCTCTCATAACTCAAATCGTTCCTCTAACACCTCTTCTCATTTGCAGCTGTCCACTGGAAATCTCATGATTGATCCATCCCTGGATGTTATTTACCCTGTTCACAGTTGAATTAATCTCAGTAGTTCATTTCTCAAGTGTGACTTTATGACAGAGATTGTTTTCCTCCTAAATCATTTTTGCTCAATAACCTGTCACTTGCAGAACTTTTTGGCTTGCTATTAACTACCATAGGACAAAAATCTATAAAATTATTATTTTCTGCATGTTTTCCTGCTGTTAGGATCACCTGTTCTCAACACTTAACCTTCATACTTGTGCTGCTGCCTGAACAGAATACAGAATATCCAAGTTAAAACTGAATTAGATCTAAGTAAGTATTTCTCAAAGGTTAATATTAAAGAGTCACATATATAATGTGTATCTTACCTAAGCATAAGAATCATAAAGAATGCTTTGCTTACAGAAGCATACTGGACTGTTTCTTTCATTCAAAAAGCAGCAGTATACATCTTAAAACTGCCATAGTACTCTCAATGTCAATTCAAGAAGCAACTATTTTTAAAGTATCTTAAAATGAAAATGTCTTCTTATTATGATTATCTCCTCAGTTGAAATCTTGAGCTTTCAAGGACTGCAAAGAGGACTATACAGTAGGAATACTTGCTTTTCTGAAATTCATTCATGATGTTTTTAATCATGCATTAAAAATTTTAGACATTGTCTTGCATTTTACAACTTTCCTTCTAAAATAATTGGATTTCTTTTGTCCCAGAAATCCTCAAAGTTTCCAAATTTCCATGAGATACGACTTAAAATGTATTCTTTCTTTGGTCTGTGTTAGATAAAACCTTTTCTGTTTTGTCTTTTGTTATAGAGTTAGTCCACAATTCTTCCATACACCAAATTCATTTTCGCCTCATGAATTTTAAGACAATTAGACTGAATAATCACTAATATGCAGGAGAAGTCTTCAGCGGTACAAAAGCACCCTGGACTCTGCCTAGGGACAGAGAAGTACCTCTGCCAGACTTCTTCCCACCCTGTAACTAGCGGAAATTTTCATGCCAGTTGTGATTCCCCAAATGTGCTGAAATTCAAGGGCTCAGCTTTCTACTCCGTCAGCTTTCCTACAGCTTTGCACCCAAAACATGTCTGGGTCTAATCAGAACCAGATACCAAGTGACTGGTAGGCAGCACAACCCTCTAAACATGTACCAACAAGCAAAAAGGGAGAACGGCAACGTCACCCAAATCCCCAACGTGGACAGACTTCCTCCAGACCCATAGGTGTGTGGAGACAGAAGCTGAAGCTGCAGGCCCTTCCCTGAGGCCCTTCCTCTCCAGCAAGTGCCAGAAGCTACCCTGCACACCAGACTAATGGCACGGGCAACTAACGAGTGCTCTTTCAAACAAAGGGAAAAAGCTCACCCTTCTGATTCCACTGTATGGTTAAACAGACTTTAAAAATATTACATTACACCTGTGATTAAGGCTTGGGGCAGTTGAGTCCGCAAAACCGCAGTTCCCAAATCAGTGGACCACAAAACCTGAGCTTATCAAGCACCACCAGAGCCATCTCCTACCTGGGAGATACCTGAAAACCACCCGATGTGTTTATAGTTTTCTTCTCCCGTGACGCATGGGTTTTTCACTCCGATATTTGATAACCAGAGAAGAGATATCAAGTCTATGAGCATTTAAGATTATGATCCAAATTAAAACCCTCCTGAGCCAATGGAAACGCTGGTGCGCGAGGCCTGGAGCAATTACATAATCATCTAATTAAGCCAGAAACTCATTCCTATAAATGGCACCATTTCTGTTTGATTTAAAATGAGACACAGCCAACTACATTTTGATCAAGTCTCATTTATGTAATGTCAAAATAGCATTAGCTGGCTTCTACATAAAAGGAAAAAAGGGCTGAGTGACGTCTCGCAAGATTATTATTTCATCTTAATCCACGGAGTACCCCAAGTGATCAAAAATGAAGCAATGAGTTCAGTTAGTCAAAACTGCCTCTTGACCGCTTTCGGCCTTAACTCATACGCTCTATTAAAAATATGCAATTTAGAAATACTACATACATACAAAAATGTTTCACTGACTTATTTTAAAATAGCTCATTTTTAAGTGTTTCATTACATTAACCATTCAAAGGCACCTTTCAAAAGAATATTTTTTCACCTGTTCCGTAAAAACAAATAAATCAAGAAAAAGGGATGCCACACTAGCTACCATATTGAAGAATTATGATTGGGCTTTTTCAGCTCTAATGCCTTCATACAATTTAACATGGCATACATAACACTTGTAAAGAAAATGGGCAGAGTTGTTACCAGAATATCCACATTTTTGTTCCATTTACTGACCAGGAAGCAGAGAAACATTCTGAATTCTTACATGCTCACATGCACACCTCGGCCATCCGCCCTTCCCATCTGCATCATTAAAAGCTGAGCAGAACAAGTAGTTTAGTAACACGCTGCTGTGAAAGGTGGGACAGAGATTTATGTATGGACATGCTGTAAAGAAGGAATAAATTATTTTTACTGCAGCTTTTTAAACAATTCTACTGTGCCTGAACACTGTAAGGACGAGAACAGTATCATATTTATAGTACCACTATAGAAAGAAATAGTGCCATGTGAAGAAATTTTATAAAAAGCATATTATCTATTATTGTACACTTATTTAGCTACAAATCAAACTGATGAAATGTCTGCACTTACATTTACATTTCTAATATATAACAAAACAAAAGAAGCATGCCAAAAGAAGGAAAGCTGTCATTACAAAACTGTTCAAAAATTCATTTGCACGAAGATGCATCCACAGGCCACAAGAACCTACAGCATTTGGTCTTTCAGCACCCCATACATCTATCTTGGTAGTGAGAAGCAATCTTTTAAGAAGGTAGACGAGTATTTCTTAATTTCTCATTAACCCCAGCCTACATAGATGGTGAGCAAACAGATTATCATAAAAATGTAACAAGCCACCTTTAGTTTTGCATTACTTTTTTTTCTGTCACCAAGCTATAGAAGAAAATGTAATTTAAAAAAACCCATTATAATAATCTTGGTCACCACAGAGGTGCTAACCTTTCCAATATTAATGTTGATACCAAAGCTTCTACTTACTGCTACCTCTTCCCAGCAGTAGTTGGAGGACTGATGTTGCTAAAGCTCACATTTCAGAAATATTCTTCAATTCCATATTCTAATCCTTAAAGATTCACAGCTGCGCCCCCAGTTCACCACACTTCCATTCCAATTTCAGGAAACAAGACAAAAAGACAACTTCTGTCCATAATGCACAAAGTTAAGACACAAGATGGATTATACCAGTAGTATATATATTGCTTGCAAGACTGACAATTTTGAATGCAGAAGTGGTCGCACCACATTTAGCAGAACAGAGGGTAAATTTTGCCATCCTTAAGTACACAGTTGCATGTTCTGTCTAGATTTATGGAAAACAACTATTTTGATAAAGGAAGTATTTCTAATCAATACAAATGCGAAGAGTTCTCCCATACCAGATGAACAAAATATTCAACTTTACTTTACATTGTTATTTAACATGAATATGAAATTTAGCAGTCAGAATTATAACTCATAGGTAGAGCCTCGATCAAGGCATGCTCCAACAGGTTACTAAAATAATATAATAGTTCAATTTACTCTTATCTTTTGGTCCCGGACGTTAACTGGGAAAAAAAAAAAAAAATCCACATGAATGGTAACAGAGAAAAGACTCTTTCAGTGTTATATAAAAGAACATAAAAAGAATCAGAGTAGAAATCCACATCTTATTTCTATTTCAATTAAAACACAGTTCTAAATACCATTAGTTATAAGTTAACAGCATAAAAATTTTATCAATTGCATTATTAAGAACATTGTTTTGTATGACATAGGGTGCTCATATTGATGTAAATAACACTAATTGCTTCATTTAGAAATATACATTTTCATCATCTATTATTTTATCTGAAGGAAACTAAGAACTGGCATGACTGCATCTATACTAATGAATTCACTGCTCTAATTTTTTAGATTCAGCTTTTATCTTCAGATAATAATTCTCTGTCTCCCCTCATCCTCTAATACCACCCCACCCTTGAATTTTAGCTAACAAGGGCTCTGTGTATTTGTATTCTTTCACTAATTCCGACTAGTATTACCTTGACAATAATGTAAAGCGACAGACAAAAGCAAAGCAATAAACAAAAGCTCTGACAAAATAGACACTAAGTCACTATTTCTTTCAAATTTGCCAAATCAAGTTGATGATTAACCTCCCATTTATAGCACACCCTTTACAAATCCGGCAATGGCGGCAACTGAGGAAATTAATTAAGCTAACTTTAATTTCATTTTGCATTTTACGCTAGCTTGGCAAATTAAGCTGACAAATAATAAAGATGATTAATAAAGTTCCACCTACATGAATTCTTCTGAGTATTGTCAGTGGCTCCCGGAGATGACATGGCAGTAAGAAATAAGCAAGTAAAAAGAAACCCAGTACTGGTCAAGTGAAAGCTCCAGTTACCAAGCAGCTCCACCGATGTGCATCTTCACTGATGCAGAACAAAGACGGATGCGAGAAGGCTGCTTTTGCAAAGCAGTAACACCGCGACTGCCAGTTTTCAACGGGTCACTCGCACACAGATGCATACACATGGATACTTCAACTCAGCGCCTTTCCAGAACCTGAACGCAAGCTTCCAGCAGCTGGGCTATACCAGAAATGCACGCATGTATTTGGGAAGGTACCACACGCTGCTAAATAAAGGGGTGCTAGAAAGACAGAAATCTTCCCAGCGGGTTATAATCCGATGACATGCAGTTACAGCGTGTGTTTATTTGGCAGGGAGCTGGAAGCGTTTGAAAATGGTCTAGAAGCACGGAAAAAGGTTCAGAAGGGTTCTGAATTCTTTTTTTATTAGGCAATGTTCTTATGGCTCTCCCCTCAAAGTATTTTGCCTTAGCATGGCTTCACTCAGATACCCCCCAAACCAGATGACATACTATTCTTACTTCACATATGAAATACTAAAAATCTTGGATGTGATTTTTAAATAAATTAGGAACAGTCGTCTTTACTGAAAACTGATTTTTTTGTATTACGTATCCAGACTACATTTTCATCAAAAATTTAAAAAATGGTTAAAAAAAAATTACAGAAACAGCATATGACCAAGAATCTCTGGTTATGGTGATGCTGCAGTTACACAACAGTGAATTTATGTTGCAGAAATTGTAAGGCGTTGCTCAGAATTTGGAACGCTGGCACGCGTTGCCTCTTCAGTTTAGGAGGGGTGTGCAGGGCTGCTGGAAACCATGATAGCCAGAACAATTCCTTTCTTTTACTTAAAAAGATCACACCTTAAAAAGCTCCTTGATGACCATTTTCAAAACACAGCGTACAAACAGAAGGGAATTATGTAACATATACTTCTCTAATAGTCATCATTAGAGGAAAAATTACCAAGAATGCATGGGCCAATGAAACTCGGTTTTATTTCACCGGTGAAAACGCCACCAAAAAATATCTACTGGAAAGATTAAAAGAATAATAATAATCGCGAGATAATCCCGCTTTCAGTCTGGACGTTGGTAATTAAAGGACGAATTGAAGTTAGAGCTGCAGACAAAAAGAGACTCTATTTTTTTCCACATCAATTATTTAAGCATTACAGACAATTAAAATATTACACCTTTAAAGGTTTTCTTTTCTACATAAACTGAGTATGACAGCACTTATGTTCCCATGAAATTTTCTCCTATTATCTACACAGTTCGCTATTCACGCTGGCAATAGCCACAGAAAAATCTCTATTGTTATGTGGGCCTCCTCCACTCCTTACAAACCCAGGGCTCTACAGGGCTGACTCCAGCACAGGGCCAACTTCTGCAGCCAACAGGAGCTGTACCTGCACATCCAAGAGCCATCATATTTTCAGCTGCAGTGGTGTCAAAATTGTTGTGATGCATCACACCTCCGAGAGGGCTTCTGACCTAGTGCAACACTAGAATGCAAAAAGAGTAGGACTCAAGGAAAAAGAGAAAGCCATGTAAACGCATCAATGTTAAAATTTGGCAGGAGAATAAACTTGTTCCCTCACAATACAAAGCAACATATGACAGCATGAGAAAGTGGAAGGGTGCCACATTAAAAAAATCACAAGTTTCTCTAAAAATACATGTAGATGAAGCAGAATTTTTTAAAAAAGAAAAAAGTGTTCCTACCTTCCACTCTCCCCCCGTCAGATAAGCATTAAATAATCTGATAAACACAAGGTTTTCAGAAGTGTCTGTAACATTAGCATTCTGTGGGTTATATTAACTCATTATCTGAACACTACTTTCAGATGACAACCATCATATAAAATCCTCAAATCTAGTTGAGTAAAGAGATTACATACAAACAGCACTATCAAATTTGTAACATACAAAGGTACGGTATAGCCAAAACACACAAAAACCAAAAAAGTAAAAAAAGAAGTGGCTTGGAGCGGAAGAAGTGACAAAACCAAAAACTAGCTTTGATCAGCACGGGCACACAACATTTGTTCCAAGGAAATTTGATTATCTACTTTGTTCATAAATAATCTGGTATCTCTATAGCATCCCTTTCTAAACTGTAGATTTCTTTTAGAAACTCAACTCCCTATTTACAGCTTTGAAAATTCTGACCCATTTCCAGTGTATATAACCACCTTAGAAATGGATGCCATTTTATGATTGACTAAGATCCACCCAAGCCTCTACTGACACTATCAAAGCAGCCCTGTTTTTCCCTCACCAGTTGAAAACTAATCA
Source organism: Egretta garzetta (assembly GCF_000687185.1). NCBI lineage: Eukaryota > Metazoa > Chordata > Aves > Pelecaniformes > Ardeidae > Egretta > Egretta garzetta. Next base: position 6,126,449 of record NW_009259588.1, read on the forward strand.
AAAATTGTCAGAGGGGAAATAGTTTCCCATCATATCAGATTACTAATCCAATTGACAGTGCAGCCCACCTTTTGGCAAAGCATAATGGGAAACAGTGTTCTGACGTAGTGATTCAAGATAAAATTGTAGAGAATTTTGTTTCTACAGTTTAAATACACTACCCCCCCCTTTTTCTCCCCCCTTTCCATTGAAATGGAAATTCTACTTCTTGTATAGAAAATACTGTCTGTCCTGAAGACTTAATACTTGCAGACATTAACCTGTAAAGTAACAAATTTATTTCCAGTCATCTGCAAAATAAACGCATAGATGAGATACCACCCATTGTAGTTTGCTTCACCCCAAACATAATACTTAATCCGGCAAATGTTTTGTTGTCTTGTCAATGACCGCTAATAAATTTTCAACTACGCCTAATGTTCAATAGAATAGTGTTGCCAACAGAAAAAAAGTGTCAGGCTTAGGGGGTCAGCAAGAGGCAAGCAATTGCTTTTCTGAGCTACCACATGCAGTCTCTGTTGAGACAGAAAATTGAAAACTTCCACTGCTCTTGGGTACGTATTCATATATAGAACAAGTTCTGGAAGCATGTCATTAAGTCTGATAACTCTGCCAAATAGAATCAGATGTGTGCAACTCAGCACCATCCACCTGTGGGCTACACACATGTACATTTGAAGGCTTTTACATCTCAGTGCTGGTGGTAACTGCCCCAATGTATAAAGATTCAATTATTTACTGGGGAGGATTGAAATCAGTGAAAGACCAAGAGTGAACCTTCCTTAAATTTCTCTATTTAAAAGGATTTAAAAAAAATGATCATTATTGTGTATTTTTTTAAAAGGCTTGACTTGAAGTCCATACCTATTTCAAGGAAGGCAAAAAAGAGGACAGAAGTTACAAGTAGCTAGATTCAGATCTAGAAACTTTTAAAACATGTCCTGAGAGTTAAACAGATGCGAGAGTCTGCAAACTTGCAAATGCAAAAAGCAAAATCAAAAGCAAAGTAGTTATAAGGATGCTTTATCACTTGTTTTTCTTCTCCATCTGTCTTATCCTATTACACTATAATGGAAGACTTAAGTAGTTAAACTTATTTGCCTTTCACTCAAGCTTTGTCTAGAAGTGCTGTTGTGGTTTAACCAAAGCCAGCAACTAAGCACTACACAGCCACTCGCTCACCCTCCCCGTGCCGGTGGGATAGGGGAGAGAATCAGAAGAGCAAAAGTAAGAAAATTCATGGGTTGAGATAAGAACAGTTTAATAATTTAAAGAAAGAAAGAAAGAAAGAAAGAAAGAATTGTAATGAAAAAGGAAAAGAGAGAGAGAGAGACAGACAGACAAATACTGGGAAAAAGTGATGCAACTGCTCACCACCCGCCAACTGATGCCCCACCAGTCCCTGAGCAGTGATTGCTGCTCCCTAGCCAATTCCCCCCAGTTTATATGCTGAGCATGACATCCTATGGTCTGGAATAGCCCTTTGGCCAGCTGGGGTCAGCTGTCTTGGCTGTGCCCTCTCCCAGCTTCTTGTGCACCTGGCAGAGCATTGGGAGCTGAAAAAGTCCTTGGCTGGTCTAAGCACTGCTCAGCAACAACTAAACCATCAGGGTGTTATCAACATTCTTCTCATACTAAATCCAAAACAAGCACTATGCCAGCTACCAGGAAAAAATTAGTGTTATCCCAGCTGAAACTAGGACAAGTGCCCAAGTCTCAAAGCTTTCCATTCTCAAGAGAATGGTTATCATATATCGGACTCTTGGTCAATTCTTGCCACAGAGAGTTTAGGACATCCAAAGTTGCAAGGTTCTCCTCCCACAGTCTGGATGGGAAAGAAGCTGGTAACACACATTAATAACTAGAAATCTATCAGAATATTTTCAGCTCATAGCAAAATAATGAGGAAAAAAATGAAACCGGAATATTGTTGCAATTTTAACTCCATCTTAGCTTTATTAAAACAGAATTAAACAATTGTTTCCCAACTGTTTTCTGACATGGCAAAATAGAATCATAGAATGTTTGGGGTTGAAAGGGACCTTCAGAGGCCATCTAGTCCAACCCCCCTGCAGTGAGCAGGGACATCTTTAACTGGATCAGGTTGCTCAGAGCCCCGTCCAACCTGGCCTTGAACGTTTCCAGGGATGGGGCCTCCACTACCTCTCTGGGCAACCCGTTCCAGTGTTTCACCACCCTCATTGTAAAGAATTTCTTCCTTATACCCAGTCTAAACCTACCCTGTTTTAGTTTAAAACCATTATCCCTTGCCCTGTCACAGCTGGCCCTACTAAAAAGATTGTCCCCATCTTTCCTACAGGCTCCCTTTAGGTACTGAAAGGCTGCAATCAGGTCTCCCCGCAGCCTTCTCTTCTCCAGGCTGAACAAGCCCAACTCCCTCAGCCTGTCCTCATAAGAGTTGTCTTCTTTTACATCTGTGCTAGAAGGTTTAAATATTGACGTTTCTGACCATGGCCACCTAAATAAATTCTAAAATAATCAGGAAGCACTCGTAGCAGAAGCATTGCCTACCTCCCACAGCATGTTTTGGAAGAGGCACCCAAACAACCAAAGACACCCTCCCTCCCCTATTTAAATGAGTCATTGAAATGCAAAATCACAAAATACAACATTAAATTAGAACTCTCATTATTAACCAACTTTGTTACGGACAGAATTTGTCAACAAAAAATTCTTCACAGTAATGAAACACCAGGGATGTTCCTCATGTGACAGGCTCTGGGGTAGTATATCTGGAAATGTTAAAGTAAATGAACTCCATGTAGCTGGTATGACTTTCTTCCACAATGTCATCTACTCGCACTCAGAAGAAACATACAGGATTGTGTGCTCAAAATTACTGAACTTCTAGAACAGCTACATCATTGAATGCATGAGCTTTGTCAACCGCAAGCTGTAAAGAGCTCCACTGCTTATTACCCATGCATCTGGAAGACAATTTGAAGATTAGGACAAAGTTGTTTATTTTGACAGCCATGAAAATACAGCATGATAAAAAGGATTCCTAGACTGGAAGAAAAAAAAATTCAGTTTGACACACTATTTGTTGAGGTGAGTAGATTTCACAAAAAGGAGAACAAAGGAATGGAGTCAGCAGATGACTCCAAATATCGTGTACTCTTAGAGAGGGGAACAGTGAAAGCCAGGAAATTGAAGTTTAGATACAAACATATTTAACCTACTGATAAAATGACTGGAAAACTGCCATTTCAACAGAAGTTGCATGCATGAAGAGGGATGACAAAAGATCTGCCTATCAAATGTGACCCAATGACTTAACCTAGAAGCGAAAAGCAAGAAAACACACCTCTTTACTTCACCAGCCTCCTTCTCAGGAAAGAGTACTTTGACAAAGCTTTTAGAACTTAGCAGGACTTGTTTGGGAGAGATCTCTGATGCAAAGGGCTGAAAACATATTTTGTTGGATTGTAAACAGAAGTGCTGAAAATGGTCATATGACCAGTTTCCCTGAGCTTGAATGAAACTAATCCTGTTAAAGCTTAGAAATATGCATGACTCAGTAGCCAAAGCCACATGCGTATCTGCCCTTACAAAGTCTCTGCCACCTTTCATTGTCCAAAAGCGCTGTGTTGCTGATTTCTAAATGGCCTGTATTGCTTTAGTTTTCTTTCCAGAAACAAATTCAAAACATTTCATCCTAAACTTTTTTTTTTAAAAAAAAAAATAGGGACTTTTAGAAGCAATTTTTAAATCTGTCATGTATACTGTTCCCATCTGGTCAAAGTCTGAAGTAAACTCAGCAGCATATGTTATTATCATTGTGCAATTCTACTACTTTTATAACGTTAATTTTTTTCCATTATCTACCTCACTGCTCTGCTTCACTCTTCCATCCTGTAAAGAGATTAACAGTATTCTGTAAATATTTACTACACAGTCCTGGCTGTGCTGGTACAGAAGAAATATTAACTTTTTTAAAAAAAAAATTGTTCCATGTGCCGAGCAGAATGAATGATTGGAATGATTTCAAATCTCAGTGCAGTCATGAATGCACTAGGTTTCAAGTATCAAGAGAACATAACCACTTATTTGCTATCTTATTTCTTGTTTCTCAGCTGTAAAAATGAAAATGATACACACCCTTTCTAAACCATGGAAGAGTACAATCCATCAAATACTAAAAACAGACACCCACACAAGTAAAATAAATTCTATTATTGCAAGAAATTGCCAAGATCCACAACAGAACATTTTCTTTTTAGCAGCTTTATAAGGCTCAGCCAGGACAGGAGAGCACAGAGCATAAGCCAGCTCCTGAAAGCGGTTCTCCGAACACTGGAATTGATGCAAATTATGAAGAAACTTGCAGGCCCCTTCATACAGCACACCTAATGTTTTCATCCGTAAATCGATCACCTTTGAGAGTTTTCCTCTCTGAAAGATAAATTACTAAAAAAATAAACTGGACAACCCTTGAGATGCTTTGTCCTAGTGCACACTCACACTTAGGGCACAGAAATGCCAGTGCTGTAGCAGTATCAACAGGGACACCGCAAGCTCACTCTCTGCCTTCTTCAGAGAGAGATGCTTAATATAAAGAAGCAGGAAAGCTTCTAACCTTCGCTTTCTCAGCATCACAGATTATTAAATAATATGTTATACTTACATTGTAATAGAAAACCCTTGAGGTTAGAAGAAAAGAGACTGGAGAGGTTTGTTTTGCCCCCATACACTATGGGTGCAGCAAATAACAAAGGAGAATGTCTGGCCCTGTAAATAGTCTTAAAGCAAAAGGAAGAAAAATAAAATCTATTTTTCATCATGAAAGAGACTACAATCTGTAATACAAATGTGAAAAAGGCAGGAACAAATTCTAAAACAGTATCTCCATTGACAAATACAAAAATAATTCACCATTTCTTAAAAAAGTATTACGTACTTATTTCATGCTACTTAAGATAGTAACATCAACAAGCAGAAGCGTCAGTGGATTCTCAACACTTTTCAACGCTGCGAACAGGTATATACGCAAAGTTTTGTTTGAGCCCCTTCTTGATGACACGTGGTATCCTCGAAGAATGTACTTAATACGTCAATGAATTACCATTTTGTACCTTAGTGCACACAGTAGGAAGATCTAAACAAAATCAGAAACAGTTCTGTTTCATGGTTATGTGAAAGTTGATTTTGTTTCATTATTAAAAAAAGTCTTTAGTAAATATTAGGTATACAAGGGCACTTTAAAACATTTATAAGGTTATATACATTTGAAGATGTCACAAATATACAGTGGTCCCATCCAGACTACACCTGTATATCTGGATCTATTTATATCTATACATACAGAAAAATCCAGGGAAGTAAAGTTTTAAAGCAGATCTGAGATACCTGTGAAGCTGCCCACCTGCTTCATAAGCCAGAGCTGCATTCTCATGGTCAGTGCCAATATACAATTAGTATTGTTTTGTATTCATTGTGAAATTGGTGGGATGCATCACTGAATTCAAGTTTCCAGTGCTGTGTTATTTTGACCAGCATATTCCAGTAAAACTTTCTTTGTCCTTAGTGCACATGAAAACTCAGCACTGGTGAATGGGAGAGCTACAGCTGGACACAGAAAAATGTGCATACAACTCTCTTTTCACCTCTTCTAGCAAACATATTTAAAGAATGCTTTTGTGGTACTTCAATTTCTGCAGATTCAGATAGAATAAACTTACATATTTATGAAATATATTTTTATGTAAGACATTTACCATCCTTAATCTGGAAGCCAATGCATTTTAGCATATGGGTATTCAAATTCACAAATAACAAGTTACTATTATGAAAACTGGCATTTCTGTTCTTTTCCATTAACAGACAATTTAATGTAGAATGGTTTCAACTGCACACGCACTGAAAGATGCAAGTGTATATAAAGGTACTTTAAACAGTTCTTTCCTGGCCCCTATGCTGGGTATTTTATGAACTGAATGTTTATGAACACGTTTCCCTCTGGACAGTTACGCAAGGTTGAATTAATTGAGGCTGTAGTCTATACTTGCAATATAGAATCATAGAATATAAAATGTAAAGAATCATCTACCCAACTACTTACTTAACATAATTCAGTTGGAACCAACCTTTCTTGAATACAGCAAACTAGAATTGTAAGGGAGAGAAGATCTTACCATAAAAGCTTTACATAATGGTACTAATATTTCCTCACCTCAACCTTAAAATGTGTTAGGTAACATACCACTAGAAGTATTTGCTTTTTCAATGACTCTGCCACACTGATAACTTAGACAGGCTTCCTGCTCTTGCTGCTGCCTTTTTCTTCTTCTGTGCCAGGATTTCTATGGCCATCTACTGAGTTATTTCAGCATGCTTCATCAACCAAAACTAAACCAAACCAAACCAAGCCAAATGACAGGTCATTTTCTGCACAAATCTAGTGAGCCTTGGAAGTAGCTTTGAAAGAAGGAGCCACCAGTTAGATTGGGCAAAGCTGCTGCAGAACTGAAACATCTGTCACTATGTAATCATGAATCCTTCATGAATCAGGAAGCTCTTACTCTCCCTGTTTCTAATCAGCTGATGAAATACATGCTTGATACTCAGAAATTGGCTGAAGGTCCAAAAGGCCGGAAGACGACTGATGGAAGCCAATCTAATGAATGCCTCTACTACACCACCCAGGTTAACAACAAAAATTCCGAGTAGCATCAGATCTGATGAAGAACACAAATTAGTAATCAAGAAACCATAAAAACATTTCCTCCAAGTGTGTATTTCCAACCACCCAGGACCTGCTTTTTAGTAGTTTTAATCTCAATTTCCTGGGAAAATGTCAGGCAAGACAGTGAAAGTTGTTGCCATATTTAAAATACGGTATCTACTATTTATTTTAAAGCATGTTGTTGTCAACTTATAGAAAGAATTTAGACTTGCTCGATATAACTATTCTTGAAAGTTTGTTAGCTATTACTCCTCTCTCTTCTACCAGGTACAAGCTTGTCTATCATTTTGTTGTATGAAAACCCACAAAAATTAGGCTGACTGATGTTTAATACCCATTTTTAAAGATCTGTCACTCTCTGCTTTTCCAGCCTTCCATAGCTTCTGCCAATTCTTTTGAATAATGTAGAATAAATTTGATCAGTTGGTTCAAAAATGTCCAACAGACCTAGAATATCTTCTAACCTGGTCTTTCCTTGTTATAGCACAAGTTCCTACTCCTTTCCCATTGATATTGGCTGCATTAGCCTCAGGCTGCAGTTGAACTTTGCAGTAAAGAAACATGCAAAGACTTTGGCTTTTTTCATGGCATCTGTTTGCAATTTCCCCTCTTTGTAGTAAACCAAAAACCTTCTCTTGGCTATCAAGACAAGCTTTGTGTACCCAAGACAAGCTTTTCATAACTAGTACTGGAAATCTGTATGCCTCTGTATCCATTACAGAACCAGTTACTTAGTTTGGTATAAACGTCAAGGTCAACACACAGCTAACACCATCCTCCTCCATGAAAATAACTGTCTTTGTAAAATACTTACTGTCAAATAAAGTTACAATCTTTATTGGAAAAACAAGGAGCCAAGAGAGAAATAACTTTGGAAACCATCCTCCTGGCTTTCAGAAACTCACTTAAAATGCCCAATCAATACAAACAACTTTTCATTAATTTCATTCAAACAATTTCACAATAATTTCATTTTCATAGGATTCACTATTCTCACAAGCATCAGGTACTATGAAGTAGCTGCCTTGCTTTGGAACAGAAAGTTTAGCATTATCCTTGGTTTTGTACTGAGCTAGTCTGTGTTGAAAGCTGTCAAATCAATCAAAAAAAGGGTTGTTATGGTAAGCTACAGATAAAGTGACATTTTACATGATCTGTGTTGCTTGTCTGTTAACGTTAGCTTTATTATTTTCCTTTTTTAGATAGTAATGAACTGAAAAGGCAAAGAGGAATGCAGTTGATAGAAATTTCCATCCCTTATTTCAAGAGACAATTAATTGACATAAGTCAATGTTCTTGACTTCATTCTCATAAATAAAGACTAGTCACAAAGCCACAGTCACACCTTATTCAAAGCAAAAGAGAATAGCAATTGTCAAGCTGATCAAATGTTAACATTACTAGGTAAAGTAAGCCTGAATTTAAGATTGTCTGAAAATGGTAATGTGTTCCATCTAGGCAACACAGACAAAGCAGTAATACATGACAGAGATTCTAGCCATTGCTTATTATTTAGGACAGATATTTGTATATATGAGTATATCCAACAAGCTGAGCTACAAAAATTGCATTTGTCTGATGTAACATACAACCGTGAAAATTTCCTAGAAATAGCTAGACAGAAGTCTCACAAGTAACAGCCCGTGACACGCGTCAAAAACACATTCAGGCTAGAAAAGACAGCAACTAGTTGAAGACAAAGCCCTTAGCTTTCAAAATTGAACACCAAGGGAAAGGCTTGAATTAGATACAGAATCTCTGAAACCTAGCTAAGACAACAGAACCATCTGTGTTCTTCCTACACTTATGACTCTCTCAAAGAAACCAGTAGCAACAACAGGTAAACTGAAAAATAAACAGCCTGCTGGGTCAACATAAAACATTATCAAATGTAGAGCTAGAACAGTTCTTCACTAGTTTCACTTAATACCAGACTACTGTAACTCTTGCAAATACTCAAGTAAAAAATGAAAAATAGATTTACCTTTGAAGCTTTCAAGTTCCTTCCTGTTGGGGGAAAGCAGAATTATGAAAAAAAAATATTAGAAATACTACATGTAGAACTACAGGAGATGTTTTACACAGTTTAAGACTTATTAAAAGATGAAAAAGAAAGAATTTGAGTATCATTGCTTATAAGGGTAATATTACTAAGACTGTTTATCTAAAGCAAACACTCTCAACCTGTTCAGAAATTAGGCTACTGCCTATTTATTAACATGTACAATTATAAACATATGACACATTTATATCTAGTCCCATAATTTCTAGATACAATGTTGCAAAAGTAATCAAGACTTCTTAAGGCTTTAGGTACTAAAACTTCCATTGCTTAGCAAAGCTTTGCCAATTTATGGCATAGTGAATAACAATTAGTGTTCCATTTTTATCAATGTTATTAAAAATCCTTTTGGCAACAGTGAAGGAGAAAAATTTGACAATACCACTCACTCAGTTACAACACACTTTAAAGGCAACAAGGGCATGTAGCGACATTCCTCAGAGGAGAGGACTTTAAAGTACAGAGAGTGACAGATAACCCACAATAGTCACACACCAGAAAGCTAAGAAATGAAGTCAACAGTAATAGCATCTTTTTTCCTTCATACCAGGCCACCTTCGATGTTTGGTAGTGATGCAAAGGGTATAAAACTAAGAGAAATATTTTCTCTGTTTTCAAGAAATTGCAAAATGCTCCATTTGCCATCACTACAAAGCAGTGATTTATCGTGAATTTAGAGACTAAAGAAGAATCAAAGCAAGCTGGCCTTTTCCTTACAAAACATTCAGTTATAACAAACATCTTTTCAGCCTGTGCTTTGCACAGACTGCCTAGTTAAATTCTGAATTTTGAAAGCAAAAGCAATTATGAGAAAAAGAAATTTTTAAAAAGACTGAACTGTTGTCCAGATAAATTACTTCTATTTACTGTCCATAGACTAAAACATGCTTCAGTCATTACTGAGTCACCTACCATATACACTGTTTCACAACACATATGCTATACCATAACTGCTCCTTCCCCTCCCCAACATACGGTGCAAGTCAGCATTTATTCTTGCATAAAAACCAGACAAAACTATTTTGAGCCTGAAACAATTTATTTTCTAAGCAGGACAAAGTATTCTAAGAGAAGTGAGAGAATACATTTACCTCCACATTTTCAGTGAACATCCCACTTTTGTTTCCAAATGTCAAATACAGGTTTTTGAAAGAATGGGTGCTTTCACAGGAAATAAGCTATAGTGTGCTTTACAGTAGTGAAGTTGTAACTTCCTGTGAGTATCTATTTCCCTTCCTACTTCTCTTATATCCCTTTCCCAGGCTAGTTTCTCCCTTTTTTACCAGAGAAAAAAAGCTACTTCATAACACCTATGATTTGCAGATTCATACCCTAATAAATTTTTCCTACCCTGTATACTCTAAATATAATTACAAAATTCTTAAACATTCTCACGAGTTGCACGTATGTTTTAATAACGGCATACTATGTGACAAAACAACAATCACGGGAAATGCTTGTTTTCAGCAGGCTGAAGCAGAACTATACCAAGGAAACATCTTGTGAAAGTAAGAGGAAAAAAAGCGACGCTCGTTGCTCCTAAAATCAGGAGGTCTTATGCCACTTGTCTCCAAACGGGAAGACAAAACAATTACTGTCATTGTGTTCAAACAGATTAGCAAACAAGATGGTAATACGGTAACCAACTGACTAACGTTTGTTGCTCTTGTCTAAAACCCCCGAATTCTCCCTTTCAGAATACATCAGTATTTTTAGGGTTGATGCATTAAGATGTCGCCACTATAGCCATATATATAATTGCCATTCATTAAGAAAGTTGGAGAAGAATATTTGACAAAACTTTTTTTTAGAACACACACCTCTGAAAAATTTTAAATATCTACAATTAGCATACAGTAAAAATACAGATTTGGAATCTAAGGATCTGCATTTCCTAGTATCCTCATACCAATTCAGATCCAAAGACTGGCGATTCATTATATTTTAGACAACATGAATGATTCAATTGCATCTTGTGGTTTCTTGCTACTCTTGATAAAACATATATTTAGAAATAAATGTTAAAAACATGCTCATTGAAAATATGCTCTGCCTCAGCAACATGGAGGAGTATTTTTTTTTAAATCAAATTATCCAAATAAAAGCTTGAAGTTTTTACATTTTAATCCTAAATCTCATTCACCATCAGCTTTGGTGAGAACCAGACACTAAACTTAAACTGGAAAGGAGATTATGACTTGTAAAGACACTGGAAAAACAGATGACTTAAGATTAAATCATCTAGACATGTACAGAAAAAAATGTATTACTAAGTATTACATTTCTCCTCCCCTTTGTAAGTAAATAAATTTTGTATTTATTGATAAACTTTTGGGAAAAAGATACCTCCTACATCTTCTCTATGAATCTAGAGACAAAAAATCATCTGCAGAAGTAAATACATTGAACTTGCATTAAGAAAGAAACTACATACTTGGAACACAGACACTACAAAAGAAAAAGCAGTTAGCTTGAGTAATTAAAACGACAAAGATTAAACGGAACACAGTTCTGGAAAACAGTAGTCTTCAAAATGAGGTTAAAAGGCAAGCAGGAGGAAAAACTTGCATTGGGAATAGGCCTGGATGAGTAGCTAGGACTCCTATACTTATTATTTTAGATCTTACCATATTAAATTACCAGTTTTGATGCTATACATTACGTTTTCATATTTGTTTTACTTTGAATTGTTCCTTCTTTGAGATCATTTTTCACAGTAGGTGTATACAACAGCTACAGCAGCAGAGCTTAGCCTTTGATGGATAGCTTACTAACAACATCATACTAGAAGACAAAACTGCAGTACAATGAATCATCTCAGGAGAAGAGTTCTGTCAACTGTTTCGGCTCAAAAGTGTATTACCCTATACATGTTTTCCGCAGGAAAAGGCTAGCCTTCCCCTCTACCCCATTTGTCTAACTAGTTTAAGGCAATTGAAGGTTTTCCACAGAGAAATGCTGCTGGATTTTACAGAGTTTTCATCAAAAAAAAAAAATCACGCACTTCACAGATGGATGAGATAATCCTTTCCATTATTATTAGAAAGAAAACACACACCTGCCTTGCCCCTAGCCTCGCTACACATGAAGGCTCTTGAAGCCCAATGTGGGCTGCTCAGCATCTAGCCGGGATTAAATGAACTCCCATGCTGGGTCTGACCACTGATCAATACAACCCACTATTTGGCATGTGACTAAATGCTCTTTTACTTTAGCTACTAAATTTTAGGTTAGTGCCAACAAATCTATCTAGTTACACAAATAAGAATATCCTTTACTTTTTTACAGTTAACAGTAAGCTTTCAGAAGAAAGGACTTAATTAATAGTTGTATTATAATATAAATACCTCCTCTCAGCGAAAGACGAACTTTAATACCACTGAGCAAGAAAATAAGGCTGAAATAACAGGCTGAATGCTAAAATAATCTGATTATAAAAGCATGGAGGCACTTTAAAAGTAATCTTGTTCTGTGTGCAGTGCAATTTATGAAGCCCAGCTTCTTTCCGGACCAGGCAAGAGGCTGTACAGGCTCCACCTACACTGGAGTTATGCCCATGAAAACCATGTGGCCACACATATAGGCAGTAATTTTCATCCGTTCCTTTCCAGTTGCTTGTTTTCATAAAACAGATTGGGGGCTTAATTACTCTGTGAAATTCTATACCCCTCAAATTCACCTGAAAATGACCAACAGAACAGCAGCAAGTAAAAGGCAACAATTGTCAGCAAAACCCCAATGGCATAAGCCTGGTTGCCTACTTCTTCAAGATAAGTCAGGACAAAGATGATAGCCAGCTACATTTTAATGCCAGCACGAGACACACCAGTCAGACTCTCAGCCCCTTCTGAGCATGATGGACACAGGTAAATCTGACTATAAACCCCTCAATGCAGCATGCTTAAAAAGGCACAACTGATAATGTTCAAAAAAACCTAAAGAAATTAATTCAAAGCTTTGTTAATGCAAGAGATGCCATTGAGAACTTCTCTGAAATACCTCATCAAAAAAGACCTGAGCCACAGTTATAGAGGAAAAGGATATATATAGACATTGAAAAAATACAATATCCCATTTTAGTCTGAAGTATACCTTTTATAAAAATTTTTATTTCCAAGAAGTACAATGAATTCTGAAGCAAATTAAAACTGTGGTGCCTTGAAGCTCTGCTGAGACACGATGTATCTTTTGAATTACTATTTTTAAGTCACTTGGAACGTTCAGATGATTATGTTGTCAGTGTTTCTTCTTCTTCATTTACAGAAAAGTTGAGCTTCAGGGTTTGTGGTGAGAAAATACAATTTTGGAAACCACAAGTGAAACAAACCGTCTACAATATATAACTAGTCCCACAGAGTAATTGACACCAGAACTTATATGCATAGTTAGAAGGCAAATACAAATTCCCAATTACCTTTCCATTCCCCTCAGGCTTTTCATTGCACTGTTGGATTAACCCTGCTTTAGTCACTGGGCAGAAGAGATGGACACTAGGAAGAAGATTCTAATGGATATCAGTGATAAACAAAAATAAATCCAGAAAGAGGAGTATGGGAAGAGGAAGAGTCAAAACCGTCCTGCTTTAAGTCATTGAAATCAATGGGAATTTAGTTCGTTCAACAGAAGTAAGACAAAGTTCTCAGGTTCTACTGTATCTTGCAAAGGGCTGTAACAACAATGATGCCAGAGCCAGAACTGACAGTTCCATATTTTATCTTCAAGGAAAGAGTAGGCAGATAAGAAAGTAACAGAGTCATAAATGAATGTCAGGAGCACTTTTATAACACTAGCTCTGAAAGTAACAGCCAATAAATTCAAACTACTCGACCCATGTATAAACAAAACACAACCTCAAGATGGCATATGGATGGTAAAAATCGAGTACTAAATTTGAAAGATTTTACAACAAAATGTGTTTATAAATGTTGAGTTGTAAATACTACTTACAAACAGAAATTAACAACTGAAGAAGGTATAGCTGCTTATGTGCAATTTAATTTAAAAATATTTCTGGCACTTAACAAGATCCAAAACAAAACTGGAGAAATACTGCATTTCACCTGTTATGTCTGGTACAGGTAAGTTTTCAAAATTATTGTTGTGGTTTAACTGGCAGGCAGCTGAACACCACACAGCCACTCACTCGCTCCTCCCCGGTCCCAGTAGGATGGGGGAGAGAGACGGAAAAAAGCAAAATCCATGGGTTGAGATAAAGACAGTTTAATAAAACAGCAGAGGAAAAGGAGAAGAATGATAAAAAAATATACAAAACAAGTGATGCACAATGCATTTGCTCACCACCTGATGACCAATGCCCAGCCCATCCCCAAGCAGCAATCACTGGCCCCCCTGGCCAACTCCCCACAGTTTCTATACTGAGCATGACATCCTATGGTATGGAATATCCCTTGGCCAGTTGAGGTCAGCTGTCCTGGCTGTGCCCCCTCCCAGCTTCTTGTGCACCTGGCAGAACATGGGGAGCTGAAAAAGTCCTTGACTGGTCTAAGCACTACTTAGCCACAACCGAACCATCAGTGTGTTATCAACGTTCTTCTCACACTAAATCCAAAACACAGCACTCTACCAGCTGCTAGGAAGAAAATTAACTCTATCCCAGCTGAAACCAGGATAATTATATAATAAAAATCTCCTTCCACAGGCTGATTCAAGCTTTAGTAAGCAAAAAAAAGCCATGAGAAGGACTTTCCTCTATATGTCATCAGAAGTAAAAGCCGAAAACCTGAGAACTCAAAACTTATGTCACTTGCACGGTATGCAGAAGTAGTTGAAGTACTTTTTGTGTACTTAGGATTAGTACTTATGACAATGACACAAAAATGTTCTCCCTCCCCCAGATTGCTTGAGCTCCCTTTTCAGATCACTTAGGCAAACTACTACTTTGAAATACCTTTGAGAGTGAAGTAATGAAAAGCCTTTAAGCAACGAAAAATAATAAAAAATAAAACTACTATTAAATACTGTTGGAATTAAGAAACACTGAAGACTAGTCGGATTCTTCACCATCAAATGTGAAATTCTATCCGTTAAAGAGAAGAGCAAAGAACTAAGGCATTTAAATAATGTTGCAGTGGAGATTTTTTCCCCATCCATACTCAACTGCAGCTGCAAAAGTAGCCAAAGTCTTTTTGTGTTTTCTAGCAAAACTTCTACATCAACTTCATTCTAGAAGATGGAATGGATCAAAGCAAAATTTCGTAACAGAAATTGCAAACTTTGACTGGTAATCATGCTAATAAGCACTACTAAAACCAAATACTACCCTAATATACTCAGCAGTTTCAGCGTACAGTGAAAGGATTTATCTTTGGATGTTTCAAAAAAAGAAACAAGTATTTATCTTGGTGAAGAACACTGGGGGTCACCTTTCAGGTGCTATCATTAAAAGAAAAGTAAAAATTAGGGAAATAGCATTAAAACCAGAAGAAAATGGTAGAAATTAAATCATTAAAAGCAACCAAGTGTTTTGTCCTCTGGTATGAGACTGATACAGGCCATTTAGCACTGGAAGCATTCCAAACTGGAATCTGAAATGTGGCATAAATTCTTACCTCCCTCTAAAAGCTTATGCCTGAAGAGGTAAGGTTTTGCACAGGACTCACTTTTTAACATTTTTGCTCTCATCCTGATGCTATCCAAAAAAAGGGGACAGTTTTTAAATTTATTTTTAACTTTCACCTTAGTATGCAATGTCATTGGATCACTAAAATGTACGTGTATCTGCACAGTTTATTTATTTTTATCATACAGCCAAAAGTTTAGGAAGCAAAGTTTAAAGCTGAAATTTGAGAGGAGAAATTTAAGAAAAGCTACAAACAACTACAAGCTACAAAGAGATTTGAGAAGCTACAAAGAAATTTAAGAGAAGCTAAAGTTTAATCGAAGGTACAAACAACTCCACCATCAAAGGCCACCTCCATCAGCAACTCCACCATCTTTAATTTCTCCTAGAAAGGAAAAGGGTTCCTGCAAAATTGGTTTTGGTAAACAGCCACACAACAAAATACAGACCTTCCTTTAACTTGGCCATCAATTTCCCCATAGGGATAAAGAGGAAAAAAAATTACAGTATTCAAAAATTGGCCAAACTTTATTCACTGAGTGACATATAATACGCCACAAGTCCACAAAAACAAAGTAGTAAAAAAAGCCTGTAACCCCACATGCACTCTTTACCATTTATGCTGTGGTTCCACACAGCATGAATGCAACGGTGGCAGTTAGAAGTTACAACTTGTACCACTTCAGGCATCCTCAACACCACCCTTTGACAAAGGCATGTAAAATCTTCCTCACAGAGGTGTTATCAGTAAATGCTTTTAACACATTTTTAAACAATTTTTAAACAAATTGGTTTTGGATGTAAGTGAACAGGAATTATTAAAGATGTCAGGAAAATAATTCATAGTGAAGAAAGACAGAATTCATCAGGAGGCACAGTACCTTGCTCAAAAGCACAGAATGGATTTTGGTGTGGTAATGACAAACACCTAACGCCTGTTCTCCTGCCACTAGCAACAATGAATGAATTACTTCGATAAATAATGCAGTTTTGAGGTGAGGAAGAGTACAAAACCATGATTAAGGCAGTCCTAAACCATGTGTGTCTATTATTGGTACAATAATTCTCGACGAAGAATGCCTAGTACTAACAGATTGACAGGATTTGCAGATTATGCCCAGTACAGAAGTACAGGTACAGAAAAGTTATGTAGGATTGACATAATGTTTAACATTTTCTAGAAAACATTAGTAAAAGGTGCTATAAAACGCAGAGGATCCAACACAAACATTCAGTCTTTAATCACAGATCACAAAAGCCAATAAAGAAAAAAATCTTTTATATACCTATTCAAAAGAAAATGAAACTGTAAGAAGGTACGCAACAAATCTCTTTATACCAACGTCATTGTCTCTCTGCATCAAGCAAAGACCACCACAAAAGAAGGCCAAAATTAAATCAACTTAAAAGTGACAGAAATTATACTACACATTCACATTTTGAAAATAATATTAAAAACTGCCAAAAACCCTACAATCTTTTACTCTGCTATGTATTCAGTCCTGCCCAGTGTTTTCAAATACTTGGAGCATTGACAGGAGCAAAATTCACTAATAATGAAGCAGCCTACTCCTTTGGGTTTGATGTATGCAAAATACTGTACTGCAAGTGTTCTTGCGAACAAAAGAAAGTTCAGAGCCCTAAAATTACACAAAAGGAAGCAGAATTATCAAGGGAACTTTTCCAAAGCTTGCACAAGCCCAGTTTTCCAGGATCAATAGGACTTCTCATTCCATGTGTCTGTCCAAAGAAGTGCAATAACTGACGGCCATAAAATTAATTCCAGCCAGTTCTCACCATGAAAACACTCGCTACTGATTGTGCTGTACGCAAACTCATGAATGGCAGGATGGAAAAGATGTCTGCAACACGAACTCTGATTTGAGCACAGAAACTTACAGCCATACAATCAATGCCTAATGAAAACTCAAAGCCAGTCATCCACTGCACATCTACTGTGAAAGCTGTCCCAAAAATAATAGAAGTTCTGCATCCACCCTTGCAAAAGCATTATTTATGTACCTAGTTACACAGAGGTACAGCAGTTGAAAACCTATACCACCAGAAGATTGATCAAGAAGAACATTGCACGAAATCCTATTTTGATGAAAGTTATGAGAACTATGAAATATGTATCTAGAGTCTTAGAAATAATTCGCAGTGCATTTAATTTTGAAAGGAAAAAATATACTTGTTTGAAACATTTGCAACCATGGTATATTTTTTATGTATAAAAAGTTAATTTGACAAATTAACACGTAAAGCTTAAAAGGGTTATGAACATACAATTTAAATTCCTCACTGCCAGATGGGAGGGAGTCATCCCTGAAAATGACGCACTGTGCAGAGTACTGTTCTAGCTTATCATTTGGGGAACGCTATGGAATCTAAACAAGATCTACAGACATAGAAGCCTTCTTTTAGGCAACATGATTTTGTATGGCAGTGTATTACCCATTCGATCTTCTCTCTTGGGACCTTGGTAAAAAAAAATAAATTTAGTTAAACAAGATCACAAAAAATTTGGCAGCTGTTTACAGTGATACTGCAGGAGGTAAAGATAATATTTGAAAGCAACACACAGCAGAACAATAATAATGCAAAATATTTTTGTATGTTACTGAGTAAATAGCCATTACTTGGCCCAAGCTAGAGGAAACTTTTCCAAAAAGCGGACTCATTTGAATTGTCTGAAGAAGTTTTTTGTATTTACTTTTTGAATGTTTATGTTGGTCAGGCCTAGCACAAGCCACTGTGTCCAACTGCAACAATCCCTACTGCCCCTTCTGTTCCCAAAGCCATTAGAAAGAGATAAAACCAACAGAAGACCATACAGAAGAAATAAACTTAACAGTGTTAACTGATTAAGCCATTTTCTCAGATACACACCTCTAATCTACACAATGCAATTGCCGTAAATTTTATACCCTTCTGAATGAAAAAGTGAATCAAACATTCTTCTCCTCCAGAAGCATAAAACCATCATCATGGTTTACATGGCAATGCTTCTAACAAGAATTATAACGATCTGCCCAACTCATCAATTGCTGCACTAATTACCAATACATGGGGTTACACATTATTTGATAAAAAAATAAACCTTTAAAATCCAAAAATTAAGAATAAATGTACATTAAGAACGTATTTTCTCTTTAGGTAAAGCATTCCTTTAATCTCACCAGAAAGAGACAGACATATTCTCACTAAGGTTTGTAATATTACTAAGCATTCGTCTGTTGAAGTATACCCTAGCATCAGACTCAGGATTTTAGATTTCTTCATTCATTTTTCTTCCATGTCTGTTCTCAAAACAGACAAGTATTGAAAATCAGAAAGGATTCTTAAAGAAGAAATTCATAATAAATAAAAATTCAGACAATTATGTTTAAAGTCAAATGACACACAGTGAAATGCCTTCACTCATTTCCAATGACAAGGACTCTTTACTATCTCCAATTTATTCCTACAAAAAGTTGCAGCTGGGCAGCTCCTTTAATTGATAAAATCACCAGGAGTTGCTATTTTGCAGAAAAAAGTGATCTGTCTGAAATGGATACTTTATGAATGAATACTCTAAGAGCTTCATAGGAAGTACAGCTTCAGGACAGAATTATTTTATCTTGTGCCATAAGCCTGCAATTCAGTGCACATAAAAATTGGCACAAAAGTGAGCTTCTGACAGCGCTTCCTAAAGGACACAGTGCACTACCTTGGGAATGCAAGAACTGCCATAGGAGACTGAAGGGATACACGGAGTTTTCTGCAGTCAGAAACAGTACATCCTCAGTAGGAGGGTGAAGGGAAGGGAAGAAGAATTGTGCTTGATTGAGAAAAGGACTGGAAACAAAACTGCATGGTTTAATCCTAACATACATGCCAAGAATTGTAGCAAGACTAACTAGAGAAAAGAAGGATGGAAGCTAGACTTCATACAATACCACTACCCTGATCAATGGATTTAAAAAAAAAAGACAATATAAAAAAGTCCAACACAGTGACAAAAGGGAAAAAATTTATCTGCTTGAACTGAAATAAAGTCGCTCTATTTAGTAGGGAGACCTATTTCTGAAAATCAGTTCCCATAGTTACCATAAGCTGCATTTCAAAGATTTAATGTTGACCTAAAGCACTTTCTTCTAAATCTTTCATATAGGAAGATTTTTCAAAATACTTGAAATATGTGAGCTTCTAGCCTAAGCTGTACAGTGACTTTATAATAAAATTACTTTATGTTACATGCTTACAACAACCACAGTTTCTAGAGTTTGTGTTCATGTCAGTTTTCATCCCTATATTGTCAAAACACAGGAAACACTTTTTCCTTTTTTTTTTTCCACAAAACCACTCACTTCCTGAAAATAATTTTTTTGTTAAAGAGAGAGCATAAAGTCCCGAACCCCCATCTGATTCTTTCAGTAGCTAGTATCACAGTAAAAACCCCAAAAGCTAAAGAGAGGAAGACAGAATATGAGGTCCAAACATACATAACAAATCACACTCACATTAAGTTAACTGGCTGTGCATTCTTCGAGTATCTACACTGGCAAACGTCCTTCCAGTAATGAGCTAGCAGTTAATTTCTTACCTAAACAAATACAAGGGTAATGATCAACCAGAAATTACCTGCACTTTTCCTGTTTTGTCTAGATCTGACCAAATGTAATCAGCTTATGATTACTTTAAGTACTTTGCTTAGCATTCTATTTATAGAACTGATTAGATGCTGCTGAGCAGAGTAGGCAACTGTTAACACTTTATCCTGATGTTGAAAGCAGAGGCTAGGGGAGGGGGAGAGGGAGAAAAGATGGCAGAGAGAACAAACAAAACTCAGAAAACTTCAGAAAGATGACTATTTTAGGGGGTACAAACCTGTTGCTTTATGCACATTTTAAGTGTGTGTTATTTTGTTAAATAGCACATATTTAGCATTTCGAAATTATTACTATTAAATATTTAATTACTCTATAGGTCCGAACAAGTGAATATTCAGCCATACTGTTGACTCTTCCTGAAGAAAGAGAAAATGGTGTAGCCCTGGCTTGGGAAAGAAAAAATCCAGGTTACAGGAAAATGACAAGACCATTGCCGAGGCCCTGGCTGAGGTTAAGCTAACTGAACAGGATGTGAAAAACTAGAGGACATGACATGCTAAGTTGCTGGATGTGACAGATAACATAGTAAGAAGCTGGCAAAAGCTACAGATAGCACCATGAGGGATGGTTGGATTTCACAGATGGTTAAGGGGGAGTTACGTTAGAAACAGACAAACTTCACAGAAAATTGAAGGGGGACCTTTAACGTATCAGGGACCTTCTGGGAGGCAGAACTTGCAATGCCAGCAGTACTTTGGTAACCATTATCTGTAACATCACAGAAGGCCAAGATTCCCTAGATAACAATGTCAGAAATACCAAATTTGAGTAGCAGAGCCAGGACTGATAAAGAAAAAGCAGTTAGGAGTGGATTTTTTATTCGGGAGGAGACTGGGAAGGGGAAAAAAAAAAGGAAAAAAGGGACTGCCTGCCATTTACTAATCTGTGTGGAAAGCCAGACTCCCAAGATCATTTAACTACCATTCCGTTTAAATGTTCTCTTGAAAACTAAAGAAAAAACACAAGCAGCAGTATAAACTCCTTCCAAACTCAACCTAAAAAAGTCAGAGGGTAATAAGTGAAATCACTCAAAAAGTGTCAGATATACAGCTAAAATTCACAACAGAAAAACTGACTTTGGGGGGAAAGGAAAAAAGGGGGGGGAAAGGAAAAAAGGGGGGGGGAAGGAAAAAAGTACAAGGATGGCAAAAGGAGGATGAAGAAAGAGGAAAACGGATAAGCTACACAAACTGACCAGTGCTGCCTGGTGCAGTCCTGCCCTTCATCATCACATCCTAATTAGGACCATAAACCAAACCAGTTGTTCTGACCATACCACATGAGTCACACTTGCTTCCACAATCAAGAGAAGTGGGGAGGGTGCCAGGGTGCTTCCCCTCGCCGACAGGAGGACACCTGGTTGGTCAGATCAAGCAACCTGGTTACCCTCATGTCGGTGCTGGCTCCAGGTCTGTCAGCATCCGGCATCTACCCACCACTCCCTAACACAGGTCTGACAGAGACTGTCTTTGACAAATTGCTTCAATTTAACTCCTCGTTTCCTCATTTATATAATGGACTTAATACTGCTTTTCTTGTCTCCTTCAGTAAGGTTATTTTTGGCACTGTCAGTAATAAACCCAAGAAAGTCAACAGTTGAAGTTATTTAAGCTCTTAACATTTATCTCTTGCTACTTTATCTTTTAGGTAAACATGAAGCTCAAGAGTTGGAGGTTCTGACTTTTCACACCTACTGCTACAAGTTGAACTTTGATTCCAAGTAGTAATACCCTGGTTTTGCAAGTACGAGAATGGCAGGACATTAACACCTTTCATACAAAGCAGAAAGTACTCTTAGTACAGGATAGGCTAGAACTGAAAGGAAGACAGAGAAAAATACAGTTCCTAACTTTACAGGTACAATACACCGGGGAAAAAAGAAATAAAAAAAAAACAGGGCAAGGGTTAAAAGAAACAATTTATCAGTGTTTATTAACAATAGCCCTTAGTCCAATTGTTTGTAGAGAATAATAAGCACAACTTCATCTTAACAACAACGCAGTGATAATTTTCTAAACACACACACTCTTTGTTCATCACCAAGAGTTAGACCAACATTCAATGAATCTATTACAAATTTGCAACTTCCTGACAATGATTACCGTTTCTTTAAAAGATGAAAATAGAAGGGATATTTATATATGGGAAAAAGAAATAATCACAAAACATTTATATTTCATACTAATTTATACTTATAGCAATTGTTTTATTTACCTTTTTGTTTTCTTGTAGTTTTCCAGCTGTAAGGTCTGCATACATTTGTATCTTTCCAACTCACACTGTTCACATAGGTCCTCAAGACACAGCAGATGATTCTCCATTTCCTCAAAGTTTGCCTCCAACTGGGCTGTAAGAAATACTTATATGAATATCAAATTGCATCAATAGACGGACAACTCACCTGAACAGAAACAGGAATTCATAAAGGTGCATAATTAACATGGTAATAATTACACATATATAAATGGCTCAGAAAGATAAATAAATCTCAGTCCATATCACATAGTAAAGAGTGACAGCAGACCCATGATAAGGGAGATGTATTCTAAAGTTCCCTTTGCAGTAAGACACTGAACCACTATATTCGCCCCAGCATCTTGGTCTCACAGGTTTGTGGTCTATAGTTCAGGAAAAGAAGCATCCAGAACTCATAATTTAATTTTGCTTCTTGGGCACACTGTCAGTTTAGCCATTCCTGCCTGGTACTCATCTGAGGAATAAAGCTATGCTGACCAAAACCAGTACTAAACTTAAATTATTCAAATGAAACAAAAGTAAAGCATACTGGGAGAATTTTAAGTCTTACATGACCTCATGATAATACAAAAGAATACAGACTTTGAAAGTTTACTCTGAAGACAGACCCTTTACTGACAGGCAAATCTATTATATAACTGTTTTAAGCTTTACATGTTCATTTGTTAAATTGACTTTTATATGTAAAAAAATGTACCATTAGCTATTTTACATACCAATGCACTTAAAAACATGCAAAATTTCGTAAAAACTTCCTCTTTAATCATAATTGTTCAGAGTCTCAAGTTAAAAGAGACCATGCCTGTGAAAAGCCCTAAGAATCCTCTTATCTCATAGCTCACTCTGTTTTGAGCAGAAATTTGGAGTAGAGAACTCCTGAGGTCCCTTCTGACCTGAACTATCCCATGTGAATTTTGTATCAAAGGATCACTCTCCCTGCAGGTGATTAATGCTGAAACCCATGTCCCTCCTCAGGATCCCAAAGTGCAAAAACTATTTTCCCAAACTCTAACCAGCCAGTCACTCTGGGATGGAGCTGTGTCAATACAGGACTATTATTCACCCTTTTGCCAGGACTTCTCCTATACCAAAGGGAAGGTAAATTGCATGAGGAAGTATAAATCACATTTTTACAAACAAAATAGCAACCAAAGAATAGAAAGGAGTTTGCAGTTCAGAGACAGATACGCTCATCTGTTGCAGTGTGTGAACTTGATTGTTGATGTGAAGAACTACACAGATGATGGAATGAAATAGCAGAAAACCTAAAGCAACTCTGAGTTTTGGCAAATGGCTGTGTTTCACCTTTGCCTGTAACAGACAGAAGCAATCTTTATAAAGCAAGACAATAACAATGAAGTTCAAGGTAGAAAAAAGTGATTTAAAGTTAATGTGTTTTTGAAGCTCAGAAGAAGGAAACAGCAAGCTGAAGGCATCAGTCAAACCTTCAATTCTGGTTTGGCCATTCTACTTGAAGCCTGTCTTGGAGTATACAAAATTTCAACTTTCTTAGCCATTACTCAATTAGAAATTGCTATCCTAGTGGTCTCCCTAGAACAGCAAAAGTTAAGACCTTGTAAACAAATTTCCTAGAATGCATGTTCATATGTTTAGGTCCAATTAATTCATAAGATTTTTTTAGTCCCTAGCAAGTAAGGTACTGCTCCACGACAGTCAGAAAGGGAAACATGAATCATATAATCACCAAAGATTTCCTTAAATTATTTATCTGTATACAGATCACTTGGCAGGGGGCAGGGTGGGGAGGGAAGAGAAAAAAAAAGGCAGTTGACAATGTGGAAACAAGTTTGAGGAAAAAAATGTTTTCAATTCTAAAGATTGGGATGTGGAACATGCATTGTTTACCACATACTCAGCTTCCTCTCACAAAATCCAGATGTATTCAAAGGGCAATATCACGACTCGAATTACGAGTGGTGGTCCTTTTTTGCTTAAGAAACAGACTTTTCTGAGTGCATTAAAATCTAAATGCTGTATTCATTCTGTATTTCAGAATGATTGCTCACTTATTAATTTGCAAAATTCACAAACACAGCAGGGCTCAAGATAATTTAGTAAGGTACCCATCAACCACTGGGTTTTGCACTTAAAAAAACCCACCACCTGCTTTGCTGTACTTCCTATTGAAATAACATTAAAAGACAACAACAAAGAACAGGAAAATAAAGAGGATGAAGAAAAGTGAATTCTAAAGGGCAACTGGTCCCTAGCACTAGCGTTTGAGCAGCCTCTAGTGGGAACTGCAGAAAACACTGTGCTCCTGAAGAAGAGGAATGAACATTTAAGATCTCTCTAGACGACAACAATCCCACTTTACTGCAACACAGGTTTCAGAATTTTTCTTTCTGAAGGGAAAGAAAACTTAGTTGCTTTTCACAAAAAAAGGTGGAGACTAGCTCCATCACAAAGGTATAGCACCAGCTACGGTTCTGAATTAATGTCTCTCCTACCCACAATCAGAACATATGCACTGTGCATCAAAAGAAAGTTCCAAAGAAAGCTACATATTTAATCAATTTGAAACTTAAGCCGCCATGCTTTGATCAGCTCTTATCTATATCCAAAAAAAAATAAGCTCATATTTTTAAGAAGTTATTTACCAAGAATACGAAATCTAGAAATACTTCATTTCCAGTTTATGGTTGTTTATGGTTCACAGTGGCACCTAGAATGAATCTGCCCCAGAAAGCCAGATACTGTTGTAAAGAATACCTGCGAGACTACTACTTCTTTTCCAGCTCTTCAAGAAATCCCATAACCAAGTGGTCAGGGAACAATCACCATCTCACTCTGAAATGGCATCGCTATGAAAAACACCCTCTCCTTTTAATCTTTTTAAGGAGGCTGGAAAAAAAATCCGATGTACCTTTCAATTAAGAGTTTTCCTGTATGGTAATATGCCATACTTGGTAGAAATAGTAGTTTTTATTAGATAGCTGAAAAAATAACTTGTTCTTTAGGTCACATCATTCCAATACTGTTAGTTTGGCCTGTATTTCTTACACCATCATAGGTATAACAGTACCATCACAAGTTTTAGTTCTGAGTTTTAATTTTTTTAAAGTACATTAAAGTTTGATCAGATTACATTAGACTGGTATCTCAAATAAAAATTGGCTTAAGTGATTATTCAAATTCTGGACTTTTTTCTTCAAAGTTTTCAATAGCAGCTTCAAGACGTTGTGTAACGCAATAAATTTATCAAATGAAGACAGACTTTTTATTTGAAGTGAGGGATGACTGATAATGTGAGTACCTAAGCTGAAGTACTTTTATAAATAAAGTGCTAATGAAAATGTGTCTTGTAATACACAGCAAAAGCTGAAGAACCCGTATGCGACTCATACCAATTTTAAGTAGGTCACTAAAAAGGCTCATTTCCATTATCTGAATTTCTTTTATCAGAAGCAGCCAGCCAGGGTTCCCTATCTACTTTCAAAATGAAAGCATTAATAGATTTATTAGAAGTGTATTAGTTCACAACACAGAATTATTACTTTTCTGAAATGATGAAGATTAGCCAAATTACATATTGGATGCACAACCCATGACACAGCAGTTTATAATTCTATATTCACATGTTTTTTTACAGAATGTTTCACTCATTTAAAATTCACAGCCACAGTATTAGTCATCTCTTGGAAAAGTGAATACAGTTTACATTTACAAAAAGCAGACAGTTCATAAAACTAAAAACAGTGAGCAGAATATCATAGCAAATTTCTAGTAGATCACTTCTAGAAGTGTATATGTTGAATTTGGTATAAATTGTATCTTTCTCTTCAAATAGACTCTACAAACCTTATCAGAAAAAAAACAATTCCAAAAACTCACAGTGGTTAGGAGTAACTAATAAAAACCTCTAGGTAAATTACTTGAAATCTGACACATGAGGTAAGACTAGAAGATTTGGTTCAAATCTCACAACCTTAGCAGTAGACATCAAATTTCATTAGCTTCCCCGAGCAGACTGGTTAATGCTTCCTTAAATCCTGCTTGTGCAGTATCAAAAATATTGTAGAGACACTGAGCCTTCTCCAAGTAATTCTACAATCAGGGTGAGATTAATTCTAGTTCATAAAACTGTAACATTAGGAATGGGAAGGTAACGCATTCAATTCATCAGGATTTATAGCATTTGCAGTTATGAATTATAAAGACAATTCCATTAGGTTTTTATTATTTTGTTTATCTTTGCTCTAGCAGTGGACTGCATAATTTTGTGTATGATGACATTAAAATCAGTATTTAAATCAATCATTATTTGAATTGATATTTCCTTCGAAAATAATTGAACTTTTCAAAAAGCCAACACTAAACTGTTACGACACATGATAAAGACTTACTAAATAAAGTGGTATAAGAAAATTGTAATAAAAAATTAAATATATTCCTTGGCTGAGAAAGAAATAGCAAAGTTATTACCAACCTACCTAGAAACAAAAGCCGATTTGTGCATATCCACTGACTATAGAAGAATGAGAAATTAGCCTCTGAACACAGAAAAGAACCCTCCTTCTCTTCACATCAGATGCCAGCACACAAATCTAGTCCACCCCACAAAAAACAAGAGCTGCAATTACATGAAGAATTTCTGCATACTTCCCAGCTGCTGTAAGAATAGTGCAAGCAGAGTCCCCGGGGAACTTAGCTACCACAAGGCAGCAAAAGGCCTACTGTTGACAGAAAAGCTTGGTACTTGTCAAGGGGCTTGCGTCCCCCTTTCAAGACTCAGTAACACTAGAGCTTTTCAGAGACTAAGAGGCCAGATCATTTTTTCCTAATTTCACTTTCAACAGTGGATCAACTGTTTCGTATGAGAGGTTTCCAGACATAGTCCACTAAAGCATTCATCTATTCATATTTTAAACTGAATCAACAGGTTAACATTTGGTAGTTATAAAAACTGGAACCCATCTAACAAGCATGAGGTGTTTGGTAATCTTAATATGTAGCATTGCTAGTTTTACCCAGCTGGGTATCGCTTCAGAATAGCTTAATCTTGTACACTAACAGAAACTACGGAAGGTAGCTTTGGCACCAACAACTACTCTCTCAACAAAAAGTTTCTATCTCGAAAGTGTCCCAAACCAGGTAAATTTCTTGCCCACTCAAACCAAATGATGATTTAAACCAAATTAATATATAAAATTATATAGATGCGATCAAAGAGAAGTAACTACATATGAGGGTTCACACTACTTACAAATCTTGAGTAATTTATAAAATACTTCAAGAATAATAATTTTCAACTATTCACACCAAGATATGCAGTGGTCACATGTTTTTTTCCCCAAATAACAACATATACAATATTTTAATTGCTGGGAGAGTAACCACTACTAATTTTGCTCTTTTACAAAACCAGCTTGTTTAAAAATGACTGTTTTACAGTAGAAAGGATGTTTTTGGGAAGCAAAATTAAATTATAATATTGCAAAATTCACAACAGCTAAACTTCAGTCTAATCCTCTGTAGTGATTTGAATGCTTGTTATGTCTATAAAACCTTACCTAGGCTTGCTGTGAGGCATTCCAGATCTGCTAAAAACCCGGGTATTTGTTGCAGCTGATCCTGTAGTTCCACCAGACTGTTCCTTTTCTTCTCCCAATGTGCAGAAAGCATCACAACTTCACTATCCACCAGCTGAAACAAACAGGTTCTTTACTTTACTTGCAAATTTACATACCTATTTATGAGCATCTTGACTGATTTTTAGAATTTGTGCATCTGCAATCCTAAGGTCAGCACAGCAACCCTATAGCACTGCCACTTGTGTACTTCTCAAATAAATATACAACATGCTTAAGAAAGCCCCTGTAGTATGAAATATTTATATCAAAATGCATTGATCAAAATAAGGTAAAAAGTTATTTCTCAATATACTCATCAATGCAGGAAATATTTTATGGATTTTATTAACTGTAAATAACATGCATCTGGAATTTTGACAGCAGTGTTGTACTGGTGCACAGTAACAACATTGCAGTGCTGAAGTGCAAGGCTTACTTAGATCAGTAACTTAGTTTAATGTTGCTAGTCATACTGATTTAAGCTTAACAAAAAACCTGAAAATTCTGCGCATTTAGAATACTCTAGAAAATGAAATAAAAGAAATGACATTTAAGAAAAAGTTGCCTTTGTAACAGTCCTGCTCTTGTGATAAACTTAACTGCAGTAGTTGCAAGACTTTATGAACACACTTGTATATTAGTTCCATTTTTGTTGTCTGAGTCTTCCTAACTTTTATTATACAATAGTATAACAAGAAGAGGATACAGTTCTTGTATGTTTTATTTATATAGGTCAGATACTACAAAACCCAGCAATATCAAGGTAATAAATGTTTTCCTTATATGATACCTGAGAAGATTCAATCATAGTTTCCCAGCTCTTAGTTCCATTGCCCATTCTTTCTCTTGCACACAACTGCAGCCCGTGGCTGTATCTGCATTATGAACTCCTCGGTTTTTGTAAAATTTAGTTGCAGAAACTGAAAAAATCTGAGCAATGGGCAAAGGAAGCTCTCAAAGATTTACAATTCTACCCACTTCAGACCAATTCTTTCAGAAGAAAACAACTTCTCCCATTGCCAAATTCCTCCAACTAACTAACCCTGTCAAAAAGCCATCCTGTTTTACCAGATAACGTTTGAAAACTTATTCCAAAGCCCAGTGAGTAATGAAACATTTCAGAAGACCAACATCCTTATTTAAAGAAAGCCAAGTCTATTTTTGAGAATGAGATATGGGATTTATATCCATTAAACAGTAAAGAAAAAAAAAATCCCACAACCCTAACATGAGATGGGGGCAAACACCAGAAAAACATTCAGCCCAGAGAGAATTAAATGCAGCTAAAATTACAATTGGCTAAAAGCAGTATTTTTTTTTAAGGACAATTTTGTAGATGGAACTGGTAGTTACATGTATAATTTAACATGGCAAGACTGTAGGCAGCAATTAAAGCTTGAAATTTTCACGTTACTTTTTCTATTCAACATTTATAAAGTACTCTTGCTGTCTTATTTACCTGCTACTGGCCAGTACCAGAAATAGGATACTGGACAAGCAGACCTTTAGGTCTGATATAGTACAGTCAGGCTTGTGTGCTTAAACAATTCTTATTTTATTGAAGCCTGTATTTTCTACTTTTATAAAAAGAAACAAAAAACCTACAAGCAATACATATTTTGGATTCTCCCAAAAGCAGCATCTGAATTCCATGGAAAATTTCCAAGTCCTTTTCGGAAACTTTTAATTCTAATTTTCCCGAGCAGCCATAATATGCAAAATTAAGGTTACCTTGGTTTTATATATATGAAACCTCACATTGTTTTCAGAACTACAATTTTGAAAGCAAACTATTGCAAGTATTACAAAATTGTAAATAAGTCATTTAAGAGATCTTCTAAAGAAATCATTGTGAGCAGTAAAACACACAAAACTGGCAGAGAGAACTTCATCTCTAATAACTGAATGTTTTCATTGGAATGTGTGGAAAAGGTGGGCCATACTATTAGGCAAGAGAAAGAAGACCATAAGATAAAATCTTTCTTACCCTAAACACAGCTCTTCAAAATACATTAAGCAGTGTGGGTTTTATCCATTGGAAAAAGATACAGAGAAGACTCCTAAAGAAACCAGAAGTGTCAGGGAGGATGCAGCTGGCCAAAGTGAAGGTTTCAGCCAGGACAGACAACCCCACAGCTCAGTCCTGCTCTGCATCGTGGCCACCAAGCTTACACTGTCTGCCCCTTAAACAGGGTTTGAAATGCAAAGTCTGGTGTGGACCTCCAAAACAGCAGAGCACTGCACTGGTAGCACTTAGTGGAAGTTTTCCTTCCCTTCATTCCAGAAATAAATGACAACTTGTGGCTTTACGTCCAGGACAGGAAAACTGAACAAAGTTAGGAGAAAGCACAGACACTTCTTCAATCTTTTCAGCCAGACAAGTCAAATCTTGCCTTTTCCTGTCCACTAGGAGAGGGCAGCAAGCAGGCAACAGCCCTACCCTGATACTAACCATCAACATGCCTCAACCCCAAATATATTAAATTCTTTCCCAGCCCTCCCCAGTGCTTTTAAAGACCTACAGCAGTAACATGCAACATAATTTTTTGCAATTGTTTACATTGCACCACGTTATTTAATGTTTGCGTTACATTCTTCTTTACATTACATTGTTTACATTATTATTTATTGTTTACACTGTCATTTACTGGCAATGTTAAGATGTCTTAAGCAGTCTCAAAACAGTATTCACTGCTAACTTAAAATCTTTCAAATAATGGCAGAAGAATGCAAAAACTGACCACATGAACTTCTGGATACGTCTTATTTTTACCATCACCTTCTTGTCACCCTCTGAAAAAGTCATACTTCTCAATATCCTTCTCTAACCTAACATATCCCACAGAAAAATGGTAAGCTGATATAATTACTGTATTTTTCTTAAGTGCAAGCAGCAATTGCAACTGTCTAAACAAAGAACAAAAGACATGAAATTCTGGGTGTCAATGTGTCACTTGAAAAGTACTTTAAAAGCACTAGGAAATTCTCACACTCAATGTTTGTTATACTAATTGAAGTATCAGAAAGTAAACAAGAGAATGAACTTCAGATAATTCTTGTTAGGTGATAGCTTGTGAGAAACATGATCACAGAGAACTTCTATTTTTACAATATCTATATTTAATACTTTGAAAATATTAGTTGTAGGCTGAATACCATCAGATATGAAAGAGCTGTGAGAAACAAGAGGAACTGGACATTCTGACCCATTCCATCAACTGCCTGTCAAACACAATCTTAAAACCATAGTAAAAAATAATGCAACTTGGCATTTTTCCCAAGTAGGAATAGGGAGCATTACTTTTTCATTATATTGGTTGTACCGGATCCAGGTGGGATGGGGTTAACTTTCTTCATAGCAGCCCATATGATGCTGTGTCTTGGATTTCTGACCAAAACAGTGTTGATAACACACCAATGGTTTGGATATTGCTGAACAATGCTTATACAGCGTCAAGGCTTTCTCTCTGCCCCATTCAGCCCCACTCCCCCTGCAGTGAGTAGGCTGGGGATGGGCAAGAAGTTGGGAGGGGATACAGCCAGAACAGCTGACCATTGGCCAAAGGGGTAATTCATACCATATAACATCATGCTCAACAATAAAAACTAAGGGTTTGGTCTTCCATGGTAACCATTGCTCTCAGACTGACTAGGCACTGGTCTGCTTGTGGAAGGTTGTGAGTGACTGCTTTTGCACCACTTGTTTTTCCTCTGTCCTTCAATTATTAAACAGTCTTTATCTTGAAACATTTTTGTTCTTCCTGTTCTCTCCTATGTCCCACTGCTGGGGGAATGAACAAGGCAGTGTGGGTGCTTACTAGTGGCTAGGGTCAACCCAGTACACTGGTACTAAACATTTTAGTTTAGAGGTATTTACACATTTTACAATATTTCAAGTGTGGCATTATATTTTTTCTTACCTCTCCAGCTTTTGCACAATCTTTGGCTCCTTTGTGAAGGGCAGCCCAAGCATCTTCATATCTGAAGAGAAGAAAGATAAATGACTATTTTTACTGTATTCCCCTTACAAAGGAAGAGGATTTCATGGATGCCACTGTGCTTATATTTACAGGGACTACCAGAAATAACAGTTTAAAAAGCTGTGCAGCTTTCTTGGTAGAACATTAAATACCAGAAAGAAATATACAATGAGAAATAGTTTCCTTCAAAGAAAAAGTGATTCATGCTTTTTAAAATGCTAGCTTACATTAAGAGCTAAATGGACAGAGCAGTATTTATAAGACTACACATAAAAGCCTCAAGCACTACTTGGAACCCAATTTCATCAAGAAAATGAAAAAAATTAACAAGATTGTAATCACACACCCCCCAAAAAAGACAACAGATTTTTCTCTTAATGATAAAAATACAAAGGAAATTTATAATGCAGATAGCTTATGTTACTCAGAAAAAAATGTGATTAAATACACATGAAATACACGTTCTTTCCATGGCAATGATGCACATAGTGTCTCCATTGTAACTGAATGAAACCATTCAAATATGTAAAAGTTATAAAAGATCAAAGTAAAACCACAGGCTGAGCCTCAGTGCTGGTCTCCTTCATCCCTGTGCATTAGACCCTGAATTAAAGTAATCTTTCAAATGTTTCTTTTCCTTCAAAACTTCTGTTTTATTAATATGATAGCACTTAAGGATTGGTCAAGCTTTAAACATATTTATCATTTGGTAACCACCCCCACTCTACTCACTGCAGAACATAAAAAAAAATATTAGTAACACCTTCATTTTCTTCTAATTTTCTTAACCTAATAAAGTTATTTCTGAAATTATAGGAAGCAAACACTAACAAAGAAATAGAAGGTCATACCTGCTCAGTAATTCCACTCCAGCAGAAAACTCTGGCAAACACTGAACAGTTCTATAAAACAAATTGTAAATATACAAACATCATTAATGAACAGAAGGCTGTTATAAAACGTGTGCACATACATCTGCATTTGACAGATATGCTGAGCGCAGAAACATTCCCTACTGTTCACTTTCACAAATATTTTGTCAATTCTGGTTTAAAATTCATTACACAATGTATCTTACAAAAATATTCCAAAGCTAAGGTTGTTTTATTTTTCCCTTGTTATTTTATGGTAGCCCATTCTTGCTTCTTTTTGACTATGCCCATTAAAAACAAATTTTATGAGTTAATTTCTTAGTACAGTTAACAAATATGCAGGATGAACATAGTTAAAACAGGGGACAGAAACATTCTGAAAATAAGACTGCTGCACAAGTACTTTATGTCCCTCAATAAAGATATTGCACTTAATGTATTCTACATTAAAAATAAATACTAAGCTAAAGAACCTTTACCAGTTTTAATGCTCTAATGACCCCCCATTGGATGCATACATTTTCATTAATAACAGCTTGAAACATAAAGGCAACTTATCACAAGTTAAATTAACAATGCAGCTCTTTTAAGGATGTATTATGTGAAGACCTTTATGTCATCCAAGATTCGTCTCTTGGAAGATTACCAGAATAGACTGTTTTGCACTGTCATCCAAACAATTTGAATGGAAAAAACCCCAAACACCATAAACAAAACCTTA
Source organism: Egretta garzetta (assembly GCF_000687185.1). Classification (NCBI taxonomy): domain Eukaryota; kingdom Metazoa; phylum Chordata; class Aves; order Pelecaniformes; family Ardeidae; genus Egretta; species Egretta garzetta. Next base: position 6,159,872 of record NW_009259588.1, read on the forward strand.
TTTTCCTTAAACCGAGGGAAAAGTGGTAGAATCAATGAGGTGGGAAGGGACCTCAGGTGGTCTCTAGTGCAACCTCCTGTTCAAAGCAGGACCAGCTATGGGATCAGATGAGCTTGCTAAGGGCTCTGTCGAGTTGCAACTTAAAAACATTGAAGAACAAAAACTTCACAGGTTCTGTGAGCAGCCTGTTCCACTGCTTGATTGTCCTGATAGGCTTTTCCTTATAGCCTGCTCTTGTCTGAACATCTCTTGTTTCAAATTATGCCTATTGCCTTTTGAGTTTCCACCATGTACCAATATGTCATGGTTTAACCCCAGCCAGCAACTAAGCACCACACAGCTGCTTGCTCACTCTGCCCCCCCGCAGAGGGATGGGGGAGAGAATCAGAAGAGTAAAAGCAAGAAAACTCACAGGTTGAGACAAGAACAGTTAAATAACTGAAATAAAGTAAAATAGTAGTAGTAATAATAACAATATACAAAGCAAGTGGTGCATGATGTAATTGCCCACCCCCCAGCCCATCTCCAAGCAGCAGTCACTGCCCACTGGCCAAATCCCCCCCGTTTACATGCTGAGCATGACGTCCTATAGTATGGAATATCCCTTTGCCCAGCTGGGGTCAGCTGTCCTGGCTGTGCCCCCTCGCAGCTTCTTGTGCACCTGGCAGAGCATGAGAAGCTGAAAACATCCTTGACTTAGTGTAATCATTGCTTAGCAACAACTAAAACATCAGTGTTTTATCAACATTCTTCTACTAAATCCAAAACACAGCACTATGCCAGCTACTAGGAAGAAAATTAACACTATCCCAGCTGAAACCAGGACAGTGTCAAAGAGTCTGGCTCCATCTCCTCGATAACCCCCTCATAGGTAATGATGGGCTGCTGTTAGGTCTCGCCACAGCCATCTATTCTCCAGGCTGAACAAGCCCCAGTCTCAGCCTTTCCTCGTACAGAGAGTTCCAACCCCAGCCATCTTGGTGGCCCTCCACTAAACTCACTCCAGTTTATCAATGTCTGTCTTACATTGGTGGCCCAAAAGAGTAGTTAGATGTGGTCTAAGGAGTGCTGAGCGCAGGAGATAATTACCTCCCTCAATCCCACTGCCTGTGGTCCTGTTTATACAGCCCAGGAAGCTGTTGGCTATCCTTGCTGCCACGCAGGTTGCTGGCTCACATTCAGCATGCTGTCTCCCAAGACACCCATGGTCTTTTCAGCAAAGCCGCTTCACAGCTACTCAGTCAGCCCCATTCTGTATTGTTGCAGAGGATACTTTCTTCCCACGGAAAGACTTTGGATTTGCACCTCTTGAATTTCATGAAGTACCTCTTGGCCCATATGGTCCTACGGGCTGTTATGGGTTTTGTTCCCTAAATTGATCTTCATCCACTACTGGTCAGTCTCTTCCTCTCACTAAGCACAGAGGACTGGGAAACCTGGTTTGTGAGGACCGAACACCTTGTTTGTGAGGACCGAACCAACAAAGGCATTGAGTACCTCAACAACATCTACATTTGCTGTCACTAAATCATCCACCCCATTCATCAACAATCCCACATTTTCTTTGTTCAGCCTTTTATTACCAATGCAGGGCTAGAAGCTCTTCTTTTTGTCCTTGACATCCCTTGTAAGTGTCAATTCTAGGTGAAGAAGTTATGCAGAGGGTATCAAGAAGTTACCCCTGACACCCCTCCAGAACCCTTCTTGACTGCATCCTGCTCTGCTGTCCTTTCAGCAGTTGTCAGGGAAGTTAAAGGCCCCCCCCAAGAATTTAGGTTTAATGATATAGAGAATTCCTCAAGTTGTTTAGAGAAGACATCAGCAACAAACTCGCATCGCAACATCACCCTTACTGGCCTCTCCTCTGATTCTGACCCACGAGCTCTCAGCCAGCCTTACAGTCAAGCTAAGCTATATTTATCAGCAAAGCACCCTGGTGTTTTCCCGATTTGTGATGATCCAGTTGGTTCACCCAGCGCTTTTCTCAAAAAGTGACAGATATTTACAGTATACCAGATGAGCCAAAATATTATGGACTGGAAACACTCAAAGAAGGCAGTTGCCTAAAATAGTTTTATTCAAACCTTCACTCATTCTTAGTTTAGTTTCTGTGTCTTGCCAATACAACCAGTCTTCTGTTAGAAAAACCTTTACATCCAAAACATCAAGCTTCAGAATTGAATACAGTTTATTTTATTTCAGATGCCTTATTTTTTGTTCAGGGCTTGTTTTAAAACTAATTTTTGTCTACACACTGCATTTTAGTAAGAACATGCTTTACACTAAAGCACATCTGAGCTTATTTGAAGAAGTAACATTCACAGACATCTT
>NW_009259588.1:6162261-6166329 GCF_000687185.1 Egretta garzetta
GGAGAGGATAAAAAACCCACCACAATTCTTAAATCATCTTGCAGCAGAGATGGAAACAAATAATTTAAGTACTCCATTATACATGTATTTTCCACAATAAAAAGGCTCATATTTCTGTTCTTGCACAAAAAAATTGAATTACAATTTTAGTACATGAGATTCACAGAGACTGTAAACAACTACATTTCAGTGTAGTGCAACCTGAATCTTCTATAAAGTACTACAATAACATTGAGTAGTCACATAATTCAAATAGTCATTTATAAATTGATTGGTGGCCATCAGAAATTATTTAGGCCTATCAATCAAGGTTCTATTAAGCAAAGTATTTCCTCAGTATTAGGGTTAAGCTTTTCTGTTATTAAAATAATATTCTGTAAAATATATGCAAATATTTTTGTAACTGGCTCATATACATGAGCCACTTTCAAATTTTTCTTTAACAAGAACATTCTAGATCAATGTTATACATTAAGATGTTCCGAAGTACCTCTGCCTGCTTTTTTTTGCTTCTCTTGATTTGTCACCCAAAGTCTTCAACCTGTAAATCAAAACACAAAACCATCAGACATTTCCAACACCAAAACCAGAACTTGTTTGAACAGATAAAGTGTTAAATCCAGTCTATTATAGTTCATTTTGTTTCAGCTCTTTTCACAAATAAATGAAATTGCTCTTAGTTTTGTGGAGACTGTCATATCAAATTATTTCCACCTATACTGCATCTAAATTATGAAATTTTTCTACGAGTGCATCAAGCAATCGGGTATGAGAAGCTTAATGGGACCTATATATCCAAGTCATCCAGCTCTTGATACCATTTCCTTACCAGACAGGTATTAGAGATGTGCATAGAAATAATCAATCCAATCCTGAAGAACACCCTTTTCCTTGGCATGTAGCCTTCTTGTAAAGCATGACAGTGACAGAGAGACATTTGCACCCACCCTTTACAAGAAGGCTACATGCCAAGGAAAAGCATGACAGTGACAGAGAGACATTTGCACCCACTTGCAATAAGTCTGCCAACACAAAACTAGCATGAGCACAACCTTCCTTCTGCCAACTACCAGAATCTCCAGCAGCATCACCACAGTGCACTGCTACTGAGCATGTCTGAGGCTTGTTTCATCTATGGCCAATTTCAAACTGACTGGCATCTTTCTCCTAAAAAACAAAAAGCAAAACAAACAACCCCCCCCCCCCCCCCCCCCCCCCAAAAAACTCCAACCAACAACAAACCACACACACACCCAACTCTTTTCCACACTTTACTCTTTTGCAGTTAACCCATACATGCTAGCCAAGTTGGCGTGGGCAGACTGAGAACCAAAATCTCCTGCTATTCACTGACCACCAAGACGATGGATGTCCTCAGCCTCTATGCCCTTTGGAGTCCAAGCTGTCCAGGACAGCAAGGGTTAGGAAGAAATAAAGGACACACAGACATGACCAAGATGGAAACGAGCTATAAGCTCCAACAATATCTTCCACACATGACGCAGAGATATGTAATCAGAGTGACCAGGTGAGTGAGAAACACCCTAATATAGAGATATTCAGGCTGCTTCTACAGTGAGCCCAATCAGTCCCCCAGCCTTGACCACCACCAATTTCCAGGAACTCAAAGCAGAAACCTCAAAGCACTACACCAAAATGGGTGGCTGACAATTTGAGAAAAGACATAAGGCAGGTCACCACACCCTGTTAGGGAGCTCTTCATAGTAGTCAAACCAAGTACCCACAACCACAGCCCACTGAGGAAGAACACTCGCAGAAAGCTCTGCAATTTGCCCTTCTCCTCTGTCATGTTCCCCAATATGCACCCCAGCCTGTAACAGCAGCACTCCTCCACATGCAGGGACTGAAGGAAATGCTGGGTCATAACTACCAGTTCTCTTACTAGAATATCTGCCAGGCAGTCAGAAGTAAAAGGTAAAGGATTTATCACTAGACTACATATTATTGGCTTCCTTTTAGCAGTGTTCTCTGTACAAAGCAGCGACAGTGAGCCACATCACTCAAGCTAGCAGAAGCACAGAAATTACTGCCTGAGCACAATAGAGCTCATTGTTGTGTGTGTTTGGTTTTTTTTTTCCTCCTCCTGCAAAGGATTATTTGCAGGTAAATGGGTCAAAACTAGATACCCCACAGGATACACAGAAGTAGACAGGAAACAGCTGAGCAGGGGAAAGGGGAGCTCATTTGTTTGTACACAGAAATGGCTAATAACCCTAAACTGCTATTTCTGTAGATCACACAACCCCAGCTTTAATCTTTTTCAGCTGTACATAAGCATTTCCTTATTCCTTTGGAAGGAATAGTCTTTCCTTAGAAGCCCTGGAAAAGCTTCTTCCTCTCAGCGTTTCAAGAAATCCAACTGTTTCACTTTGCAAACATTCATGTGTAGTTAACAAGTTGGCCACAACTGGCCCAACATTCTTGACACCAGAAATACTTTCTCTGGGTTTTGACCATTTTTAGGTAAAGTCTTAACAGCATAAACCAACTTATATTACCGCTTTGGTGGGGTAGGGAATGGAGTAATCCAGAACACTATGGCATTGCAGTTGCATTGTCCTGTTTTGCGCCTTCTCCCTTCCTAGACAAGTCATGTTCTGGCCTGAGTCCTTGGTGACACTACAGGAAAAAACCCAGCGTTCTCCACAGCCTCTGCTACTATGGCTCCAAGACACAGACTCCCAATGGCAACAAAGATTATATTCCATATAATAAAGAATTTAAAGAAGGGGCACTCCAAGAGGGGTATGTTAATAGAGCTGCTAAAACACAAAGATGGAAATGATGACATTGAGACTGTTCTCAAAACAGAACAAAACATTGCAATGCAAAGGAAGAAGGCAAATTAGAGACTACACGGAAACACACTGACTCCACTGCAGCAATATATGGAGAGACAGAGTTACAGGACCATCAGACTCAGTGTGTTATGACTTTTCTGTTGTCCTCCTTCATCATGTGAAAAATACCTTTTTCAAAAGAACCTTACACTGCACTGAGGCATCAAACTTCGTGAGAAGTTCTAAAAATAACAGCAAAACAGAAAGACAAACAGCAATAGAGCAATATCTTAGTCTGTATCCTTAAGACATTTATTACTCAATTACTGTTTGTTAAGACAAGACAGAAAACACATAAGCAATTTATCTGGTTGATTGGTAGCTTATTCTATCAATTTCTCTGGACCCTCATATACTGGTGCAAGCAAGTCATTATAAACTATTTTCATTTTCTGGAGTACAGAGACATTCATCACTATATATAAATATTTACCCTAGGGGTATTATAAGGTAGGCCAAACACAATGAAAGACCACGCAGTTTTTACAAGTAACTGATTACAACACGATACTCTCCTGTGGCTCATTACGAGCCAACAGTTTTGCAGCACAGGCATGACCTTGTTCTCTGGCCATCCACTGACTTCAGCACCGCTCATTTGGACCACCTGCTTGTACTAAAAATAGCATTGATACAAGGACTATCTAAAAAAAAAAAAAACCACGTGAGGAAACGTGGGAAGAATATCTTAATATCTTTCTACTTTTTAATGTAAGCAAGGGGGTGCTCCTCCCACTCATCCTGCGCTTCTTTTCCCCAGCTGACGGTAACTTATCCTCCAAGGAATGTAAAGCTCTTCATACGCCGGACAGAATACAGCCATGCTCTGTAAGCAATTAACATTAATCTGTAAAACCTTGAAGGTCAGTTACTTCATAAAAAATTCAAGCGCTTTAATTGACCCCATTCACATCTTCCTCATTCTCTCAAAACAGCAGTCTCTCTCATTCCCCAGACCGCAGCTGCCTCCCAAACACCCAGGCACCTCTTCCTCTCGGCTCCCCACTCTAGCTGCAGGCTACCAGGCAGCTGCCAGGGCTCACCAGCCCGCCATGAGCCGCGCAGCCGAGACGGGAAGAGAAAGGAAGCGGGGAGGGGGGGGCGGGATTAGACCCAGGGGCCGCGGTTCCAGCCCGTCCCGGCACCGAGGAGGGGACCACCGGGCAGCCGAGGTGAGAAGGAAAGGCCCCGGCCGGGGGTTCCTCCT
>NW_009259588.1:6166611-6197680 GCF_000687185.1 Egretta garzetta
GGGGGGGGAGGGGAGGGCGCGTAAGGACACGAGCCTCCTCACAAAGTTAGGGACGGTGCGGGGCTGCCGGGGAGCTTCTGGGTCCCCAGTTTTGCGTTCCCGGTGTGCGAGTAACGCCGGTTGGAACCGCCTTTAAAGCCCGGGGCGTTTCAAGGGTAGGTTTTGAGAAGCACGCGGATGCCTGAGGTTGCAGCTACAGGCTTTTTAAAGACCGCAGTAAGCTCCTTGGCAGGTCGGGACCCTCACCTTAACGATTTGGGCATCAGCTGTAAGAGTGTGAACTCGGGGGATCGGGCTTCGCCAACAGAGCCTTGGAAGCACAACGGCTGGGCCTCCCTGGGGTTGCTGGGTTCTCGGGGTGAGGGGTAGGTGATAACCTTCCCAAGTCCTCGCAAAGCAGGCAGTTGAATTGAAGTTTGTCTGTGTGGCCCACTGCAGTTTTCTTTGGAGACTGCCAGGCATGTGTAGATTATAGTGACTTTTAAAAAAAAAAATGGGGAAAAAAAAAAAAAAAGGGGCTGTTAGTCATTACAAAGTGTATATAATGCAGTGCAAAGTTTTAATTGAGCTTCTAAGTACTATCTGTTTAAATAATTACTGTTATAAGTTATTTGACTAATCTTGAGGCAGTTTAAGTGGAACCATACCTTTTCAGAACAATTGGCTGGTCTTTCTGGATGGCTGTATTTACAGTCACAGCCTTAGGAAGACAGCCTCCCACCCTACTTGTTTTCAGTTAGTATTTGAGGAACGTGCACCCAGGATTTAGATGAATCTGGGGAATCTTCAATTTCCATTTAATTGAGACTTTTTGCATAAAGCAGCTGAGATTTCAAAGTCAAAATATTGTATTTGTTGACAAATTCAGTTTTGGTTAAAAGTTCAAGAAAAATTAAGTGGAGAGCACTGAAAGAATCTGTTACAAGGAGAATATGCAGAGGGAGGCTGTTGGGTGTGTCATTTGATACTGCAAAGTATACTCAGCGTGGTTTGAGGTACATTCAGTCAACTGGGAAACTGACTGGATAATCCCATTCACTGTCTGCTTGTGCACTTTTAGAAGAACATGGGACCTATAGGTTTTTCCTGATGTGGCTTATTGAAAACCAGTATTGCCTTAATACAAGTTAAAAACACCTGCTAAAAGAAAAATTACTGGGTTGATCATTCCAAGCATTGAAGCTGATGGAGCTTGCTTCGTCTTGAGGTCAGAAAGACTGTTTTCGTGACAGACTCCATATGAAGTTCTGTAAAAAAGCATATGACATTTAGACAGTATTTTTCTCTTGCTTGGCCTAACAACAATATCTGAAAGTAGAGACTTTCCACTTCCCTGGATAGTTAGCTCTCCAGACTTAAGAGGAGAAGGACTTGAATCAACAAGTTTTTTCTGATGTACTCACAGACACGCATTACACATGCTGACCAAAGCTGTCCAGTCTGGCCTTAGCTAATATCTATGTTACGGGAATTAAAGTTTTCAGAAAATAAGGCAGGGGTTTTAACCTTTAATTTTCACCTTTCCCTTGAGAAGATGCATTATTTTCTTCTGTGTTACATATTTTTAATTTTCCTGTGAATGTTTTTGTCAGCGGTGGCTCTAATATTTCACACCGAGTAAGCACTTTTAGATTCCATTGCTTCTTTTGCAGTTAAAAAGAAACTGTTCAAGGACTGCTGCCTTGCACAATTTCATTGCCATCTCTGTGTAGAATTTGGGAAAAGAAATGTGTTGAGATAGTGTTAACAGTAACAGTAATCCTAGAAATACAGGAGTGAAAGAGACTTCTGAAAGCACATGGTATGCTCAAGGGCCGTGGTGAATAATAAATACTCTATGTAGGGTTTTGTTTAACTGGTTCTTAGGAACTTAAAATGAAGGTGATTCTGCAAACTCCTTAAGTTATCAGCTCACATGTTTAGCTTGATACTCTTTTTTGTTGTTGTTGTTTCTAGAGTGAATAAGCCCAGTTATTTTTTTTTCCCTTATAATCACTTGCCAAACTTCCTATTCTTGTTGGTCTGATCTGGACATTCCCCAGTTTGTCTAGAAAGTGCAGAGCTATAGCATTTCCATCACTGAAGCTGAATTACATGGCTTCATCCTGACCCCTACACAAGTTACATATTTATACTAATTAATATTAATGCACTATAGCAATTAATTTAACAAACAGCATTTATGTGGCATGACAACTGTTCATCTGCTCGACCTAGCATAGATTATTACTTCTTCGGACAGCAAGGCAAGCTTCTGAGACAGGAACAGATCCTTCAGGTGTTAAGTCAACACAGTGCCACCTAAAATTTTGTCAGGGGGTTTGTATCAAGTTTTCTAGAGGTAAAATTGATGCTAAATAACTTTTTAATATCAATTACCTGTTCTGCTCATTTAGTAATTAAGAGTTCACAGCTGGTTATTTGAGCCAGGACTTCCTAGTTTATTCTTCTGCTTCTCTAATGCTAGCACAGGTAAAATCTTGTGCAAGTGTTCTGTAAGTGTACTGGTCCCTACAACAAAAGCGTAAGCTTTCTATGCTTTGCACATCTATAAGGAACAGTGATATATAAGTCAGTAGCAATAAATACTTAAAGCAAAAAGCACAAAATGTATTTGACTGGATAACCCTACAGGTTATCTTTATTTTTCTAGATCAGCCACCCTTAGTGGCATAAATTAGGCAACATTTCTGTAACAGCTTAAGCAGACCGAAGTCATCCCTAGTCCTGCCTTTGCATGATTCCACCTTTTCCTAGGCTTTAGTGACCCCGATTTAGGTTGACTTAATACATTAAGACTGCTGTGAGAGAGTGATAAGGGAGTGATACTGCAAAGAGACTAAGCTCATCCCCATTAAGCTCTGCATTGAAAGTTGTGTTTAAATATGTCCCCATTTTGCTGATCTGATGTGAAATTTAGTTTGTTTAGGAGTCTCTGTGGCCTGTGTCTTGATCTCTGCTTTTGAGTGCAGTAACCTTGATAGCCTCCAATATGACATTTCTAAACTGACCAGAAAGAGTAAACAAAACTCTCAGAATTTCTCAGGTTTTTCAAAGTAATTTTGTCCTCTTCTCCTCAGAGTCTTGCTGGTAGAACCTGTTTTGGCCTTCATGTAGTTTTTGAATGCGTGAAGCAGAATCAGGCCTCCTTTAACTTAAAAGAGATACCAAAGTCCAGTTATGAATTTGAATCCAAGTTCCACTTCCCACATCAAAAGCTTGTAACAATGTTTTGCATGCAATTGCAAATGGCTTAAGGTGTTGGGCGAGGGTGCTGCTGGAGACTAGCACCCTTACAACAAAGCTCAAGCAGGGACCGAAGGCCCAGGTCTAAGGTTAGGAGGGGTTCCTGGGCCCATAGTTAGAGGGTGTGGATGGAAGCCACAGGTGAGGTTAGTGAGGGCCATTACTTAACCTCAGGGCTCTGGCACACAGCAAGGGAAGTTTACTGAAATGTTGCTCAGTGGGGCTCCCTAGAAAAAACTTGTGTCAGATGACATAGTACTTGCTTTAATCTTGTGGCACCACTATCACACATGCGGTGGGACAGGTAGGGAGAATTAAAAATATGGGAGGGATGGCTTATGTTTAAACCATAAGCATGGTTTAACAATCTCTAGTTTCATAATTTTTAATTTTTAAAGATCTGTAAAATGTCATTAACAGTTGACTAGTGGACATTATAGCTGTTGGACTCTATACATAGTTTATTTTTCTAGCAAGTTTTGTACTGATACAAAGCTTAAATGTTAGAAACATGTGAGATAGACTTTAATTCTAAAACCCTACTACTACCATTTTAATTTATAAAGGCTAAAATGAAAGTGTATTAAGGTCTGATTCAGCATTTCTTGCAGGAATTCCACTGCATGCTGAAAAGAAAGGTTGGTATCTATCGAAGAGTTTTATGTGCTCAAAGCTTCAGCAGGGTCGCATGACATAAGTGGAAACTAAATTTGAGCATTACATCATGAGAACTGTCTGTCATAATCTCATATGCCCTGAAGCCTTATTACCTTTTCTAGCAGCTTCTAAGAGCTCTCTTTTCCAAATTAACCTTTACAGCTTCCTAATAAGAGTTAATTTCTTAGGGCTTTCTTGGGGCTTTAGCAATGTGATAAAGTCTCCGCAGGTGACACAAAGCTTTTGTGTTAAATGAATAGAGAATATCTTTTTATCTCAATAAAGCAAGTTGGTTTGGGGGTTTGGGTTTGGTTTTTTTTTTTGCTTTTCCTGGAAACTAGCACAGGAAGATATGGACAGTAATCATTGGCAATCCTAGTGAGAACTGGAAGAATAATTTCTGTCCCACAAGTAACAATATTCTTAATTCAGTTCGCATAAGAACAGGTATGGGACTTAATCTCCAGGTTAATATAGGTTCAAAGACCTGTTTTAGATGTTAACTTTTTAATGGACCACCTTTCTGATATTTATAATTCTATATCTAATATTTTTGTATGGAAAATTTGAAGACGGCTTAGTCCAAACTAAAAGTTTGTATGTATAGTACCCTGAAGGAAGATAATGATTAAAAAAATAGAATGACATTGGAATTGATGAGCCCAGATAGGTGTGTTGTAAATGAGAGTTAACTGGAGTACAAAATGATCAAAGCATATGTTACTTCAGTTTCACTGTGTCTGTGAAAGAGACTTTGGAGGAGGGCACATCATAGTGATAGAGACAAGTAATGGTGAAATTCCATGGCCCTCACGTCCCACTCTCTGTAGATCGTATTTTGTGACTGAACACATGACAAAGAGCTACCTTTCTGATCTGTAGGGCAAAATTTGGGGTGGGGGGAACTGGTGGCTTATCAGAGTTAGGAAGCTGAACAGATCCCTTCTGCAGGATCTTTATTGCTAAATCTGATGTTGGGGAAGGGACAGGAGCACACACCTGGGGACAGACATTTCCAGGGACAGCCTGTAGTTATACCTGACTGGATCTAGTGGGAAAACACATCCTGAAAGGAGTGACCATCTCAACACTGCTGCCGTTCCTCTCCTTTCCTGAAACCTACCCAGATTTAGGGGAATGACTCTGTATTTTCTCAGTCTTCCATCACGGCTGTGTTCAGTCATGGAGATGGGAACAATAATTTTGCTGTCACCACTGAAGGTGGCAGAGCTTGGAAACTACTTAGAACTCAGGACATGGGCTCCTGCTGTCTCTCCTTTCCCCACATCCTCTTTTCTGCCTTCTCTTTATTCCTAGTCTTTTATCTTTCTGCTTCTCTTTACATAGTCAGCCAAGACCATCCCTTCCTCAGTGCTGTTGTTGTCAGTGAGACAACCAAAGACAAAATGTTAAACCTGCTGCTGCTTGAAGCCTGTCAGGTGTGGTACTGCATAATAAGATCATGTGCTCTGGCTGCTTCTCCACCAGTGAGCTTGCAAATGAAAGTTGGAACTGAAACTGTTACTTTCTACTCCCACTGAAGCTTTCTGTCTTCTTTGTGTGCTTTTGCTAAGAAAGTATCATTGGAATAGGTCAGCAATGGCTCTGCTTCGACTCATTTTGTCTCTTCCCAGATTAGTTGGCCTTATTTCTGACATTATCTAAAAGACCACAGACCAGGATTTTCTTCTATCAGCTAATAGGAAGGATGCTTCAAAAATTAGGACTTTATTTAAAATGCTATAATTTGGATTCAGTATCTTGAAACTTCTGTACAATTAAATTATTCGAAGTTAATACTACAACTTCTTAAAAGAAAGCGAGGATCATAATTCCAGCTACTGAATGTAGTTCAGATAGAGCGTGCCGATTTTGAGAAAAGGACAAATTACGTAGTGAATTAGCCAGTTCCACTAGAGGGCACAGCTGCGTATAGAAAAACAAGAGAGAGGGATGCTAGTATCCATTTCTCTGGAGGTGCCTGTATCTTAAATGAGCAAAACGTTACTGATAATGTGTTAAGCACAATTCATGGCTTATTTCATCTCAGAAGGACGCCTTAAAAACCGCTACTGGTTTGAATGGCATCAATCTCAGTGTGTAGTGGCCGCCTGGTATTTGGCATAGTCACAGCGGTGCTTTCATAAGCTCTTTCTGCTGGTTGAGCAGGGTGGGCAGATCCGTGTTTCACTGTTTCGCTTGTATTTTTATGGACAATGCAGATGATCTTCAGAAAAAAAGCAGAGACAAGAGCCTTGTGTCCCCGCCTCCTAGCAGAGTACTAACTAGGTTACGCTGTTTCCAATGACTCTTACATTGTCACTTCTGTTGAAATCATCTGAGGGGATGCACCTCGTGACAATTGATTTCAAAAGAAGCCATGCTGCTGTGTCTTTGGGAGGAGGATCCCATGGTCTTATAGACAGCAGCTGCCTAGATCAGGCAGGTTTACCCTGTTAATTAGAAGAAATACTTGTGTAGACTATATAGCTTGTATAACTAGTCTTGACCCTGTTGTCAAGGAAGTTAAAAAGATGTATTAAGTATGAACAAATGCTGTACAATAACATTTGGAGTAATATTAAGTAGTTATGTTGTGTCTGCATCTGCTAATTTTTGTTGGGTTTGTGTGTAATTTTACTAGAGTAGGCATTGTATCTCATGATTAGATGTTCCCCTCGGCTAGAAAGCATAATGGATTTGTTTGAGGAAAAAGTCGTGTGTTTTCCTTGTCATTGCAGTGCCAAAAAATGCTGGTGTGACTGTAGCTATGCTTACAGTGGTGATGGGGGGAGGGAGAGAGAACTTTAGCAAAGCCTATGTCTTTTGAAGATGTTCCCCTTCTATTGCTGTATGCAGTGTCAGCACTAGGAGGCTCTACTGATGTCTCTGTGCTGGTCTAAGTGAAGCAACAGAAATGCTGTTTGCAGAGAAGGGACTGCAAAAATGCTAGGAAACTGCTGCGAGTGGATGGGATCTATCATGAAGCACAAGGGGGTTTTAGTCGAATAAAATGCACATTTCCCCAGTGCTTACTGCTCTATTTAAGCTCTTCTGTATTACTTTCAATTTTCTATTAACGTGACCAATTTCTGCTCCCCTGGATGTCAGAAGCATGGTTTGAGGGAAGTGGAATGAGGCCCAGAGTGAGATTCTTGAAGGACAAGCATACTATGTGTCAGTTTTATTGATCAGAGGCAATTAGCTCAGCCAAACCCAATTAGGACACAGTTTTAGTTTTATACACACAGACATTAATCGCTCATTATCCAAGTGAACTCTAAAGGGAATTACAACAGACTAACAGAATAAAATGGCTGTCCCTTTGCTGTTAATGGAGGAGTTTTCTAGATTTGTATTTGGTACTAAACCGCTAATTTCACTGACTTCCTCTTACATTAAATCAGCTTTTGGTTTTTGGATTTTTTTTCCATTAACAAGATCTTAATCATCTGTCATTCTGGCCTTTCTGGTGACAAATATCATCCCATAAGTGAATTTAATTGCTTTCTTTGCTGTTAACTCCTCCCCTTGTTTGCTGCTCTTGCTTAAGGCAATTTCTGTTGAAGCCTTCTGGCTGACTGCCTAGCATTTGGCTAATAATTCTGTGCAATTGTTAACTTCATACTGTTTCAGTGTTTGAAATAGAATTCTCTTTCCTCAGTTTATGTGGGTCTGCTGTTTACTAGTCCATTATGCATAGAATCTAATCCACTTATGGTGTAAGTAGCTTGGAGACAGAGATTTTTTTTATCATCACATTATGTTTTATTTATTGAGCATAATTCAGTTTGAATGAAATGAAATAGTCATAATGGGTCTTGTACTGTTGCAGAACTTTCTTATCACAGTGCGTTTTGTCAGTTTGATTTATTTTATCTGTCTATTTACAATTGTTGTGACAACCCTGAGTTGCTTTACTATCTACAGCAAAAGTACCTCATCCTCCTGGAAAGTGCTCCATATTTCAAATTACATATTTTCAAGGGTGGACCTGAGAATTGCATAGGCAAGTTTTGATTTAAAGTGTTGCCTGCTCTCTCTCTTTCTCTCAATTTTCTTTTTTTTTTTTTTTTTTATGTATACTTTTCATTTTTGAAAAGTAGCTGTCGTTGCTGGATGTCAAGGTGCATTGCACAGACAGCTATTGTTCATATGAAAACACTGCTACAGAGGGGCCAAATGCTCATATTTAGATGTACGCAGTTATGGAACTGGCTTTTGAGGTCATTAAAAGTGGGATATGCCTATTCTGTGGTATCTGAAAATAAGAGCACTTCAGTGCCAAATTTAAGGCACTATTTTAGCTCATTCTGGCCTGTATATGCCAGTACACAAAATGGAAAAACTGTATTGGACCTATTTGTTGATGATATACTGCTGTGAGATATAGTATTGGCTTCTGTAGGAAGTCTTCATGGTCTGGACTTCCCAGGACTGAGAGAAAGTGAGGTTAATGTTGTTCAGACTAAACCTCTGACATGGAATGCACGGGAGGCTTGAAGAGCCTTCAGCAAAATGTCTGTATTAAACTGAGAAAGAGAAAATACATTGCCTTTAGAGATGCATCTGAAACCTTGTCTTTTCCCAGTAGTAGAGATAAACATTTGTGGTGGAGTAAGGGAACTAAGTAAGGCTTGAAAATATTATTTTTGTTCTCAGAAGAGTTGCAAATGTTCTTCATAACCAGAAAACTTTCCTAATACATGTACTTTTCTAAGACAGTCCCAGTCTTACAGATGCTTTAAGAATATCATACATCTTTTCTACTGGAAAAAGACAATAAAAATAAATCTAGACAGAGTGTTTCCATCATTGCCTTACAACAAGGAATTTTACTTCTTTCAGTAATTAAAGTTCTGTCAGTGCAGTACATCAAACATTGCTTCAGTAATTCATGTACTCAACTCTTAACCCCCCCAAACTTACATTTATGTTTACGCAGCAATAATATCTATGTCTAGTAGCCAAATATCCACTTGTGTTCATAGAGCAGTTCTGTGCCATTTTTGCAGCATGCCTCCAACAACTGTGTGATAAACTTAGAGTTTCAGCGTGGGTTTATTGTTTATACTCATTCTGGACTCCAGCAGTATGATAAGGAGACACAAAGACTATGAACTGCTCTCAGGTTTTGAACTAGAAACTTCTTTCAGTCCAAAGATACATATTCAAGGTCTGGCTTTCAAAGTCCAGCTTAGAGTCCTTTGCTACTCCATCTCTGAATCTGTTACCTTCATAAAATACCAAGTTTTTATTTATTTGTTTGCTTAGGTATATCCTGCAACCAGCAGCTTCAACTTGGAAATTATTTTTACTGAGTAAGCAATGAACAGACTTAAACACTGTTTGTATTAGCACTGTCTGTACATGGCAGTAATGTTAAAGACTTTGCTCACATCTGCTTTGATGTTGCAAAGTCACCCTGTGTGTTTAAACAATACGTTGAACAGGAAGAAAATATATTTTATGGATATAATAATTCCATTTGAAGGGTCCTGGTGGACACCAAATTGAATGTGTGCCACCAATGTGCCCTTGTGGCAAAGAAGGCTGATGGTATCCTGAGGTGCACTAGGAGGAGTGTTGCCAGCAGGTCAAAGGAGGTGATCATTCATCTCTACTCAGCACCGGGGAGGCAACCCCTGGAGTGCTTAGGTCCAGTTCTGGGCTCCCCAGTACAAGAGAGATATGGACGTATAAGAGAGTCCAGTGAAGGGCCACAAAGATGATGAAAGGACTGCAGCATCTCTTCTATGAGGAAAGGCTGAGAGAGCTGGGACTGTTCAGCCTGGAGAAGAGAAGGTTCATGGGAGATCTTATCAGTGTGTATAAATACCTGAAGGGAAGGTGTAAAGAAGACAGAGCCAGGCTCTTTTCAGTGGTGTCCGGTGACAGGACCAGAGGCAATGGGCACAGACTGGAACACAGGAGGTTCCCTCTGAATATCAGAAAACACTTTTTCACTGTGAGGGTGACTGAGCACTGGCACAGGTTGCCCAGGGAGGAGGTGGAGTCTTCGTCCTTGGAGACATTCAAAAGCTGTCTGGCCATGTTCCTGGGCAACTGGCTGTAGGTGGCCCTGCTTGAGCAGAGGGATTGGACCAGATGACCTCCGGATATTCCTGCCAACCTCAACCATTCTGTGATTTAGTGATGTCTGTGTAATCTTATTTGCTTGGAATACCATATTAAGTTTTCAGCTTATGACCATTTATGACTTAATTTGTACTTTCTTTTTACTCATATGTACAACTTTTGGAAGTAGCCTGTAGTCTGAAGACACGGCTCTTTGAAAGTAGAGGTTGCCCCAGATTTTATGTGGAAGACTGAGCTAAAATGGTGATTCTTTGATTCTTACTGTAATAGCATTCTTACTGTATTACCTTTACTGAGTTGCTTTAATCAGGCAGTGCTATGTTTTTTTTGCTTCCGCTAAATCATCAGTCCCTAGGAGTAATTCAGTAATTTCAAATTAGCTCATTTGATACTGAGGGTTCTGAAAATGCTTTCTGAATATCAGTAAATGAAGACTCAAATGCATACAAACATAGAAGATTTTAAATATTCAGCAATTACTGATGGAAATGTTGTATAACTAGAAATCAAGTCTTGTCAAGGTTCTCAGCCTAAATATTCCTGTTAGTCCAAAGATTTATTTCAGCATGAGATTCCATGCTTTTTTTTTCTAAGAAGAGCCTAAATAAGACTAGGAAAAAAACGTTATATATGTCACATTGTATGTATGTAGGTATATGTGTGCGCATGTATAAATTAATGTCATTACTATAATACCTTCATTTTTGCAGTAGCAGAGGAAAATCTTAGCTATCTATTTTATACTAGACATTTAATTTTATTTTTCACAAAAGTTACTTGATTTTAAGTAGACCTTTCAGTGTCTTTGAATTGTCGATAAGCTGAAGAACAGACTTTGGGAGATGAAAAACAATCCAGCTTCATTTACTAAAATTTAGTGATGCTATTAGGTTCATATGAATTGAGTTTTCATACACATATTGATGATGCTATTAGTCCATTCTGTCGTTACTGGAATAAGAATGCATCACCTACTTCCATTCATTCTCCTCACTGAAAATCCTTTCCAACAGCTCTCACTTTACATTTCCTTGGCACTATAAAACAAAACAACTTGCTTTTCAGTCTGTTCACAAATGAAACATAGTCTCTTTTTCTCTCCGGTAAAATGCAGCATCTTATTATAAATAAATCATCACTTAACGAAATATAGACTAAAGACAGGAATCACTTGTGTTGAAGTACATATACAGCTTCTGCATAAGAGATTCCTACGTTCCTTTATCCAAGGCAAAATCTACAGTTTTAAGATACCAAAGTAAGTTCTGTGAACAGTGGAATTAATGAAGTTTTTAAAATTATTTTTTTCTCTCACATTCCTCAGTTCTTCCCATGCTCAGTGCTCAAGTACTTTTTCCAGCTCCTTCCCATGTCTTTTGCCAGTTTGGCTGAGAATGTGGCAACATATGCTGTTGCTGAAATAATCGTGTGCTGATTGCCTGTTCATTATATCCATGGTGATTGGCCAACTGGCTGAACTGCAACTGGCTTTTGCTTAGGGGTAGCACTAATTTTGATCCATCTCTAGCAATCATTTTTCACAAAATATATAGGAATTTACTGTCTTTGAGAATTATGTAACTCTCTGAAGTCTGAAATGTTGAATGGACTCACAGGCTTAGAAAGGGGAGGCCTCACAGTACAGTTACATTAAGTCTTACTTCCTTGGGAAATCAGCTTCAAAGTTACTGTCACATTATACTCACATCTCAGAAAAAAAGAATCAAAGTCCATCAAAGTTAATGAAATTATCAGAACTATTAGTTCTAACTAAAATTACTCAGGACAACAGAATGTCTTTTCATTTTGTAGTGTCATTAGAGGGAGAACCATTTGCGAAGTTTTGATGCCTATTGAAATTAGTGAGGTTACACAAGTGTAACTTAATGGAATAGGTTTTTAAAATAATTATACTGCCTTTTCCAGAGCAAGTGAAAGATGAAGCCTGATGCAGTGAAGCAAAATACTCAATTTATAAAATAGCAGCTGTATGTCTCCAGGGATTCCTGAAGTTTCATGAGGTTAGAAACATAGGTGGTGTCTGGTCAGATCCACTGACACGCAGGCACAAGGCAGGTTCTCCCATTTTTCTTAACAAAACTCTTCTCATTAAGGAACCCATTTAGACCTGAAATGTCAAAGCAGTACAAGTTTTTGTCTGAGGCCAGCTTACATCTAGAGTGCCTTTGCGTACATAGGGCATTATTATTATTTTTCCAGTACAGTATGTGTGTTAAGTGATTTCAAGGTGCTACATTCCAGACATTGCAGAAGGAATTCTCGCTGCCTCAGTGACCTGGAAGTCTGAACCTTGCAGGCTTCAGATACAGAAGTCTTCATCTTCCCTGGAGCAGGGGAGCCATCTAGCTGAAATTCATCAGCCTACAAAATCTGACAGGTGAACAAGTTTCTTGCTGAGCAATTTCAGTGAATAGATCCATTCCTCCATCGATTATATTCTGTCAATTTGGCATTTATCATTTGAAACCTATTTTTCAAGAAATTTTTTAGCCAGCTCTTGTAAACAAGAAAAAGAGTGGAGTTGAATATTAATATTCCTTAATTTATTTGGGGTTTTGTGGTGCCTTCTTTTAAGAAATGAATGTTTCATTTTCTTCTTGTCATACAGCATAGAGCTTGGTTCAGTT
Source organism: Egretta garzetta (assembly GCF_000687185.1). Classification (NCBI taxonomy): domain Eukaryota; kingdom Metazoa; phylum Chordata; class Aves; order Pelecaniformes; family Ardeidae; genus Egretta; species Egretta garzetta. Next base: position 6,179,262 of record NW_009259588.1, read on the forward strand.
CATCCCATTCATCAACTATTCAAGTTCCGTGACATAAGAAAAAGGATTCACAAAACTTGAACAAAACTGCTTTACCATCTATGAACTGTAGCATTTATCTATGGTGTACTGAAGCAGGACTTCTTGCTGAGAGTGGGGAAAATTATGTTTTGTCTTACCTAAAGAAGACTGCTTTCATCAAAACAATTTTGAGTTTAAGGTACAATAACTATTACATGCAGAAATGATTGGAGCTGAAGTAACAGATGCCTGCTGATTTCTGGGATCAAAGAGATTTAATCATGTGTTTCTGTGGTGGGTTAACTGTAGCTAAGGACCAAACTTCTACTCAGCCACTTGGTTATTCTCCCCTCCTCAGCAGGACAAGGGGAGAAAATAGGAAGAGCAACAGGCACAAGAAAGCTCACGGGTCGAGGTAAAGGCAGGGGGATTGCTTACCAGTTACTGTTGTGGGCAAAACACACTCAACTTGGTGAAAATTAATTTAATTTATTGTCAATTAAAATAGATTTGGGTAGTGAGAAACAAAGACAGACAAATGTTACAACACCTTTCTTCCCCCTTTTCTCATGCTCACCTTCACTCTTTTACACCCGGACTCCTCTGCCCTGTCCTGGAGGGGTGCAGGGGAGGATGGGGATGTGTGTTACAGTCACTATACAGTGATTTTCTCTTTGCAATTTTTCTCTTTGCAATCCCTTCCTTCTCCCCCTTTTCCTCTGATCTGTCATGATTTCTCCACAAGCTGCAGTTCCTGCCTGTAAAGTCTTCTCCGACATGGGCTTTTCCACAGACTGCTGGGAATATCTCCTCCAGCACTGTGGAGCACCTCTTCCTCCTCCTTCTCTGACCATGGTGTCCCCTCTGCTGTTTCTCACTCTTCTTGTTCCCTCTTCCTGTGCCTCTCCCAACATTTTTTGTGATTTCTTAACTATGTTTTCACTGAGGCACCACATACAACTTGGTGATGGGTTCGGCTTTGACCTGTTGTGAATCTGTTGCTGAGTCAGCTGGAAAAGTCTGCATCCAGCACAGGGCAGCCCCTCAGCTCTTCCCACAGAGATCATCCCTGCAACTCCCACTGCTACCAAAGCCTTGCATTTACACCAAATACACTTTCTTATACTTTTCCTTCCTTTAATACTAAAACACCAGTAATCATAATTGTATATAAGAATAATAACTGCATATCAGAATAATCTAAGCATTATACATGACATGGCCAGGACTCTTTGTAACAATAAAGGTAATCACTCAGAACTGACATTAAGAGACCTCCCAGTTCCTGTTCTCCCTGTATCTGTGGATGAAGACTTTGTATGATACTCCTTTTCAAAAGTTGGACCCAACCACAATTTGTGGTAAGTTCCCAGCTCTACCAGTTCATTTCCTTAGCAGGTTTAAAACCAACTGGTTTGTCACTATGCAAATGAACCCTTTCCATCCCACAGACTCAAAGGTGGAATTCTTTGAGGAGTTCAGGGAGATTATACTGTCACAGACACAGTCATATCTCTAGCTCTCACTATCTTCAAGGAGATTTATGATAGCAAAAAACCAGCAGAACAAGGCCTGCTTCTCTTAGGCCTGATAAACTGTTCCAACCCACCTTGCTGTTGGACGCTAATCAACTCCTGGTTTTGTACACGCACTGCGAGCTCATCTACTTCTAAACTTCCCAGCTCACTACAAATTGTAGGCAAATGCTGTGGCCTTTCTGGGCACAGATGGGCTGTTTGATGTGCCGTGGCAGTGGTGGCACTTAACAGGCCACGTGCTCTAGCCACCTGAGCATTCCACTGTCGTAATTAACATCCTGCTTAGTGCATACAGAACAGCTGAAAAGGAATTTGAAGCTAGGTAGGTGATGATTAACTAAATCTAAACTTTCTAACTAAACTACAGTTTCAGTAAGGAGTTTGGAAATTGTGAATATTCTCCCTCTGTTTCTTTTAAGGCACTTTCAAAAAAAGCCAGAATCAGAACTGCCAGTGAGGTACAAACTACAAACACTACAGGGAAATAGTTTTGAGAGGTTATATGACACTTGGACTGTCGTAGTTAATCTGAACTAATGAAACACATTAGCTTTAGCTTTCAATATAAATGGCAATTGTTTAAAGTAATGAACTACTAAATAATAAATACTGAAAGCTGCAGCCTGCTATTACTAGTTATTTTCAGAATGAAAAACTTTATGGAAAAGGCTCCAATTTGTCCAAAAGTTGTTGGATGCTAGATCATGCCTGACTCTAAACCAGTATGAACTTTTACAACCCTATAGAAGTCAGCATTGTCTAGAAAAGATTAAGATCTGACTGATTATGGAGCTTTTCGACATTGGAAATTCTCAAAAATGGTCTGCACTAATGACATTCTCATTAAATCATCTAATTTAATTATATTAGCAATAGCAGAGTTACTGGCGATTGGGGTAAATGAAGAAACATTCTCGCTGGCATCCAAAACTAAATGATTCCCTCTTCTTTTGAAAACTGTGCAATTTGTAATGCCTATTTTTTTATCAAATTCATCTCTGTTAATAAGATCTATAATTATGAAGCAGGAAAGCATAACAAGATTGGCTGATTATAATGCAGGGAGCATAGATGAGTACTTCTAATTCCCCAGAGGATGAAGCTCTCTGGTGATGGCACTAGCATGCTTAGGGCTGCTAGACTCTATTTCTAAACATCTTTATTTTGAAGGAATTATGTTTATGAGAGGTTAAATTAATAGTTCAGAATGCTCAGCAGCTTTTATTGTAGCTGCTGTTGGCTTTCTTTTTGGTATTAATTTTTGCCTCTAGCAGAAGTATCGCATTCTAGTAACAGAGAGTAACTCTGTGTGGAATATCCATGGAACAACTCTGCTTCTATAGCTGCAGTCTGTAGACCCAATTCTGCAAGAATTTAGTAATGCAGCTATTTAGATTTGTTTCAACATGGTGGTTTATTTGGATAAGAAAGGCATTGCTACATCTCCTGATCTTGTGGGGGACCTGAAGCAAATTTTTTTGCTTGTTCTATCTTAATTTCTCTACATGTAAAATTGAGATTATGTTACAGATCTTCAGTCTCTTTTACTTAAGATTCCCAGAATGTATCCCAGATGCTTTGAGTTGAGGACTGGGATAAACAGCAACATCTTGTATTTTGGATGTTGTCCTCAGTTCTGAACTGAAGTCTAGCTGATGGGAAGCTGGCAACCTGCTTCTCTCACCCTGCTCCTTAAGGTAGATACCCCCTTCCAAATCAAACTCCTGCCCATCTCCTTAGCAATGTGCTAACATTCAAATGAAAATGTAGTATCTATAGCTTGTCTGAGGGTTGCTGTCTTTCCTATTCTAAGCATTGCCTAATTTATTCTCTCTTCCTCCTTATTGCTGTGTGAAGGTCTTTGCATTTTAATGTTAAAAAAGTTGTCTATGGTGTTTTGAAGGGCTGACTGGTATGATGACGAACTAAACCAGATGGCTGTACTTGCTTAGTGGAACATGCCAAGTACACAGCATGTAAAACTCTGTAGTCAGTAGACCTCTAAATAAGCAGAATTTTGAAAGGTCAGGAAGAGGTTAGTGATATCAAACCCCACTAGGTAAGGTTGTGTCTCAGGGTAACAGATCAAAGAGAATAGGAATATAATGTACTTTCCATGTTTTATCTGTTCACTACTTGCTAAAGTTAAAGGCAACTGCTCAGGTCGCTTCAAGAAGGCACCCTCAAAGCGAGCAAACTCAGGAATTGGTGGTAAAGAAAAGAGGATACCTGGGGCATTGCCTGTCTCCATTCTAAAGGCACAGGGTAAAGTGCTGTCCTCTCCCAAGTGTGTTGTCAATAGGACTATTGATTCCCATGGGCTTAGCAGGTGCATACCAAAGGATCAATTAGTGCGGGACTTGTGGGACAGTTCAGAGCAGGGCCAGACTGTGCCAGACTTTGTGCAAAGGTGGTATAGTAGACTTCTTAGCTGATGGTCTCACACTCTACACAGAAAACAAAAGAAAGAATGAGAAGGAAGTAGGACAATTTATTATAGGCCAAGATGTGGCTGCAGACAACATGGAATTTTTACAGTACAGGGGGGATTTTTCAATTAATCTTTCAGATTAAATTATCCTAGGATGATTGAAGAAGGAAGATGAGAGAGTGAAGAGACAACAGGATGAGGAGTTGGGGGAAAAAAGATAAAGTGTGTGAATTAAGGATATTACAAAGAAAGGATTTTGTTCATTCAGCAATATACAGGAATAAAATATCCAGAGCAGAAACCCCAGTGAAGAACATGACTTTCAGAATTCCCTACTGCAACATCTCCTGGGGGTGTTTCCAATTTGCATCTGCCAACAGAGCAGGACCTTGAAGGGCTAAGTTTGAGAGAGGACAGGATCAGAAAAGAGAACATGACCATGATCCAGAAGTATAAATACATTCAGAAAGCAAAAGGAAAGGCTCAGTCCCATAAACAATCAGAGGAATAAGAAAGAAAATAATTTTAAATGTACTTCCTGTTTTGGATAAAATTAACAGAGGCATAAGGAGTTAACAAGGTTATTATAGTGGTTTTCTATTAGTCCCATGCAGAGGCAAAGGCTGCAGTATGATTGCATCTCTGATTACACACTTGAAAATCCACAGAAGTAAAAACTAGGCACAGAGAAAATGAACACTGTTAAACTAGGAGGAGATCTGGAAAAGGTCTTCATGTAGGGATTGAAAGAACACCTAAAGAGATGCTTACTTTTTCTTTGTATGAGACGTTCTTCCTTGAACATATGAATAAGCATGATTTAAAGGCAGGTACAGCAGTGTTTCAAAATCTTGGCCGATAAATATATTTAAAGTAACCTTCATAGGGAGTTTGACAACTTGAAATTTAGGCATTGCAAGCACATATACAAGTTTGGCTACTACACTTTTCTTAAAATCTCACTGTGAATAGTGACCTTTAGATGCATATGTTCTATATCATGTATTTTCCTCTCCCTACTTTATTGGAGTCACAGAAAGAGAGCAAAGTGACTACCAAGGGAAAACAGAAAATGCAACCTCACCCTTAGCACTACAGAATTCATAAAATAAAATACCCTAAAAGCTCTGAACACTTTCAAGGGTGACTACCTTTACTCGTGTGAATATTCTCTTTTAGAAAGTTCAGAGGGTCTGTTTTTGCAAGAACAGGCAAGGGAATAATGCATTTTTTTTCTTACTAGCCTTTTAATGTAGAGTTTATTTTAACTCATTTTTTGTCTCTTTTCCCATTAAGCTGAGGTACTTCAAGTGTTTGTGGAGACATGGATACCATCCACTTGTTTAATCTAGACCACTAATGTTTTGCTCTACCCTAGAGCAATTGTAAAGCAAAAAGTTTTAAAAGCCTATAGTAAACTGGACACTACTTTTAAAATCAGTAGAAAAAAAGAAAAAAAAAATTAAAAGATCTGAAATGAGTGTGATTTTAAAAGTTTTAAAATTATAGTGGGATATATTTTAACCTGCCAGGGTGAGATTCAGGTCTCTTTCTCTTGCAAGATTTTATCATTTTTTACAGATTTGTTTTGAAAAAAGAAGGGAGTCAAGTTCATGGAAATACTTCAGTGCTTGTGGTATTTCATTGGATGTGTGAGCTACAGTGCAGAATTCCAAGCTGTGTAGGTTTACACAGCAATGAGAGAACTAAGCTGAGCTGAAAATAATTCTTTGGATCTTTCAGCCCTACAAAGCAGAAGGACTAGAAATACGGCATCCTAACCATCAGGAAGAAGAGCTTTAAACAAAATGCTAGAACAGTGAAACACCTATCCTGCACAGCACAGCATGAGGCAAAGGTACCTGACCTGGCTCTGAGCAGCTGCTGTGTTCCCTCAGAGTACAGGCACAGAACAGCAATACAGGAATATTCCTAGTGTGGAATATTGGCCCACGCGGAGCTGGGCACTTAGAAGGCTGTACTGCGGCTACTTTCACCTCTGAATGGGTTATCTCTCTCTGCCGTAACATTACGTTGTGTGTACACAAATCCTAAGGAGAGTAGTTTTTCTGTACTGCAATTTCTTTTGGGGGAAGTAGTAAGAATGTGTGCAATCAGGTTGATTTTACTTCAAGTGTTTGCAAAGTCAATGGTTGTGGTTCAATTTAAGTGCTAAGCTGGGTTAAGAAAACCCCAAATAGTGAAGACAAATCTTGGCTTAGGGAAAAAACCCCAAACATTTTCTCATTCTAGTAAAAATATGCACGCTCCAGTGTCTAAAACTGAATAGTCACAGATTCAAAGTTATTCTCCCCTTTGCAAAGTTCAGAAGTTTCAGGATTGCTATGTATATTTAGCAGTATTTTGAGTTAGGTCAGGTTTTTGCTTTTCTGTGGGTTGTGCACCAAAGAAATAACCTGGCTTCACGCCAGTGGGCTATTTGTGCCACAAAGCAGTATTAATAGCTATCCATGGATACATCAAAGGAGATGGGTTTGCTATTGCCAGTATGTTAGGGATTCTTTGCTTTTAAGTGTCTCTTCCTCCCTGCCCTCAGTCTATAATCTACTTTTCAGTTATTGTGACCCAGTTTTAATTCGTTTCTTTCTAGAGGGTGCATACATTTATCCAGGGTTCATCAATAGAGGCTGTTGTTAAACATGATATTGAAGCCTTTAACACAAAAGATTCTATGTGTCTTCAAAAGTGCAAGATGTTTGACATTAAAGGATGAGGGAAATCATAGGGCATCTTTTAGAGAGGAGTAGATATGAGGAAGTCTGCCCAGGGTAGTACCACTTTGGGAAGTGATGTTGGACTATTTTGGCACTTCTAAGTCTCCCATTTAATCTCTATTTCGCCAGCCATTCTGTCAACTATTAGAGCTGGGGAAAGTATGGGAAAAGTTTTTGAAACAAAGACAGCATCACAGGAACAAATGGTTCAAATCTCTTAAGAGGATTCTTTAGGCGAGAGAATTTCTGTTGGTGGAAGCTCATGAATGCACACAGCCATCTTTATGGAATATGCTGCTCAATAGCAGCTATGTTAATTGAGCTAAATCATGTTTTGTTAATATCCATAATATTAGGGATAGAGTACTATATCCAAAGAATGAAAGTGTTTACTGAGAACTGATTATTCTCCTTTTTACAAGAAAAATATATTTCTTTTATAATGAGACACAAATCCTGATTTTCATGGGTTTATTCCATCTTTTATTTTTATTACATTTTACAAAATCGTCCAGATTTTCTTGTAGATTAAGATTCCATGCATCGTTTTCTGCATAATCTGATTCTACTGAGCTGGCTTTGACTCTGTGTCAAAATTTCCTGACAAAATATTACATGTCAAAGAGCTTTCAAGAGTCAGGAGACTAAGATGTTTTGTAATCTCTTCAGGTGTGGAAAATGTATTTGATGAAATCAAATAGAGCTACTTTTTGAAGCATAAATTCTTTTTACCCTGAGTAAAACTTTCACCATCTGTTACAGCTTCATAAAATTCTCATAAAATATCTATGATGACAAATGACTTCATATACGTAATGGACTTGTGATTTCTCTCTCCGAACTTGGCTTTTTGCAGCTCCTAAATGAATTACTAAGCTTGCTGCAAAGTAAAGTGGTAGTGCAATGTCAATTCAAAAAACCCGAGTTAGGTGCACCTTTTTGTAAGTAACATTAGTCTTTAAAATGCAATACAGCTAGCACTACAATTTCTTAAATTACTTCCCCTCTGTAGGGGCTTATTAACTAATTATATATTAATATTAGCAGGATGATCAAGTTTTATGTAGCTTTCTAGCTTCCTGAAGATGTATTTGATTGACATAATTGAGCTTTTCGTTATAGAACAGCATCTGATTCCCATCTCAGTTATGTCAGTGTAAATCCAGAGAATGTTTTTCAATTTAGACTCTGGCCTGTGAAAGTGGTCCATAATCTAGAGGCCCTGAAATGTTTCATTTTAGTCCAGAACATGTAAGAGCTTTTACTATTATTACTATTATTATTATGTGAAAGGCACTTATTATTTTTATGAAGGAAAAGACAAGCAAGAAGAGGAATAGAGAAAAATGCCATTGGCTTTTTAGAGGTTTAAAATACTGCACAAGGTATTATACAGAAGTAGTATGGGAAGGAAGGTATGGAGAAAAACACAACTATGTATTTCTTTTTCAAAGTTGTTTTTTTCAGTATGTGTACATGAAGCAGTGTTTTAATGTAATTCTACTTTCCTTTTCCCTCATTGAAACCCAGAATTTTTAGAATGAGAGATCAGTCTGGCAAGAATGCATACTGAACATTATGCAAAACCTGGAGATAGAATAAAGCGCAGTATCACGATCAGCAAGTTCATTCCAGTGGCTTACTTCCTACATCAGTCCTTAGAGAATACCTTTACAAAGATTAGTCCTATGTCCGGATGCTGTTGCATTTTAATTCAGTTTAACGTGCCAATTCAAATTCCCTTTAACAACACTTACTGTATTTATAATACAGTTTGCTCTCTTTGAGGATTTCCCTATGTATACTAATTTGATACATTGGCTGAAAGCTTCATTTATTTCAGAAACTAAAAAATGGCTGCAATCCTCAATTTATTTTTGGAAAAGTACTTGTCTGATGATTTCAGAAAAGGCGTTTCTCCCATGTTCTTGCCAGAGGCAGGCAAAGTTTATGCAAATGACATTTTGAATGCCGGCTGTGAGTTAATAACAGGGGGGTGGTCGCAACTTAGAGCAAAATAACCAGAGGGCATTCATAATATAACAACCTACAAAAAAGAAAATGCCAGTTATTACTGTGTTCTTGCCTGAAGAACTTAAATGCCATTAATATTTTATTGATAGAATTATTCTCTATTCTGCCCGTCATAATTGGAAACCACAAACAAATCTCAACAGTCCAACAATTATATATTTAAATCAGTAAGATGGTTTTTGCTTTGGGTTCTAGAAAATGCTTCCCACCTGGTGTATAATCGTCTTCAGACACTATATGTCTGTCTCAGACATTTCATCTCGGTCACTGAAAAAATAAAGCAAAAGCGAAGTGTCACATACAGGCCTTCACCATAAAGTGCCTGCTAGGGCAGCTTTTTCTAAGTTTGGCTTTGTGCTGCGGAGGAAGACATGTACGTGTTTTCCCACAGTTGTGGATTGCATTAATGACCCAATTCTGAAGTTCTCATTAGGTGTCAATGACTAAAGTAGAGTTTTGCCTGAAGACTGAGCAAGATATTTGTTACTTAGTCAAATGTCAAATGTTAGATGTTAAAACACAGTTAGCTGAACTGCCAGAGTAACCAGCAATAGATTACCTATGCAGGAAAAATGATTTTAAAGTCTTCCTAATGTTTTTGTTCTCTTTCCTTAAAATCAGCACAAAGTAAAGTTTCTGCGAATACCCACTGTCTTCAACAGCATAACCAAGCAAGAATTAATTAAGGATAATTAGGCCAGCGTGAGGCCAGTGGAAACCCATGTTCACCAATTTGAAAATGAACTTTAAGTCAGGTATCTGGTATCTGCTAGCTGAGAGGAATAGAGAGATCTCATAAATGCATTACTAATAACCTTTATAGCATCACAAAGTATCACCATGTTGCTGTGATCAAATGTCACATGGTTGTATGTCTTCTTGAAAGTTATCAAGTATAGTTTTTTCTAAACTAAGTAGCACAAGACAGTATCACTCATTCCACAGAGGATAATGGCATTAAAGTGCACTGCTTTATTGAGATGTTATTATGCAACAGTTGTTTATGTCTGTTTCCATAAAGAAAAAAGTTTGGAAAAACTCTAGGAACAAAGGCATATCACAGTGCACAAGAACTGCTTCATTATTTCTCGTTGCCAGTTTGCACACTCCAGTTGGTCTGTTAATTTTCTTATCAATGAAGGAGCAGAACTACAAAACATTTCCACCTTGGCTGGGATAATGGAGAGGAAGCCCAAATCCTGTCTTTGCTTTCTGGGTCAAATTTGAGATCGTACATAAAGGTTGCAAGTTACTTGTAGGTGGATAGGGAGGTGTAGGTTATGTGGTAGTAGAGCAGTGCAGATTTGTCTTTTGACTTTATTATCCACTATTATGTGCTTGCAGCACAAGTTCTCAGAGTGCCTGCAGTTCTTACACATTTAGGCGTTGCATGGTGTAGCAGCATGCTAGCTGACTGATCTCATAGTCATGGGATTATTTATCTTAAAAATCTATTAAACTTTTAATGGAATGGAACTGAATGGAACTAAGTTGAACAGCTGCAGCTTTTTCTGAAGAGCCTACATAATCAGGCAAATAAAAGATCATATTCAGATTACTGAAGACTCTGCCCAGACCCAAACATTCTCATCATGAGTCCCTGAAGGCTGCCCAAAAGCACCGAACAGATCTGAGTCACACTTCCTTGAGGTTTCCAAATTAACAGTGAAATGTACTTATCCAATGTCAAAAATAGCTCCAATAAACTACTTTACAACAAAATAATGCAGGAAAATAATTCCCCATGGTTATAGTAAAGTCAAACAGAACTGGAGACAGCTTTGCATTGGAGCCTAAGCCTTCTGAGTCCCAAACTTTTCTTAATTTACCTTTCCACTCCTCTGCTGTCTCTCCCATTCGAGAAGGTAAACAGCTTTGGTGGTTCATGGGAGAAGAAGCTGTCATCATCTCAGAGCTCTAAGACAGAGATTTCCCTTGGAGTCTGTGCAAGAATTAATCAGAGAATGAAAAACAGTTTCACATTTACTTCTATATCCAAGCAAGGGCCTGAGTGTCTAGTACGTGAGCTAGTTAATTCAGAAATAGCTTGAGTATCCATGGCAGCAAATTGCGCTTTATAAAGATACCCTAATTGTTACGAAAAATAGTATCTTTATAGGGAGTTCAGGAATTTGGATACTCCAGGAGTAAATTGTAAGTAAGTAAGCCCAAGGATGCACTCTAGGAACACACCTAGTACCTTCCAGACACTAATGAGCAATGGTCCTTGGAAACAGGTTAGAGAGGAATCACAGTAATAACCTCCAGCTACATATAATGCAGGGTACCAGGTCTCAGCACCCACCGTTTGGCTGTTTAGACCTGCTGCTATTGCACCTCACTATTTGCTAATGTGCTAGCTAATGTGTAGGGTATTAGCCACTTAATACCAGCTTTAGGAAAAAAGGGGCTTATGGACAGCAATATGAGAGAAAACCTGAAGTCATGCATAGTATAGCAGTGTGGGAGTTGTAATAATGGCTTCCCAGTATTACATTGCCAGTGGAACTGTGTCAGAGAAAAACATCAACTGGCTGAAGTGAACGCAAAAACTAGACTGCTTTTTTTTGTTTTTTAGTTTGCTCCATTTATTCTTAGCTGCTGTTTTTGTGAATTATGGCATGGATTATTTTGTCCAGATGCAAATTGTTCTATTATTTCCTGTGATCAAGCAGTTCACTAAACCCTTTTATTATGGTCACAGATTTCTTGTGAAGTTCTTTTAGGGTAAGATCACAATAATATTGCAATATGGGTTCCCTCTAATGCTGTGCTTGCTTGTGTCCTAAATGTCCATGCAAAATAGGCCATGTGTGGCTGTAATAATAACAAGCTCCCTTGTTATGAGATACTGCACTTATTTTTCCCACCATCAGCTTTACTCCCTTTTCTGCACACCCTGCATAAAACACTGTATTTTTTTTCAGTATGTGTCAGTAGAATTCTCTCTTTTTTCCCCCCAAGACTCAACTCTGCAGCAATAAAATTTCCAGAATCTCGTGGGTCTTTTCTTCAGTGTAATTTGTTTGCAATGGAACCTAAATAATGTTCCTGATGTGCTTTCAGAAATCTGAGCATGCATTTTTATGTTCACTTTAGGGGAGCCAAGAGCATAGCTCCAAGGTTTCAAAAAAATTTGGATTCAGGTTTTATGTGACTGATTTTTCTTTTGGTTGAGGTACTCCTAATTTGACAGAGCAGAGAATCAGGTCTTGAAGCTGGGGACTGATTCTAAATACAATGACTTTATATTGCGTTAAACGTAACAGATATAAAATAAATACCGCACCGAAGTCCTAAAGTTTCAGGATAGAACTGCAAAGCAGAATAACTGTGGCATATATTCTTTCCATGTGTTTTTTATTTTACATCTTCTTTTTCTTTGTGATAAAACAATTGTTGCATTTTCTGTTAATATGATCTAAAGAATCTCTTTCCTGACCAAGACTTGTATTGCTACAGGCAATATCTGAGAGCGTGTCTCCTTTCCATGAGCAAATTAGGTAGCTTTCATTTATGTAGATGCCAACTTACACCACTCTGACAATGTTAAGCGTCTTAGTATAATTTAAGCAAATTCTGATCTGTGCAGGTGTATTGACTATTAAACACATAATTTAGCTGTCGTAATATACTTTGTTGATGCCATCGCCATTGCCTATTACGAGAAAGTCTTATGTGTCTTCTGCTAAAGAATTTGTATTGTTTGGTCCTTAAAAGCAAGGAACACTAGAGAAATATCTGCACCTAATTTTCAGTGGTCTTTTAACCTAACTGCTGCTTTGATTCTTTTATATTGATGTTTCTCTGAATCAGGTTTTTTCCTAGTCTAGCACATGAACTTTCGAGTGCTGATAAGAAAGCACTGGGGCTGCACTAGCCATTTGACAGTCAGGTGATTATTTCTCACTGTCAAGATGTCTGGGAAAATTGGCATGTCATACTGAAAGGAGTATCTACTGTGAATTACTTGATACAGCTATTACAGCACAGGGTGTGTCTTACGTTCTCTCGTTCCCCTCTTCCCAGGGTCCTGTATCTGTCCTGTAAATGGAGGCTACTCCAAGCATCTTCCCCACCCTCCCTGCTCAGAGCAGGGGTCACCTAGCTTCCCCAGCACCACCACCCCTTGGTCATTCCCTGTGCATCACCCTGTGATAAGCCAGTTTCCCCACCTCTCTTCTCTGACCCTTCTAACCATGAAGCAAAACATCCAGTAAGATTTCACAAGCACCTTTTTAAGTCTTGAGCTGAAGTTTGGTCTCATGTAATCAGGCATCTTCCTATCCTCAGCACAGCATGTTGTGGCAGAAATACGCTCCTTCAGTGACTTCCAGGTATTAGATGCCACACATGAACTTGTTCAGCACTCAGCACCTATGTATGTATCCTGTATGTCAAAAGATTTAAGGTGCAGTTAGCAGCAGCAGTTACTGTCAGTGATAAACAACAAAAAGCTTGTTACGGTGAAAGCACCTCCAGGAATCTCTATATATCTGGTGACTGGTACTGAGCCAAAACCATCACCTCTGTTATTGTTCATCGGGATGCTAGGTGTCTCCCTAAGGAAACATAATTTAAGATGAAATATAGTAACCTAATGAAGCTCCAGCAGAGTTTGTTTTTCAACAAATTCTTGCACATTAGGATTAGAAGCAACCCATTTCAGCATGTAAGGTCCTGAAAGCACTTTGCCAGTTTGCTGATAAAGCTAATGATTCAAATGTGTTCTCCTGTACTGACAGTAAACATGGAAACTGAAATAATTTAGGATTTGGAAGTCTTGTATATGGCACTGTCATAATGAAGACAAAAGTCTTCTAGTGTGAGTGGAAATCAGCTGCGGAGACAAAGATAGTACCAACCTTGCCTGACAAGCAATGAATACAGAATCACAGAAGGGTTGAGGTTGGCAGGAATATCCGGAGGTCATCTGGTCCAACCCCCCTGCTCAAGCAGGGCCACCTACAGCCAGTTGCCCAGGAACATGGCCAGACAGCTTTTGAATGTCTCCAAGGACGAAGACTCCACCTCCTCCCTGGGCAACCTGTGCCAGTGCTCAGTCACCCTCACAGTGAAAAAGTGTTTTCTGATGTTCAGAGGGAACCTCCTGTGTTCCAGTCTGTGCCCATTGCCTCTGGTCCTGTCACCGGACACCACTGAAAAGAGCCTGGCTCTGTCTTCTTTACACCCTCCCTTCAGGTATTTATACACACTGATAAGATCTCCCATGAACCTTCTCTTCTCCAGGCTGAACAGTCCCAGCTCTCTCAGCCTTTCCTCATAGGAGAGATGCTCCAGTCCCTTCATCATCTTTGTGGCCCTTCACTGGACTCTCCTGCATACCTGTATCTCTCTTGTACTGGGGAGCCCAGAACTGGACCTAAGCACTCCAGGTGTGGCCTCCCTGGTGCTGAGTAGAGGGGAAAGATCACCTCCTTTGACCTGCTGGCAGTACTTTGATATGTTGCCTAATGCAGCCCAGGATACCATCAGCCTTCCTTGCTACAAGGGCACATCGCTGGCGCACATTCAATTTGGTGTCCACCAGGACCCCCTAGGTCCTTTTCTGCCAAGCTGCGTGAGCCCCCAGCATACACTGGTGCATGGGGTTGTTCCTCCTCAGTTGCAGGACTTGGCACTTCCCCTTATTGAACTTCATAAGGTTCCTGTCAGCCCATTCCTTCAGCCTATCAAGGTCATGTTTGATGGCAGCACAACCTTCTGGTGTATCACCCACTCCTCCCAGTTTGGTGTCATCAGCAAACTTGGTGAGGATACACTCTGCCCTATTGTCCAGATTATTAATGAAGATGTTAAACAGGACTGGACCCTGTATGACCCCTGGGGTACACCACTAATTACTGGCCTGCAACTGGACTTTGTGCCACTGATCACCACCCTCTGGGATCAGGATCTCTCGTTGTATAGGTGTCCCATTAAGGGCAGGGATATGGTGGAAGAGGAGACTTGGGCAACTGCATTGTTTTGTAATATTTATCTCAAACCAAAGAAACTGATTTGTAGATTAATCTTTTTTTTTCTTAAATGAAATGTTCCCCATTTTTAGATGAAAGTATCCCAACCACCTTCAGCATGATTCCTCATGGCACTTAAATCATATTTGAGGCTGCCTCAGACAGGCTGAAGAGCCTTGATGCAGGTCATCATTATTGCCACAGTTTCTAACACCTGGTGGAGACTGTCACAACACTGAGTAGCATTTAACAAAAAAAACTTTTTAAATACTTATAAAAAACCCAACTCTGTGGAGACAGTTCCAAGTGTTTTGTTGAAACACAAGAGAAACTTTTGCTTTTTAAAGTAATGATTTTTGTAGCTTTGACTTGTAACTTTTGGCAACATGGAGATGGCACCCAATTAAACCTCTGTCCTACCAGATGAGCCAGATTGCTGCAAAACCTCTGCTTGCCATTGATGGGCAAGCATAGTCTTTGTATTCTAGTAGCAATGTGTTTTCAATTTTTCCCCATGTGCAAATGCCCTTTGCACCCCTTGAAGATTTTTGTATAGCTTCCCAAGAAATATCCTTTGGGCAAGCCTGTTAAATTCAACAAGTTACCCTGTAGAAACATAATTACAGAAAAATTGCAACAATTGCATTAAGAGGAAAATAATTGTTTAATAAAGAAAAAAAAAGGTTTTTTTTCATGTACAATGTGGATCTTTATTCAGTAAATCAGTCCATAATATTTGTAGTGCTACTTGGTGCAGCAAAGCCTCCCTTTCTTTCCCCTTCCCAGGTAATTGCAGGAAAATAGCCACCTCTATGAAACAGGCTAAATGCACATTCCTGTAGTCAGTCTAGTTTCCTAAGAGAAATAAGACCTATTTCATCCTAATGACTTCAGCAAGTATATTTCTGCTGAAGAACTGGAAAATGTTCTTTCCTCTCAACTAGCAGAATGAAATAATGCTTTCTGATGTCTGTAATTCCAGCTGCTCTCATCACCAATCCATTTATAAAAGGAATCCCACATCTGTGATGGTGGATTAAATTCTTCTGTCTGTGCCGTAGCTTTGATGGGGCCTTTGCTCCCAAATCATCTACATGCTCTTACAAATGCCACACTACTCACACAGCCCTGCTGGAGAGGACCTGTGTTCCCGAACAGCCGTATGTGCCATTCTGGGTTTGTGAGCGAGAAACACGGTGATTCACAGCAGCTGCTGTAGAGTGAGTATGGATTATTGACAGCATCAGAGTCATTACTATATTAGATATTTAAAAGCCTTTTTTTTTTTAAGAATATGTGAAGAATTTGGGGAATTACTGTATTTTATTTACCACAGAGCATGTTTCAGCCCTGGTTTGACAAAGGCTACCAGGCATACCTGCATACATAGGCTTTTGGCCCCAGCTTCCCTTTGGAATAACTCATACCAGTTTATTTCTGTGTCTTGATTTTCTGCTCTTTGTGGATCGTTTACATAATGCTATGGTGTTTGACATGTGTAACAGTTTTCTTTCTCCTGTTAAATTGAGGTTAACAGTATTACCATTTATGCTGTAAATTATAGTCCCTTCTGTAGCATTTTTGTGTATCCAGAACAGATGGGAGCTTGCTTTCAAAACTCTGACAAATTGTTTGTTTACATTATATTGCTATCCCTTTATCTCAGTAATAGTAGTACTTCCAGAATTTCATTTTTGTGCTGCAGACTGTTTCCACCCCTCCTCCCTCCATTTCTGAGAAATTGTCATGCTGAGATGGATAGTCTGAAGGTTCATCTAAAAATATGGGAAAGAGGTACCATTCTGAAAGAGTATTCAAGAATCTCCATAATTTTTTCCCAGTGACTAGAAACTTGTGATTGTATTACATGTATAGATACATGCACTTGGTATGAGCCATTGCTATAGGACTAGGATCATGTATATTCTTATTTCTCCTTTACTGTTTTTTCATTGCTTTCTTGCCCCATTCTGTAAGGAGTGCGGTTTAATGCATCCATCCTGAGGACAAGGGAACTCTCTGCCTTCTCTGCATTCACTCGTTTATTCCCATGACCCAAGTACAAATGGCTAGAAACAGTGAAGTAGAAAATTCTCAGCTAATAAAAAATCTGAGGAAGTGCAATGACATTTCAAAAGTACATTCTGGTCTAAACATCACAATATTGTTTGCATTCCCTGCTTTTGACTTCCTCCTTGTGTCAATGAGTGGTTATTTGGAGGACCATGGGCTGATGTCCTCATATATCAGTTTTGTTTTCCTGTGTGGAAATCCGTACCATCTTTGTCCATATGTTTGCTTTCCTACTCTTACACTCTGTTCTAGTTCCTGCCATAAGGAGACGGAGAGAAAGCTTACATCTCACTTGCCACTCACAACATGGATATCAGAAAGAAGGTCATTAGACAAATTAAGAGAGTGCTTGCAGAAAGTAGTTCATGACCAACAACTTTCTCTAATTTAAAATATATTTGGAACCATTCTGAAGGATGGAGAGAAAAGTGTCTCATCATTTTGCGACCTCTCTAGCCACTGGATTTTTACAGGTTCCAAAAGCTGGGAAAGTCACCAATACATAACTGGTTGCCTGCAGAAAATTAAACAATTGCTTAATCAATTTGCATTCTGGAAACAAAGCCGTGAAAAACAAGTTCCTTCCTAAAGAGTTACAGCTCTCTTCATAAACATGTATTTCATCCAAATAAACCCAACTACCCTGAAATGCCTGCTGGCATATGATGTATCGTGTTATAACATGATAAAATTACAAGCAGAGGGAAAAACACATGATGGTGTGAATGATAAAAAGTGACCCTGGTGGGTCTTCAGTAGAGGTGATCCTGCACAGTGGTGTGTCTGTCTCTCTGTTGAGCTCTTCCAGCTGCCGAACAGTCCATGTCTGCCAGTGTCCGGTGCCAGTGCCAGATACTCTCTGTGAGCTGCACCTCTCCCATCAGGGATGCTGAATCGTGCTTCTCTTGGCAGGCAGATGGGGGCAAAGAACTGAAATGACAAGCAAAAATTATTTTGAACACATGAATGAAAAGTAAAATCACTGGAGATGGTAATTGATGCCACTGAATTAAGGCAACTTTAAGAACCAAATGCAAGCACTATGGTGTGAGTATTTTGCAAGTGCTAAATTGGAGTCCTCATCCAGAAGACTTGTTCTGAACCTAATTATTTATGCAAACATGCACAGATCCTTGTTAAACTGATAATTCTAATGGCCCTTATCAGTCTTTTAGTCTTCTTCCATAAAAGATTTATGTTCTAAATACATTTCTGATACAGACTTTGTGGCAAAGCTGCATAACTGCCTCAGAGTTTCTGTAGCAGCTCTAGAAACCTCAGTCTACAAACGTGAATTCTCTTTATTATTTTGAACTCTATTTTAGGTAGGTTGATGACCAAGAATCACCATGGAGGCTGTGAAGGGGGATCAGGCAGGCTACCTTATTTCAGGACAGGAAATTTATGAATGAAAAAGTCTTTTAGAGATGGGAGTGGATCCTGAGGAATGGCTGCTCAGGAAGACAGTGAAGAGACAGGGAGTTTAACATTTTGCAGCACAGGATTTCCCATTTTTATTTATTTATTCATTTATTGCTTGCTGCTCAGTGTTTTCCTTTTTCTAATGAACAGAATAGTCTTTAGAAAAAAACGTGTGCTCAAAGCTAGAGAGAAGGACAGGGCTGTGGTT
>NW_009259588.1:6197831-6199543 GCF_000687185.1 Egretta garzetta
CTTGTTCATTTGCAGATTGTAGAAACATAATTCTTCTGCATTTCTATGACAATAAACATTGTCTTTACAAGAAAATGAGCAAAACAAGTTAAGCAACCTCCTCTCAGTTGCCAAATAGGTTTTTCTCACAGTCATATGCTTTCTGTCAGCCCACAGCTGCAAGTGTTTTTGCTGTAATCAGCCCTGTGTATACTTGAGTAATATAGTACAAAACACCACTAAATGCCTAGATATCTTCTACCTGAAAACAACATAGGACAGAATTTTTATGCTGGTGGTGTGTGACATATATCTGATAGAAACTCAAACAATGCATGTTACCAGAGAAAATTTTAACACAGTTTGATATATAGTTAGTTCTTTACATTGACTGTGTTATTTCTGTGAAGGCCCTGAGGGAAACCCCTGCCAATGGCTCAGGAGTCCCACTTCAGCCCACACCCATCAGTCCCTGCCCCGGTGACAAAGTCAGTGCAGGCACGTCCATAAGGCACATAGGCTGTAAAAGCACTGTTCCAGAAAACTTCTCTCTGCATCTGTTTTGGTTCTCATTGGCACAGTTACAGAATTCTGCAAATCTGGCTTTGTCCTTTTCACGGGTTACATCTATTCCCCTGAATGGTAGGGCATACCATTCCCAGGGTGGTGTTAAACTGCTTTAGAGTTAACAGTGCAGCAGACTGGGGGCCAGACCACTTTTTCACATCTTTTAAAATCTTTGGTTTATAAGGAAGACATCATTGTCTTCCAAAAGACAGAAAGGAGGTGCGTAGGAACGTATTCATAAAGTAGGGCCTCTGACATTTTCAGATTACCAACCACATGTTAATAGAGAGGATATTTCCCATCACAGACCCATGTCATCCATGTGTTAACCACAGCAATAGGTTATGTCATAAACTAAGAGTAGAAGACTAATAAATAAATTTATCTCTTTTATCTAAAGCATTTCTAAAAAGCTTACCTAAAAGCATTATCTAAAGCATATCTATCTCATTTATCTAAAGCAAGATGAGTAGGGATTTTTTTTTTCCGTTTGAGAAACATTAACAGGAGTCTTTAGAACTTGATTACGTTTTCTTCTGCGTAACCTTTTTCCACGTTGCACATACATTAATGTCTGCTTCTTCTTTCCCCTGCAATTTTTTGCCCAGCCTTCTGACCTTATTGTCTCGATTAAGTAGGCTGTGGCCTGGTTTCTTTTTCTCCTGAACTGATTTCCTTATCTTCTGTCTCCTGCTTCCCTCCCTGAGAATGTATTCTTGAAAGATTATTGCCAGGGAGTATGACCTAGAATAGGACTTAGTTTATCAGTTACTAGGCTACAGGCATAATTAAATCCAGTAAAACATAAATGCAGTTGTCCAAATTTTTTTTTAATTCTTAAGCTTTCTATGAAAAAATTAAATTGGATTAATTAACACAGAAACTGGCGAGTAAAATTCTATCCCCATGTCAGTTTGAATGTGGGCAAGAGCAGTGTGAACATCTCTATCCCCCATCTGTGAACAGTACTTTTCCTGGGACAATACTTTTACAATCTGTGCAACTTACTGACATAACGACATTGTCCATGAAATTGCCAGGGTGCAGCAAGGACCAGCAGCTCCCTGAGGGACAGGGTCAGACATATCTGATGTCTTCCATCATTAACTTTGGATTGTCGTTTGCTTTTTGTCCTTTGATTGTTTCTGCAAAGAGACCACCTGTGA
>NW_009259588.1:6199553-6259887 GCF_000687185.1 Egretta garzetta
AGCAGGAACTGGAGTTGCACCTACAGTAAATTTAAAATAGTGGGGCATTGCCTACATTAAAATGCCTACAGTTTCCAGTGCATATCCATAGTTCATAAAAGCAAGCAGAGAGCCTTGGTCATAACTTGACCAAGTTTCACTCATTTAATTTGGTCAAAATACCTTGCTTTTACCTGAAATGAGTTCTATCCTTCAGATGATCCAAATATTATTTGAAAATTCAAAAAGACAAGCTAATTTGGTATGCTCTAAAGCAGTTGATTCATTAATTCTATTGTACAGATGTGATATACAGTCTTCCCTTTCAGGACGTAACTTTATTATAGGTAAGACTGATTTATTGGCAGACCACAGGAATACAATTGTGCTCTGTTGTACAGAAAATGTCATAAATAATATACTCTGAAATGCCCCTCACCCATACAGAAGACCATAAATTACAGAAAGTAGTTGTGGAAAGACATTCTACAGTGAGTTAATTAAGGCAGTCAGGCATAAAGCCGATAACACAAAGGAAAAATTTAAAGATACAGGGCAGGGAGAAAATCTATGCTTTTGATTGAGATTTGAAAAGAGAGAATGAATTGATGAGGCAGAGAGAAAGAGGCAATCTGTTTCAGATGGCAGGTTACAGATGATAAGGTGTTTACAGCAAGAGTAGTAAGTGTGAAGGAATAGGAAGAAGCCTGCCTGTAGGCTGCAAAAGGAGAAACAGAAGAGGGAAAAGAAAGTGTTAAGCTAGGGAAAATCCATGGGCTTGGAAAGGAAGAACAAGAGAAGGCTTCCAGCTGGATCATGTACTGCATGGAAAGCTGAGCTGAGCAAGACTTTTAAGAATCAAAGTAGTGAAGAAAAGAACAGAAGATGGTGATAAGACTGTAAAAGGGCTATTGCAAAAGAGATGGCATTCAAAGGTGCATTTGCAGGGTAATGATGCACAGATTTGTGCACTGGAGATTGAATCCTGTCTCATGCTGTGCTACTGCACAACAGCAAAGGCTGCACAGCCTAGCCCCTCAAATATCTTTTCAACCATGTAGGAAACAGAATAGAGTATTTTCTTATTGCTCAGAAAACATCCTGGGGTGGGGAGATTGACCAGCATAGAACTTATTCATTACAAATGCAAGGTGAAATTGTCTGTCAGTAATAACCAGGCTGTAGCTAGCTTGCAGCTGTGCTGTAGGCAGAGCCCTGCTCTCCTGTCATGCTGTTCCCTCCTCACATTTCATGCTGTACCCATAGCCTGCAGTGGAGCACTTGTCCTCCACTGGTGCAGTGAAGTGACTCAATGAGCGCCTGGATGGGTGAGATGATGTCTTTTTTGTCTCTTAAAACATCACCCAGGAAAGGACTAGAGTTAAGAGGTGGGATACCTGGAAGAGGAAGGTGGTGGATCACAAGATTCAGCTTTGTTCACCAAGGGGGTAAAATCTCTCTCCAACAAATTAGCATGGTAGTTGCATACCGCACCTAGTCACGCCACAATGCTCTGCCTTTCAGCAAGGCAGAGATTAACTATATTTCTAGGTAATTAATATATTTACAAAGGTTGATTCCTGCAGGAATTAATGTTGTCTGAAAATGTTCTAGCTGTACCTAGCTTTGTATTTATGAAACTTTAGCACAGGCGTCTATGATTCCTTTTAAGAAGAATGACTTGATCTGTGTTAAAAAGACATGCAGACAGAAAACTCCTGCTAGCATAGCCACATGGAGTGGAACAGATTTCTGTAGAAGTGCGTTATTTGTGGATGTCAGTATTGTGTCTTTGAATAAGATGTTGAAATACAGTATGGGTATGCTACTTATGCACATTTGCAGAAAGATACAGGTGGCAAAAAACAAATGAGCTGAAATAATAGGTAGCTAAAGTTTTAATGGAATAAGGCAGGTCAAGCAGAACCAGTCAGTCAGTCACTTAGCAATAAACAAAAGCAGACATATAAGAAGAGGTCATTTATGCCATGTTCTCTCTGGAAGTCAAAAACTTATGGAATAAGGCTCTACATGAGCACAACTCCTAGTGTGATCCCAGTTTAGCTTTTTTCCCAAAGATCTCATTTGTCGCACTTTTCCCAATATTTTTTTCAACATTTTTTTCAACACTTTTTCAAGAATTACTTAGATTTTAATTCAGAAAATGTTTATTACTGAATTTCTGAATATTTTTTTCTAAGCTGCAGTAAGCTTATAAAAATGAGAAGGGTCATTGTAACACAGACTAATTAGAATATTTTTCAGTCAGTGGTGGTCTTGCTGATTCCAGTAAAAGAAGATTTGTCTGTAACAATCAGAAGAATCAAAATGTGTGTTTTATTGCTTCTGGGAACTGCTTCTACATTAGGTACTCATGGCAACAAGGAATGTAGAAAAAACAACTTCTTTTTGCAAACTTTTCACAACTCCTAGATGTAAAACAACAAAACAAGTCTTGTTTGATAGTTCCTGTTACAGCCACCAGCCTCTGTTTGCCTATGAACTAGTAAATGGAGCAAGAACAGTTCTCCCAAGTAGTGTCACATTACTGGATGGTAAAAGCACCCCACTGTTCAGGTTCCCATAGTAAATATTCATGCTTTTATGGCTTCCAATATCTGCAAGACCTGGTTAGCTATGCAATCAGCCTTTTTCATTTAATTCCTTTTCTTAGGAAAAATGGTTTGTAGATTGGCAGATGAGCAGTTGTGGCCTCTATCAGCCTTACACCTTGTTAAGCTAGTGGCTAACAAATAGATCTGTAAAGCTATCATCCTGCACATTTTGAGCCTTTCAGTGAAATCGGCTATCCTGATGGTTCAGTGATTATCATATCATAGGAAGGTATTCCAACAATATTGACCACCTTCAAAAGGCTCAATTTATTTTTAAAAATTGACATTTTCTTAGGGGAAAAAAGTTTCATTTGATACTTCCAAACAGCACTGTTATACTTTCTGTATAATATGCAAGATGTTTTCTGACGTAGGGAAAATACTCTTAAAAGAAAGAGTCTTTAATTTTTTAGAAATGTTTTTTAAATGTCTAACATTCTTTTTGTTGAACTCAGAGTTAATTGCTTTAGGAAAAAAGAAATTCACTTAACTTAAACAGAGGGAGTTTTTCTTCGGGTGAGGCTACCGTTATGAGGCTTTTTTGTTCATCAAAGTTCTGATCCATGAGGTCAGTGGAAGCCTTTGCATTGAAATAATGAATGGGAATTTTGGGTTAGGCAGTAGTCAATTAGCATTTGTATGTGTAGACCACTTGAAAGAGTTACGTCTGATGGAGACCTGAATGTGGATGTGGAAATGAAAGAGTATCAGAGATCGAGTAGAGGTTAGAAACTGAATGTTGCTTAGCAGTGAACATGCTGTGGGATTTCAATAAATAACAGCTCTCTCAATCACAGAATTTAACTGCTCACTGGTTATACGCTGCACTTGAAACAGCCATTAAAACAAACATCAGAATGGGAAAAATCTGCTCTGTAAATAGTCAATAGTCTCACTGAGGCTGCTTCTGTACAGCAAAAGAAGAGAAAAGCTAAGTTTGCATTCTAGTAACTATTTGAAGATTTTCTTTAAATGGATAAAGTTTCCTGCTAAGCAGCTCACATTTTATTTCTTTTCGTCCTTGTTTGCCTGACAGATGAATTTGGAGCCAAACAAAACATGAAGGTACATGAAAGAAACCTGAAGTATTGCAATTCTGGCTGGCAGGGTCAATTACAAAGTCTTGATCTGAAGAGTTGAGAAAGTTGGGTGAAAAAAGGATCTGGATCTGTGAAGGCGTACATGCTAAGGAGCCCATCATGTCTGCGTACTGCAATAGATTGCTTCCCTCCATGGGACCAGTTATGTGACACTGCACAGATACATTAGGACTTCCAGGAAACCTCTCCAACTTGTGCTCTCACATGGAAGTGACACATATTCAGGCAAGGTACTGCATTAATAGTGCCAGTGGCATCAGTTGTCCTGTGGGAGACTGAGAATGCTGCAGGAGATACAAAGGCTTGTGCCTCCAAAAGCACAGTCCAGCCCAGACAGTTTTGCATCATATATGCCTTTGGGATGAGAAAAGATGGAGCCATGGGAGCTGCACTGTCCTTGGGCACAAAAAATCTAACATTTATATCTTTGCTGTGTATGAACAGTTTTGTGGCATCTGTTTACAGAAGCAGACTCTGTTTGCTGACTCTCCTCTCTTGGATGGGCTGAGTTCTTCCCTAGCACCAGCCTGGTGCACTGACCTGTGTATCTTCTCCATTCTCTTCTGCCACAAGGAAAAATTTTGTGTGTGCTCTCCATGTGCATGATTGGGTGGCTGACTGCAAAGGAAAAAAACACCAAATATTTTCATGCTTAAAAACAGTGATTCTTCACTTCTCTTGTTTTCTGTCTCTCTGAGGTGAGTCTTCCTGTGCAATGGTGATGGGGTAATTCAATGTCTCCCTTCTTTACATGGGGAGGTACCACACTTAGCCCATGCTGGATTGCTGCTGGTCACTCAGGTAGCACAGTTATCTCTGCATTATGCTGGACTGTCTTGTCAATATGCAAATCTTCTACTGTTACATGTAGTATTACTTTATTTCACAGTGGTTTCATATTAATTAGGGGATAGTTCTCAGAAGAAGGGGGGACATGTTGAAGATACAGTGGTTCCCACAATAGGTAAAGGACTGCACTGAATGCTCATTAATACGACACAGCTTGCAAAGTCATAATGATAATAGAAACAGCAGTGACAGTGTCCTGGGTCAGCGCTTTGTGTGCATATATGTTTCAAATGCATGCAAGGGATCCTATTAGAGCTTTAAAACAATTTTAAAGGCTTCGCCTCAGCAAGTTTTCATGCTCATTTAAACCCCTGGTTTATCATTATGAAGTGTATTAACTTTCCCATGTTTAATGCTTATTTCTGTCCTGAGAGAAATAAACAAATAATACTTTGCAAATGGGTTTCTTGGGAAAGGAGGCTAAGTGGCAGCAGGGTATCGTTTGCACTTATAGCTGATTGCTTTAAAAAGCTGTTCTAGAGTTCAAAAGGTGAGAAAACAGACTTGGTGAACATGTGCATTTTATTTTCCATTTTGCTCAGAATGAATTTACAGAGTAGTCTTTTGACAGGCATGAGGCAGTGCCAGTTATTCAAGTCTTGCATAAAAGAGGAGAAAGCGGTAAATCGTATTTGCACAGTATTTCTGTGAGACTGCTAGCCTCAAGCGTAGGCTGCTCCCTGCTGCTGCTACTATATATACACCTCATGAAAGAGTGGTTTAAAGTGTAGTGAAACCAGAGTGGGAAAAGATGTGTTCCATTTCCACGAGCATTTAGAAACAAAACAGCATCTTTATGACACAATAGCGTCTGCTGTGCCAAAACATGGGCATGCAACTGCCCACAGCACAGGTTCATGTAAGGCCATTTAGAAATGTGTGTTACAGGATTGAATGAAGTTCAGAGAGTGTTGTTTGAATGGAAAGGTATGTGAAAGTAATGGAAGAAGAAAGTGGAAAGAGGGGGTGAAGGAAGCAAAGAATGGTCCTTGGGAGTGTGACCCTGAACGAGCACATCGTGCTATGGGGCCTTGGAGTGGTGAGCAGAGACGTTGTCTCTTGCTGTGCACTGGTGTGTTCAGGAAACAGAACTCCGTAAATAAGCAGGAATATTTTGTTCCATCTCTGGTTTATTTTCCTGAAAGAAGTAATGTCTAATTTGAAAATGCTTTTTATTTTCAACAAACAGCGAGATTCAGAAATTATTTCATGCTTGCCTCCTGTATGTTTGCTGCCGTTGGGTACAGTTAGTGTTCGGACTTCATTTCTCCTAATCACCTACTGCCAATTGCAATTCTTTTTGGAAAAGCAAATATTCATCTTTGTAACATGGGAAAAGTCAGTTGAGGGCTCAGATGAAGACTATCACATTTTGTGTGATCTAATCCGCTTTTCAAGTGGAAAAGACTAGTATATTAATTTGTCGGTGTTTCAATACTGAAATTAACTGAATATGCAAATGTTTGAGAATAAGTGCTCAGTCAAACCAATTCTTAATGTCTTGGTGCTTATTTCTTGGGATTTAAATAAAAGTAGCTTGGCTTTTCAAATAGCTGAACACTTGCATCGTCCCTTGGCTTAATAAGCACATCTTCTGTGACACTATCACAGTACGACTCATTTATAAATCTGTCCTTATAACATCCATGGAATTTGCTTGTTACAGAAATGTGTTGTGGCAATGGGGGGAGGAAAGGTTATAAAAAAAATTATTGTAGCTAGGGATCAGAATCACTGTAGGGCTTTATCTAAAATTGCCTCGCAGAAGGTACAGCAATTCTGCACAAAGACTGCAATTTATAAATGGAAACTTTTACTCTACAGCACTTTCTCCATGCATGATTAGGCTTCTTTTTTTTTAAAAAAAAAAAAAAAAGGCAGCCGTGGTGCAATGCTAACACTTATGAGTGATGCATGATTGATGATCCCCTAAAGGCAGTAAGAGAGAAAATTACCTCCTTCCCTCATTTAAGGACATTATTAGAAGACTCAATGAGTTCAAAGCTCAGGAAATTATGTTAAGAGGACTGAATCAGGCTTTAAATAAAATCAGGATAAATTATTTTATCAGTAGTTCAAGGGTAAGATTTCTTTTAATGCACTGTAAAAGAAGAAGAAAACTTTGACATGCTATTACATGGTACTCTCTAAAAATATCTGTCACATCATTTGTGATTGACTTGCACAGGTACTATTCTCTCCATGAACTAAATGGACTGCAATCTGCAACCAATGAAAATTAATATTACACTTTAAATGCTGTGTATGTCCTAGTACCTCAATGTGAAATATAAAAGGTTCCTTCTTTCAGTTGTAAAGATAACATGATATGCTAGGGAAGAACAGGATAAGCTAACACCGTTCAAAACATCAGTGTTTTCTCCTGCAGGGTTTAAGAGCAAGACCAAGTCAGTGTCAGCTAGCAATGTATACTTCTACTGCTAGGGAGAGGAAAAATGGAAACAGTACTCAACTGATCTAGTGGTACTTATTTTCTTTCATTTTTTGCCTTGCATCTTCTGTAATTAACTGTTCTGTGGCACTGCTGTAGCATCAGTCAGGAACCGGTGAGAAGTATGGTGCAGCTCATCAGAGGGATATGGAACTGGGTCTGTCCTGTCACAACCCTACTGGGGCATGCATGGCTGCTCCTTTCTACTAGTTTCAGAAGGAAACCAGACTTAGACAGTGTCCTCCTCTGTCTGATCTGCACCTGATGACGTTAGCAGAAGTTGTCTGAATGATTCAAAATTTGGAAGAGGTAGTTGTCTCAAAGGTATTATGTTCTACACAATTTCCAGGGGGCAGAGAAGAGGCAGCTTCAGCAGCAGCCTTGTAAAGGGAATGCCCACTGTAGCACAATCTCTGCCCTTATGAGGCACAGGGGAGTCTATATAGAAGAGTCTGTATGTTACAAGCACTCCAAAATGTGAAGAGCATCAGCTGGAATCGACACTTAGGAAATCAGGTTTCATTGCTCTTGTTACATTAGGATTTTATAAAACACAACTATCCTCACCTGAGCTGAACAAAACCCAAGTTCCCGATTCCAAAGGTGTCATGTTTAATCACAGGTTTTAAAATGGGGGGACATTTAAGTACCTGCAAAGTACACTTTGTCTCAGCTTCTAACCAAAATCCCCTATGGGAGTGGTCTCCAAGTATGACACTAAATATCCTTAACTTATGTCAGTATTCATGGATGTTATGCTTAAGAAAACCTGTATGTTGAAAACCTGAGTATTTTTTTAGTTAAAGTGGATCACAGTGGACTTTTAACATGTCTCTGCCCTATCACAATGTCTTAATGTGTGTTTTTAGATGTCTTTTTTGGGGTATGGCAACAATTTTGAGATTTTTGTAGTCAAGTAGGAGAGAAAAAATATTTCTCACCTACCTCCAGGCAGGAAGGTAAATCGACAATCTTCTTATTCCAGAATATTTATTTGATGTAATAAAGAAATAAAACACTGAAATCCCACATTATCAGCTGCCATTTAATAAAAATAAGCATAAATAGTATATTAATGATAGACCATCTAATTTATTTGTGTCTGTGCCAGTTTTGAGGGGCTGGAAGCAATGCTTGAGTGGCAAGGGAAGTAAGAGAACAACATTATCTTTTTGTTGGCTTTTGAGCAACTTACACCTGTCCCCTTAATTGGCTTAACGTCTCCCCTTTAAGCACTTGAAATTACTTCACCACCTCAGACAAATTATCTGCATTTTAATAGTCACTTAAGCTTTAAGAATGACATCTGAATCGATTCTCTGTAGTCTTGGTCAAGACTGCTTTCCTATTACCACCTCTTCACAGCATTATAAAATAGTACGAATTCCAATGAGTTTCTTGAAGCTACTGGGCAGAGTTGAACATTCCCACTTTCCCTTTGCTATACGGAAATATATTTTTTTTTCTATACACAAAAAGTATCCACTCTTTTTCAGATTGACAATACCAAGATCTAGAAAAGCAACAAATCGGGAATGAATAACAGTAATGTATCCATGTTAAAATTGCTCTTTTAATATGTTCCAACTATTGCTCTCATAAAATAACAGCTGCCTCATAGTTGCCATCACAGAAGGACAGAAACTCCCCTTCATTGGAAGTGCAGCAGACGGGAAAATGGCAGTGGCTATGTCTAAATTGACTGAGCCGGAGGCACTTCTCAGCTCCTATGTATGAAGCTGCTAGACATTTTGTAACGTGTCCGGGAGAGACCCAGATGCATGCCATTTCCTCTCCACCTTCAGATTTGTGGTTTATTTGGGAAGGAAACAGGTGTGTAGGCATGAAGGGAGTCACATTTATTCTCTGAATGAAGTCTCCTGTTGGGACAATCAGGAGCATGTGTTTGATACACAATTGAGATTTAGCCAGTATCTACATGCCGTCACATAGCTGAATATACCAATAAAAGCGTTATGTTTCCACATGAACAGGCTCACTGAAAATTTGGCTTAAAAAGCTCAACACAAACCATTAAAGTGCTGGCTTCATCATCATTAAAAACTAATCAGGCCCATCACTGCTGAAACATCAGCTTCTCTTGTTTGTATACAGACTACATCATTAATTTATTTAAATGTCAGCAACAGACTTCAGCAAACTATGCAGGATGGGAAAAGAAGTTATCGCTGCCAACCGTCTCAGTTGGTTCAGCACAACATACTTCAGACATGGCCTTGGATACAGCCTTTAAAATCTTTGAGGCTAGAGTGTCACAGACTACTCTCTATGCTGGTGGCTTAGCACTTTTATGCCAGGAGTACTTGTTCAGGATATTTATAGCTTTTTTTTTTCTTTATTTTTTTCCACACAGTGACATAAAAAGCATCCTGTAAAGGCCAGAATTAGCACCAGATGTGTATGCATGTGGCTGGGAGAGAAAGAGGATAATTGCATACACTTCTAAAGTGAAAAAGCGTTTTTCTTCCAAGAGTGAATGTACTCAATTCAGTGGGTAACTTTCATGTGCTTAGATTGCTGCCCACTGGGTCTGAGAATAGCATCTTCTTCTATTCTGCCGCAGCTTACTTTCCTTGCTTCCTAGATGATCTGTGATTTCATGAAAGCCTGATTGTTGTTCTGTTCAAAGGAATTTTTTGACACAAACTACATTTTAAATTAGATAAAAGATGCAGATAGTACAATTAGCATGAGGAGAAAAAAAGTCCTTGAAAGCATCAGATCCTTAAAAATGCAGGAAATGGAGTGTATTAACATTAACTTCTGCATAATGAGATGTACTTGATGTGATGAGTTAATGCATTAGCCTTTCACCCTAGAAACCTGCGTTCAAAACCAGAATCACACAGAAATGAATTTGGTAGCTTCATACAATTCTCTTTTGAACATTAATCCACCTTGCACAGGTCACAACACAGTCTGAGCTGCCAGGATGCTAAAGAGCAGGTAACTGAAACAGCGTGGAACGCAGCCAGCTCTCTTCTGAGCACCTACAGGGCAGCTGGGTGGGTCCTGTTAGTCCATTGCTTTCCCATGAGTAAAGTTGGTAGGCTTTTTCTTTGTTCAGCTGATATCTGTGCTGCCAGCATATACTAGTTGAAAATTTGCCCCTGTGGTTTTGCAATATAGAAGTAATAGTCTGTTACTTAGATTTCAGTTAATTATGACACAAAGAAAAGTAATCTTAGCTCATTATTCTGAGATCACATGCTCTGAGAGAGGGATAGAGAGGCACCTGTTTCAGTGGCCAAAAATAAATAAACTGTGAAAAGAGGAGCCTTATTAGGATTGCTGTTTTTCATCACTGTGCTCCATTGCATTATATCAAAATCAAATTGCATTAGGCTAGCAGAGCACCAGCTGACATGCACATTCAATCAGAGCTTTCCAAAGCGTGCTCCCATTTTATTATGTGCATCGTAGGCAGTACTTAAATATTAACTGAGTACAAATTCCACTTAAAAGCATTTTAAAAATAACCCTTGATGCTTTCTTTTTCAGGCTTTTGACAGCAGAATAAGCCTAAGGCTTTGGCTGAGGAGACAGCTACCCAAAGTGCTCAATTTCTCAACTATGCTGAACAAATAAGAATCAGCAAGAATTCAGTGCAAAATCCGTAGTGCTCAGGTCCTTAGAACATATACAGCTTGGGAGAGTTAAATGTAAGCAGTTAATTCAGTATCAGACCTTCAGACACAGATATGATTTTTTTCAAATCACAAACACAGATATTTTGGTTTGCATGGTAGCAGTGCACATTTACACGTTTGTAAGCTAAAGATGAACAGTTCTTCTCCTTTTCATTTATAACCTCTCTAAAAAGTTGTCTGCGTACTTGTACAATTGTACAAGTTGTAACAGGTTTTTTCCCCCATTCCTGGCTTTGATATTTGCCAGCCTGACTGTCAGAGCAGTGCAGATCTTAGATCTGTTATAAACTGGAGGCACAGCACTATGAGCTTGTTTTTCTTTCACTGATGAATCTCTTGGGTTTTGTTTTGCTCTTAGCCACTGAGATGCACTGAGCCGCCCCAGATAAGGCTACACTGAATGTCTCCCACGTAGCCCAGCCTCCCACCACTCCTGGAACACCTGCGCACGTGTAGATTTGATACAGTCTTTCTTCCAAAATCACTACTCTCTCAGGGCAATGACTCAAAAAATGATTCCTGGGAGAATGAGCTAAAACATAATCAGTTTAACTAAGAAACATCTTTGCCTAAAATGAAGTATCCCATTAACACTTTGGCAGTGGAAGCATTTTAGGCTTCTGCACATGCACACTAGTCTCCCAGTCTGAGCGAGGAAGTGATTAATATCCATTTCAGGTCTGCTGTCAGTCAGTAAAGCTACCAAACACCTTGCATGTTTCTGTGGTATTCAGTGTGCTTGTGGCCCTCTGGCATCCATCCATTCATCACAAAAGAGAGATCCACATTCATTCCTCCCAGCTTGTAGTGGTGGACCATTCCTGCAGTGTCAGGCTCCCTCTTGCTGGCTGCCTCTGGCAGTCTATGCAGCTCAGTGGCACAGCTATAACGGGAAGTGAAAGGTGCTCCCCAGCTCTTATACAATGCAGGCATTTACTGTGGAGTTGGAGGAAATATCGTTGAGATCCTGGCACTGAAGGAGGTTTATGCACCAGAGCTCTCATTTCCTGAGGAAGTTCAAGGACTAGCAAGCAATTATGTCGATAATATCTCCCATTATCACCCTGAGACAAATGAGTTTTGTGAAGTGCTTATCTTAAGAAGAAGGACTAAGTACTTAAACATGAAGCTCTAAGTCAGACACCTGACCTGGAGAGAATGAGGGTTCACATACAACTCAAGAAGTGCACCCTTCTGATGCCTACCATTTTTCTCCTCAGCATGCTGCAATCATGTTCCCAATTTTAGTAGTACATGTGATACCTTTCTGTGTCTCACCTTCAGCTTTAAGTCATCCCTCCTACATGAAAGCTACAAAGCTTTGTCTCATCTACAAGTGGCTCAAGTCATCTCTATAAACTATTATCCACGTCTTGCAACAGAGTAAGAGGATAAAGCTGTAACCCACCAGTTAGCATGTTATAGCCCTTTCAGCAAATTCATTATTCTCATCACACCTCTGTGTGGGAAGCTGGGGTACAGCGGTGCAGCATGTCTTCCAAACCATTCTTTTTTGTCTTGAACTGCTAAAAGAGGGTGTTGGAGCTGCCTCTTGAAGTGATGACATTGCTGTGGTCAAAGAGCGATGGTTAGTACATGTCAGTCTAATGCTGGACACCACCAGAAGGAAAAATCCAGTCTTTCTCTAACACCAGTTTATACGGAAGCACCTGAACATCTGTAATAGAGAAACATTCTCCCAAGAAACATTTTCCTATGAATCCTGGCATTTCACTACTTTACACTTCAATTACTCTTGACTAAGAAATGCAACAGGAGGATTCCAGAGGCTACCCAGTGGAATAAACAACAGCCTTTATAAATGCAAAGACCATAAATAAGCAGGCTGATAAGAGCTGGGTATCTGTCAATTTAAATGGCATTCAGCATGTGAACTTCTAATTGAGATGAAGCATTGTGGCACAATGTATTCCATTTATTACTTTCCATTAACTTTCATGTGACCTATTTCTCTACCTCTTGACAGGTTCATCTTTCTGAGAACTTCACAGACAAAATGATGTTTTCCTTTTCTGTCTGCTCAACTGTGATCTCAGTTTGAAGCATCACTTAGCATTCACCACAAAAAGAAACAATGCCAAAGGCATTAAACATTTTCCTTGTTTCTTAACTGTCCTTATCTTAAAGTCTGGAAAAAGTATATGGTGATCAATCTTCCTGGTTTCCATTTTGGCCAAGTAAAATGAGGGAGATGTCTTGCAGTTGCTAAGCTGGCGAAAGAATAGGAAGCAAGAAACACTAGAAACTATTGTTAACCTTAGTCCTTAAAAATAATACAGGGATATGTGTTAAAGAAGTGATTAGTAATTATGAATCATAGTCACCAACTTTTGGATTCATAGGAATATTTTTATCCACATAGTTTCTATATCTTTGTTTACTTGATTCCTACTATAACGGCAGCAAGAATGTAATTTCAGTGGTTTGGGTTGTAAATACAGATTTCTAATAACTTTCACTATGTCCTTGCTGAATTTCATCTTCCTGAAGTGAGTGGAGATTATGCTATGAATGTTGCTTGGTGAAAAGCCCTTCTGGTTTCAGTTAAATGGTGGTTTCTCTGTACCTTCATTTTTTTTTAATACAAAATGGTTTAAAATCCTGCTCAAAAATCTAGTGGTATAACATGCTTATAACAGAGGGTTTATGAGCATGTTAGTTCTTGGGGCCACTGCTGTCCAGATAAAGTGAGTGGAGACCACTAGAGTCAAGTGCATACCAACCAGACAGTGTCAGGGGAAGGATCTATATATCTGCGAGGAAAGGGAGAAAACTAACATCTCTCCTTTCTAACCCATGTAGAACTGTTGGATATATCACCTTGTTAGGCAAGACCTAGAGTTTTTATTTCTCTAGTAGTGCAAGCCACACAACTACAGCCATACTGTAACTAACAGTGATTTATCAAAATCAAGATATGTTTTTGTATCTCCTATGGAAAAGACACAAATATGGTTACTCATTTACCATACAGTCTGTGATTCACTACTTGCACTGATGGTAGATTGAGAATAAGGTTTTAATTTATTTGTCGAATCTGAATAGAGCCCGAAATCCAAGACTGAAGGACTTTATGAACAGTGCCATTTTAAGAGCTGATTCTGAAGAAGTGGAGACTAAATATTTTTAGGATGTTCGTGTAAGTTTACAGCAATTATAGGGTAAATTACATTCACGTGTGAAAGTATTTCTTGTATGACATAAGTATCTGTTAAGAAAAATTGGCACTAGAGTATTCTAAAAATATTGGAAAAAGTATTCTGATACATGCAAAATGAAAAGGTCATTTATGTACTATAGGAATACAGTACCTATTTACTGCTGAGGTTGGAACATGGAACGTATAAATGCGGATTTGGCAAAGCAGAAAAATAATTTCTAATGTATGATTGACTAGGAAAGTTATCTGATTATGCTGAACTTTTTAAACTAATTCTGTAATTTACTAAAAACATTTGTGTAATTTAATTCAGTAAAACTTATTTAAATCTGCTCTAGTGTCCCATCCAGAAAATAGCATACATGCTTTAAGCGGCATCCCTTCCACACAAACCTAAGGTTACTCTAAATTGTTATCCAGATGCTCATTAAGAGACAAGCTGGCTATTTACCTTTGGTCAGATAGTTCCCAAGAGCTAACATGAGGATTAAAACTGCTATGTCAAATACTGGAGAATGAATTCCAAGCCTCCAACATGTTCTGCATGAAAGATTATCTGCATCCTCTGTAACCTTTTAATCTGCAGCCCAGGAAGTCATCAATTTAAATTCCCCTATTGAAATAAACAAAAAAATACTGACATTCACTTGCTGTCTGATTTCTTTTTACTTAGCCTTTGTTTCCTGAAATTCCCTTCTTCTTTCTCCAGTCACATAGTATAGCAGCTCTTGAGATCAAAAAGTCATACTCAGTTTCCTTACTCTAACATCTTTATTTGGTTTTGCTGCAGGATAACTTATTTAATTCTGAGTTGTAAAAGGTACAGAGCTGAATGTTGCCTTTTTAATTTACTGAGAAGCGGCTTAGACCTTATAGGTTAGTTTCTGCCTCCATAGTAGAGCATGTGGTGTAGATAAGATCTTCCCATACAGGTGATCTTAATTTCTCGTAGGTGGTTAGAAGTACTGTGGTGACAGAGCATCTGTTGCATGCCCAAATGTTTTTCCAAGAAGTACACATTTATTGCCCCTGACCTGATACGTGCTCTGCAGCCAGGAGCAAACAGGAGCATGATTTGCTGTATGGTCAAGGCTGAGAGATTGGTGTTAAGAATCCTGTGTGAAGAAGCAGCTAGTCCATGAAAATGCCAAAATATTCACTTTTCAGGAAAAAATGGATTCAAGTTTCATGATTTCTCGTGGATATTTTTACTCCTCTGAGCATGTAACCTCTTCCCTGAGAAGGCAACATCCACAACATCCTATTCTGTCATACCTAGGTTCAAACGTTATTTGGAAAATGAAAGAGGAAGCATGGACTGTGATAAGTACTTCAGGGCTGCTTGCTTGTCAGACTCTAGAATACATGAGGGAGATAATTGATATGGTGGCTAATTGAGATGATGGTGGAAGCACTGCTGAAGGTGACTGCATTATAGCAGCAATTTTTTTTAGGACATTTTGCTGTCTGGAGACCTTACTGAATGCCACCAATCTCAGACATTAAAGCAGTGGGTACTGTGTTATTGAGGTTGTGGCTTAATCCTTTATAAATGGCAAAAATATCACAACCTTTTCATCTAACATAAACATCTGAGGAGGAATTTATGGATTCTTTGTTCTTGAGTTTGTTATTTAATATTGACTTGTTAACTGCAAGGCAAGCAAAACTGAAGTGGAATCATAGAGACATGGTGAATATGGAATCCCAAATGTTACTTGATAGTGATACATACATTGCATCATTGCATGCATTGATAGGTGTTACACATGAACTGTTTCCTTGTCTTTGGCTCATGTTCTATGCAGCTTAGCATACAATTTCTCAGACAACTTAAATTCCTAATTAAATGTGCTCATTATTATTTATTTACCTATACTTCAATAACCATCTGCCTAAATTGTGAAGTATCAGAGAAGTTAAAATTTACTCCTAATGCATTTTTAAGACACAAGTACTACTTAACATAGTCTTAAAGTAAACCCTTATAGTAGAGCACTGACACTCTGTTTAAATAATTAGTGAGTTCCCATTTGCTACCATTGACGTATTTGTAATTAACAAACAAAATTTCATCCCCCACCTTCTCCAATTGACTTATAGGGTTGTATACTCCTGACTTGATAACACCTGTGAAAATAAGGTCTTGTTCAGAAGAGTCCTACAAATCCTTGTATTTTGTCACTACCTCTGACACATTTCCCACTTCAGTTACCATCTGTAGCTATCACACCGTGTCAACAATGTCCTCTTTCTCACCAGGTGCAAAGAGCATTACTATTGATGTTCTTTATTTTCTTAATTACATCTTGCACTTCTAGTTACTCTGCCTCAGGTATCTTAAGTATTAATCACTTCACAGTCACTTGTACTAACCTGAACATGGCTATCCACTTACCTCCCTATCATCGACAAACCAAAATGCACTGATTACATATTTGAAAGCAGACTGGCATGATGTTTTTTCACCGTGACACATTTTTTTTTCAAATGTGTACAAACCAGTCTCAATCTTCAATTCATTTCATCTCCTCAGACATCTTTTGCAGCATTAACTTGTCCAGTAGGCATGCAATCAGCAATGTTCTTTATAAAATTACTTGCAATCTCTCTGGAATGGCTTTTATTAACCCTCTTCAGGCTCATTTTGTCTCGTTAAACTTGTTTCACATTTTCTTCTCTGGGAAATAACAGTCATTCCCTCTGTTATTAACTGAAATATTGCTAGGAAGCCTTCTGTTTGTACTCTTGTTCTGTACCACATAGATTCTAAGTGCATTAAGTTTAGGAAACAGCAGAAGGAGACTTTTTCCTGAGCTGCTTAAGCAGTTGCAATTTTCTGATGGCATTAGGAGTAGGAACAGGTGACAGGATGACTCATGTCATGAGACTGGGTATTGAACTGATGCAGCGCTGGAGAGATGAGATCTACCTATTAAACTGAATTGGCTGGAGTCTGCTTTTGGGATAGGAGTGTTGGTTTCTTATCTCCACTGCCCCCAGGAGGTTTGAAATTATTCATAGCAGACAGTAGGTCTACCTGCCAGTTGTCACACAAGCATGCACTTAGGTTAACATTAGCAAACAGTGGTCTAGGCATTGCTGTGGACTATCATTCCTTTAGCTTTTTATTTGCCGCTCAGCTTTTTAACAGGATGTATTTTATCAGCTTTCTGGAAACCTTCTGTATTTAACAGTATGCTGCAATATTCCTGCTAGGTCAAGACGATAGCATTGCACTTCAAGAAAAAATGAACACTTTAAATGTGTATTGGGGGATAGCAATGAGAGTGAGCAGAAGTCTGTAACACATGACCTTCAAAGAAAGACTGAGTGAATTAGTATTACTGAGAGTAAAAAACAGAAGACTCAACGGAATTGAATTAACAGGCTTCAAGTACATAAAAGGCTGCTTCAGAAAGAAAAAGAATGATCGGTTCTCTCTGCCCATGGTGAATAGGTAAAGAAATACTGAGCTAAAGCTGCAGCAAGAAGATTTGCTCTAAGTCCTCATGTGACATTGGCTTACATAAGAAGTTAATTATCACCTGCTCTGTACTGGCTCAGCCATTCTAGACAGGGTTTTTTGGGTTTGCAGGCTTGTTCTGTGAAATACATTACTATAGCAGTTATTTTTTGTTATTTCAATTTTAAAAGCTCTTTGACCTTTTAATTAAATTGTGGCCCTGTTCTTTTAGGTGTCCTATAAGCACAAAGACAATCCCTGCCCTGAAGTGACAACTAAGAGAGTATCATTGGGGTTTTGCTTTGTGGTAGCACTTAAAAATGCCAGCTATGGCTTCAACTCCTCTGTGTAAGACAGAATACACATACCTGACCATCACAACTATCCAAGGGTATTACAGCTAAAAGGCCTTCTGCTCTGTAACGGTATAGAACAAAGTCTATTCAGGTTCTCAGGCAACTGATGCTCATGGTGTGGAGGAATGTAGCTGCAATAACTGGTGATCCTATTTTAGGCATTGTCTTCCATAAAGTTTTTAATTAATCAATTTGTCATTTTTCTATTTGGACAACCCTGTGAAAAATAGATTTGTTACAACATAGCCATGCAACAAGAATAAGTCTCTACTCTGTTGCCACTCAGAATGGAAACGATGCAAATTTTAAAACCACACAAAGCCACTCATGATTTAAGTAGCTTCTTAAGATGCTTCTTACCAATTCTTGACATCTGTTTGATATATTTCAGCTAAGTGTTGAAGACCCACAGCGACGATTGTTCATCTTTGTTTAAAGGGAGACAATTTAATCAGGATAAGTCTTTTATTTTTGTAAATAAGGAATTTCACTATATAGATGATTGAATGAGACTATAAAGTGCTTTGGCTAAGAAATTGAGTGAAGAGTAGTAATAAGTCATCATTGCTGAGATATTAAAAACATTGTCATCATCGTGCTTTCCACTTATACGGCACGTCTCATTCAAGTCTTGAAGTGCTGAAAAAAATTATCAAGAAGTCCTGCAAGACAGATAAGTATTAAGAATCTCCGATAATATGGAGATATCAAATATACTCTTAGCCCTGAAGACAACTTGTAAAGACACACAGAAGTTCTTACTCATGTTTCCTATCTAAGTGTAGGAAATAGATGAATTTTCTTCCAGAGTCAAAAAGGTTTATTAGGTAACACCATAAAACTGTATTTACCATGAGGAGAAAAGCTAGTTCCATAAAGTTTGATATTAAAGATAAAAAGTACTTTGGACTATGGAATAAAATTTCTTCCCCAAATATTACTCCCCACTGCAGGTTGTTTTTATCTAATACATTCCCAAATGACTCATGCTCCAGAATAGTCAGTGACTTGAGAGGTAGTTTTAAGACTCCTTTTGCAAGATATGGATGCATTTAAATTCTGCGGACCTTGAAATACATGGGTTATACTTACAATACATATACTATATGCAAAAGATTGAGTGAGGAAATAACAGGCTTCCTGCTTCATTTATTCTGAGAAGGCAACTCATTTCAGCTGTAAATCTGTTCTTGTATGACTGATGTTTAAATTGACTAGTGCTAAACCAGAAATACATGTCATCTACTCCTGATATTAACTCAGTTTGATTTCAGAATGAGATGAATGCTTGATTTTTTTAGAATGTTAACTGTAACAAACAAGTACTTAATGAGTAATAGAATGAAAAAAATCTGTTTCTAGATTTCCGTTTTGTGCTTGTTTGTCTGCAGTTTCTAAGAAAGTGCTGACTTGACTATGAAGATTTTTATTTCGTCCTAGCATTTATTAGGTGTCCATATTGATATAGAGGACTTTTTCATGGGCCTGCACAACAGGACAGAAACTGTATTTATTCCATTTGCACATAATACAGCACTAAGAGGGACTACTGAGAAATTGGAGAAAAGATGAGAATTTGGAAAGATCTTGACAAACCACAGAGTGACTTGAAAAAGTGGGATGCAGCTGAACAAGGACAAGGAAAGTTTCTACTCTTACACACGAAGAATCAGCTACATAAGCACCAGATAGATCTGGCTGTTAGTAACAGCTCTGCAGTAAAGGACACAGCAGATCTACTAGATCACACACTGAACATAAGGCAAAAGTTGCAAAAGAGAAAGATGCTCTAGTACAGTGTAAGACAGAAGCTTGCCTTGGAAGGCACATTGGCCTCTCTTTCTGATCTACTCAACATTCATTAGTTCCAAGCTAGGCTACTGCGTCAAATTTGAGCACAACTCTTCATGAAAGATGGACAAATTGAAGTCAGTCCAGTGAATAACAGTAAGGATAATGAGAAGTTTGAAAACACAGCCTCAGAGAAATGTGGAGAGGGAGAGGGAGGGGGGGGTGGGGCGGGAGGGGAGGAGACATAAAGGCTGCTGCAGAGAGAAAGGATATCATCTGTTCTCCGTATCTTTTGTGAGTATAAATGATAGGCTTGAATTACAAACAGAGAGATGTAAACTAGGCATAGGGTAAAACTTTCCAGCACTAAAGTTATGAAGCATTGAAAATGGGCTGCCTAACATTGTTATGGAGTTGCTTGTTTTGGAAGTTTTCCAATTCCAATTCCATCAGGAATGTCATACATAGATCAGAGCTTGGGAGATGGAATAGCACCTCTGTTAAGACTGGTTTTGGTTCTTTTCTATGATTCAGCATGGCATTGAATGTGAATGGTCCTATGACCACTTTATTACAGTGATAAATGTATATTATGGCCAACATTCTCAAAATATTTAATCTCAGGCATATACGTAACAACATTCTCAATCACCCACATGCATGACTCAATTCTCTAGTGTTCTGAAGGTGGACAGCTTGTTTATAAGTTTTGCACATGCTATAGATATAGAAGAACATAAATACCAACATGGGCTCATACTTCAGTTTCCTGTCTGACTGCACCAGATGCTCCAATGCAGATTCACGAAACCCTAAATTAGGCAGTGATAGGATAATCTGCAATAGATCTCCTTCTAATACCTGGTAGCAAAGATTGGCTTAAACTCTCAAGCATGCGGTTTAGTGTTTCTTCCAGCTTGTGTATTAATAGCAATCATTTTAATTCCAGATGTTATTGTTATCCATTTAAATGCTCAGTCACTTTTTATATCATTGTTTTTTGAACTGTAGCCATGGTCTGT
Source organism: Egretta garzetta (assembly GCF_000687185.1). Lineage (NCBI taxonomy): Eukaryota > Metazoa > Chordata > Aves > Pelecaniformes > Ardeidae > Egretta > Egretta garzetta. Next base: position 6,220,036 of record NW_009259588.1, read on the forward strand.
GCAGTTAAATTGCATGTGGTGTGAAAAATAATTCTGTCGTATCTTTTTAGAAGTGTCCAGAATAATTGGTGGACATTTTTTGCTGCTGCTGTTAATGTCAACATGCCTTAACATAACATTCCAGCTGTCATGAAGTTCTCTCAGGTGGAGAATGAATTTTCTGGAAACAAGCAGCGCCACCCCAGAACAGCCAGTAAGCCAGAGGCTACCATGGTTGTCTAAATTAACACTGAATGAAAACCTGGGTCTCTTATATCCCAGGTGAGTTCCATAATTGCTCACAGTCCATTTAAAAACCAACAGCAGATGTTCCATAGTGCATTGCATATTCATTATGCTAGAGATGGCTTCTAAAGCTTGGCGTTTGAGGAACTGGGATGGCGTATGTGAAATGAAGGCTTGGGTCTCTGCTGCAAGCCAGGAAACTCAAGCTAAAAATGAATTTTCTGTTCGATGGGTGAGCACCTGAGCATTCAAGATCTTAGCATTTCTAGATGGCTTACTCTGTTAAATGCTGCCCTATTCTTCCTGTCAGAATTATGAAACACAAAACCATGTCAGGAAAATAAAAATGTGGGTGATTTTTTTTGCCTTTTGGAACAAAAATTGATTTTTGAAAATCACCTGTCAGAGATAGGAAGTGGTACTTCAGACTGCAGTCCAGATAATGCTCCCACTCTGGTTTATGGTATGTTTCTGTACTGTTGTCCATTCCCTATTCCCATTTCTTTGTCTTTTTTTTTTTTTCTCTTCCTTTCCTTCTATGAAGATGGAGAGCCACCATCTTCCACACAAACTGTCAGCAAGTCCCAGTCAAGTCAAAAGCTTGAGTTGACCAATGTCAGATGGGTAAGCAGCTCAGCTTTCCCCTCCCTCCCATATGTATTAAGCTGCATTTAGCAGAACTGAAGTTCATTTGCCACCTTGCCGTCTACCAGAAGGTCCAGGGCTGAAGTATTTGCCCTTTTGTTTCCATCCTGCATAGGTACAAGGACACCATTACCAGTGAAGTATACAAAGCAGGTATTGAAGAGACATTGTAGCTTCCCCCCGCAACTCCCTTCTCACAGCAAGCACATAAGCAGATTTTAAGATAGAAATGCCATTCATTTGTTCTCTTGAGGGGCTAGTAAAAGCACATGTATGACCTGTTGAGCAGCTGAGATAGAAAGGTGCGGTACAACTGGAGGGAAGGGGGGGGTGAGTGTTCATATCACCTGGCCTGCATTTTATGATTCTCAACACCCAGCCTATGCTTAACACGTTGAGCTCTCCTGACAGGCTGTCCCCTTTCAAATGGAAAAATATGACCCCACTCATGAGCACTGCTCTCTGAAATTCCAGCCTCAGAGCAATGAAATCCTTTTTGTTCTCTTCTAGGTCTTTTCTCAAAGGGATATAAAACCTCTGCACTAAAACAGTTTTGGAAAGCTTAGTTCTGCTTTCAGAATGCCCTACCTTTTCTCTTATGCCTGACTGCTTTCATTAAAGTGTCAGACAGGTTGGGAAAAGCCACTTGTGCAATCAGAATAGGGGTAAGACTCAACAAAATGGTTTGGTCTAGCCCAAGCTTACGACAGATGCTGTAGCAACACTCATAAATCTGATGTTATCGGCTGTCCTTTGCTAGAATATGTGGTTCATGCCATCATCCCTTGTCACTGGAGAGTTCAGAAGCATGCTTTATCATTTTGTAAAACATTAACATAAGCCTATTAAAATGCAAAAGCATCACATTAATATGGGGTAAATCACCTAGTCTGGAGCCTTTAAGGCAGGCTGTGAATTATTCAATACCATAATAGATTTAGCCAGCACAACACAGCAAGCCTCTGATTAGCCCCAGGATAAATTTCAAGAGGTCATTAAGATCAACATATTCCTTTAAATGTAGCCTCTCTGTGTGAATGTATGTGAAAGTGGAAAAAAAAAAAAAGAAAAAAGAAAAAGAAACTGTAAGTCTTAGGAAGGACAATCAAAGAGATCCCAGTCTTACAGGTTGTAATAAAACATGGCTGATACTAGACCCAGCTGAAATAGCCTGGAGGCAACACCACCTCTTGTGTTGTCCTGCTTACAGCTACAATTAGGAGAATGGAGTTTCCAATAAGAGATGTGAGCATGAATCCCTGATAACTGAGTGTCAGAGACTGTTTGTCAAACACCAGGTAAATAAACAAACCTGGTTCCAGTGGAGCTGCTTCAAACAAAATGGAAAGCAAACACAGGTTCAGCAATATCCAATCATCATTAACTCACGCATACAAATCTGTTCACTATTTGCAGAGGAAAAAGAACAAACAAACAAAACATACCTAGGGTATTTGTATGCTCATTTAATTGTTTTTTTTTTTTTCTTTAATCGCAGATGATATCAAGTCGTGTCTTTCAGACCTAATTAGAAATACCACCAACCGGGGTGAGCATTTGGTCCTGCTAATCTGACCAGGAGATGCGTTACAACTAATTTTGGCTGTACATTGTCTGTCCTGTTTGCTTCTAGCACAGAAAGGAGTGCTGTACCCACAAATGTGTTTAATCAGGTATAGGACCTTCTTGCTGTTGCATGTGTAATCAACTTCTGCTATTAATGCTCCTCTGGGAGCTGGTAAATGAGTAGCATATGTAATTTCTTCATTAGCATACCTGTTTACTCCCAACTGTGCTTTGAAGTAGATTGGGGCAGGCTTCCTGTCCAGCAAGTTCTGTTCCTACGCTGGATCCATCACAGTAGTAAGTATCAACCTTATGAAACTTTGGTAACCTATAGCTGTTTATATATGTTCTGGCCCCTGCCTGTCATCAAAGGGAAATATCTTTAGAGAATACTTTTTCTCTTTTTTTCGTACTCTATTCTTGTAAAAGTGATGCTTTCTGATTTTAGTCTAAATGTGGGGACAGCTCAAGAGCAGGTTCCTAGGGCTTGTGCATTGGAGGTTATCACATGCAGTTCCACTGCAGAGTGCTTAAATTCCCTTTAGGATGGTTATCTGTGCACTACTCAGTTCAATGCACAGAATTGAGATCCTTACCACAGCTCCTTTCCTGCTTCCTGCCCTCCCACAGGTAAAAGTGTACTTGGAGTATATTGGTAAGTCATATAATTGACTTTCAAATGGCCAGTGGACTGAATCCATGTAATATCTTTACACAGATTTCCTGAGCCAGCTTTAATTTCCATGTATAATGAAAGGTCAGGGTGAATAGGGTGTATGTATATGTTGAAGAAAGTCTGTTCTTTGGTTCTGACCCACAGCTCTGGCACTTCTTTCCAAAAGAATTAGGGAAGACAAAGAACCTGCTAAGCTATCAGGCAATTTTTGAGGCTTACCATTTTGAAATACTTTTCCCATAAACACCCATTTCCTAATGTTCTCTGCTTCTTACTTACTCACTTTCAGAGCTCCATAGTGTAGCAGAGTTCTCGACAGAGCTCCTCCTTTGGTGCACTTGTGCTCTTTTTTTACATCGTCACTCTAAATGTTCTAGTAGCCACAAAGCTCTCTGTGATGCCTTTCCCTGAAAAGGCTTTACCTTCACAGACACTGTTTGCATCTGTTACAGTGGCATGAAACCTTTGAGAAGGTAACCCTGAAAGGTTTTCAGATAGTTTCTAACTGTGCTCCTGAGGGATTGGAACAACATGACTGGCTTTTTATGGCATAAATTACAGAAGTGACATGAAAACAGATGAGTTTATTAAAACAGAGTGAATTACTGATGACATTTAAGTCTAATTAAGTCAGGCTACTCAGCTTAATGATTTTGTTCCAGAGGAGGTAACTATTTTGGAATTCATCATGTTTAACACAGATCTTCTGCAGTAGAGTATCGTACCTAGGGGTGCCGTTATCAGGGTCTGTAATAGCAAATGCTTTCACTTAAAAGGCTGTGCCAAGTTAAATCACGGTGAAATTTATCCCAGCCATTTGATAATGCTATACCAAAATGTTGTCATGGTTTAACAAACAGTTGGGGGTGGGAAGCGGGCAAAGGGTATTCACAATGGCAAGGTCAGTGTATTTGTAGCCTGGAATAAGATGGGTAAAGCCAAAAGGTAGTTGTCATTCTCACCTGTGAAAAAGCCCTATAGTTTTGCTCAAAAAAAATACAGAAATGAAACATTTATTTCGGTCTCAGTAACAAAAGTACCACAAATTGAAGGGAAAGCTGCTAGATGCTGCCCTCCCAGTGATGTACTCCATCCATTTCAAAATATAAACTCCTGTTAAATGTTCAACAGTGCCCTGGTTGGCTTTTCTTGCTTCTCTACTGGGCTGCAGCATTTCTGTCTCTATGCAGCCAAGACATGCTTGTAATTAATTTTGATTTGCAGTCTTTGCCTGCAGCTTAATAGTGCAAGGATATTTTGTTGTGTAAACTAGATACTGCTCCTCTGACATAGCTGCTGTTATACAGACTACCTTCCTGGAAATTAAACCTTAGAATCCTTCCTTCAGCACTAATATGACTGGCTGCTTGCTGCTCAGGCACTTGAATAGAAAATGCTGTTTATTTCTTCAGCAGAGTGTGTTTAACTAACCTTGTTATCACTGATGGCAAGCAATGCTCAAAGGGGCCAGTACGTGCCCGTGTGCTGTATCTGCACCTTCTGGGACTTCCAGAAGTCATATCTCCATCTGTGTATTAGACAAATAGATTGCATATAGAGCTTTTTTCCTCCCTGCTACCCTGCAGTCAGGACAAAGTTGCTACCTGGCAACAAGAAGGTTCTTGACCCAGATCCCCTGCAGGGAGTTGTTTAGTTTGGGGTTTTGTTTTCTAATTTTTTGGGGTGGGTTATGCTGATGGCACTAAATGGAGCAGAAAGCAGAACTATAGATCTCAGCACTTGAAATGGTTTTTGATGACTGTACAGAGCACAAATTATATCTGTAATGTGCCTATCATCAAAGGGCACCCTTGCCGAAGTTCTTCCTTGAGTCCTTTTGGCAGGGTGGTATGAAAGCTCTGAAATGTTCTCTGACAAGGCTTTTTTCTAACCACAGGTTTTTGTGTAGGGTGACTGGGCATGTTTAGGTTCCTCAGTTCAAGTATTTAAAATCTGTCATAATGAACGCAGAGAGCTACAATTACCTGGACAAAACACATACATTTTTGCATGCCCTTTTATTGGCAAGGTTATCATCTTTCCTATTTTGATTTGAACAGCATCAGTGTCTCAAACTGCTCCTTGTTACTATCACTGTGTTACAAGAAGCAATTGGCACTGTACTCCAAAACAAAGTGATGCACTCAGTATGCTACAAATACTAGGTTCTTACTTAGGTAATAGTGACCTATGTACAAAAACAAAACAAGGTAAAAAATCCAAACCAAAATCTGCAAAGCAGACAAAACAATCCCACATGCAGATAAATAAATAATTACTAAAACCCAGATCCATTTCACTACATCTACAATATGTGAACACAGCTATTACTTTTTTTGCTTCATGGTGAGTTGTCATCTGTTGTGTCCTTGCTTCACTGTAAAATTGCACTGGATCTGCCAAATCATACATGCAATATTAAACACCACAGGCTATGGATTCATGCACAGCAAATGTTATGTAAACTGTTGAGATAATTGTAAGTCCTAATTTATGTCACTGAACAAATCTTCTATGTTTCTTCCTTCAGCTAACTTTAGCACTCATATGGTTCATTTATTGTTTCAGTCAGGAACCTATGAACTACAATCCTTTTCTAAAGCCAGCAGGGCATTCCTAAAGGGCCTCACTCAGAAGAATGGACATTTATTTAATTGCAGTGTATATAATTTACATATTCTATTGCCTGTAAATGCAGCTCCATTGCTAGACTTTGTCCCACACAGAGAAACATACAGTGAAGGGTAATCTAGTTTGATAGTCCAGGAGAGAGGCATAACCATGAGTGGTTAATATAGAAATAGCCAAACTTGTTTACACAGAGGGCTATACTAGGCAACTGCCACAAATCCAAGCCCTACACTCGATTTATATAGATATTTGCATAGTCTTATAATCTAAAATGAATTTTGCTGATATTAGCAACTTTATTGCAAGTGGAAATAGAAGTATTAATATCACTGCAATAAAAAGCTGCGGATTATTTGTTTTGCCTTCCTTTTTATACAGCAGCTATTTGTTGTTTTGTTGGGAATGCTTAACTTCATGTTTCCTTTCACATCTAGCAATCTGGGTATCTGGGCCACTAGCTGGCTGCATGGCTCTAAAGGGCATAGGATGGCATCAGATACTTACTGAGATCTGGCTTCTTCCTGTCCTTTTAATGCAAGTCCTATCAAAGTGTTTGCATTATCTAAAAAGACAATAGAAAGAAAGAAGTCACAGCACTCTTCAGGATTCATGATGCTGCAGAGGCTAGACAGGTTGCCATGTTCAGAGAATCATATGATAATACAGGAGGTCTCTAGTCCAACCTCCTGCTCAAAGCAGGGCCAGTTATGGGATCAGACCAGGTTGCTCAGGGTTTTAACCAGTTGAGTGTTGGAAATCTCCAAGGCTGGAGACCACGCAGCCTTTGTGAGCAATGTTTTCCCCTGCTTGACTGTCCTCATGAGGGAAAAAGCTTTTCCTTATAGACGGTCTGAACCTCTCTTGTTCCAATTCATGCCCATTGCCTCTTGCCCTCCCACCATGCACCACTGTGAAGAGCCTGGCTTTATCTTCTTGATAACCCCCTCGTAGGTACTGGCAGGCTGCTGTTACGTTCCCTCTGAAGTCATACTTTCTCCAGGCTGAACAAGACCTGATCTCTCAGCCTCTCCTCACAGGGCAGAAGACGGTGGACCTCTTAAACATAGGCAAAGACTTTTAGAACTTTTTACAGTCACCTACATTCCCTGATTTTCCAATAGCTCATGCACTTTTACCTACAAGAAGTTAAATGTGACCTTTTAATTCTCTTTGAATGGAAAAAACAGAAATAAGTTACTGGAAAGCTGGTTTAAACTGCATGACAAAGACATGATAGATGTATTGTCTTTCATACGAAAGCAAAAGAAGGATTTTATTTTTACTTCTAAGCAAGTAGATGACAAAAAAAGGTGATACTCTTTGAAGTTATACTTGGAGCAACTTATGTGAACTACATTAAATATGACCCCCTTCTTCCCTTTAGTGTCGATCCATCTACTTGATCTTGGCTCCTATATTTTCATATTTTCTTTAGATGTTCCTTAACAGCCTTCAGGTCAAAAGTGGAGATTCATAGAGCCCTCCATGATTAGAGGATATATAACTCTTTTGTACAATCCAGTGGTGTTAGGCATTTGGGGAAATCCCTCTTGTTTTTTAAGAGTGTATAGTGAATCGTGTGTTCCTCAACAAAGGTTATACACCTGTATTTGCTGTCCCCTATTGCTGTGTATTTTAAGAAGAAAAAGCAATAAGTTTATGTTCAAAGACTGCCATAAGTTTGGAGTACAAAGTGACAATGCTATCTGTGGAAATAAAAAGGAAAATTACATGGCGTAATAAAAAGATCTAACTCTTAACCTTGAAATACATAGTCATTTTTTTAAGCAACTTACTAGTATTTGTTTTTCCTTCTCTTACTGCTCTGAGCAAAAGTAGTATATATCCTTTTCAGATAATCAGAGAAACAAGGATGCAGTAGTTCTGCCCATGGACAAAAATAGTGTATTTCTCTTGTGGTTCGAAGACAGGGCCAAGCTCACTTCGTTCAAACTGCAAGGTCCCTAGAAGTTGTATAGATTTAATAGTGTGACACTTGAGTTCAGTTCTACTGCTGAGAAACTGATGGCTTCTACTTGACTTGGAGCAAGAAAAGTGAGCTCCTGCTTTCTTGCAGAATACCATGTAGAAATTAACAGTCAAATGAAAACTCCGGGCTTTACTGTAGTTCTCAGGCTACTAATATACTTTTTTTTTCCCTTTGCAGAAGTTGTGTATTGCAGGTTGGTAGCCCACACTGCCATTGGAGAACAAGAGTAAAAAGCCAAATAAGGGAGGAGTTCATCATGCATAGCTGAAGGTTCATTGCACTCTTCCATTAGACAGCAAACATACACTGCTGTATATACACAAATCGTAGGACCTACGTAAGTGGTATGCCCAGTCCTGCGTCTGTAAGGATGTTCAAATGTTAGCCTGTGTTAAAAACCCATCCTTTGAGACAGACAGCCAACTGAAGTTTCTGAAGATAGCAGGTACAAATTAAGGACTGCAGCAAGTAATGAATATTGAATATCTTTGGCAGAGTGTTATCATAGGGAACAGGGAACCATCAGGGATTACTGTAAGTGGAGAAAAATAACTTGTAGAGTTGATCTGAAATGTGTCCTTTGATGTGAAACTGTATATCTGCAAACCTTCTCCCTCTGCCCTTCTTATTAAGCAAACTAATAGTTTGAAAATAAAGGAGGTACTAGAACACTAATTAATATGGTTAAGGTAACCTTCCTCTTTTCTGAAAGCAAATCCCAGTGTCCTGTTTCAGTTCATTCTGTGTCAAAACAACCTTCGAGTTACTGAAGTGAGAGAATTCTATAAAGGACTAGGATAGATGCTGATAAAACTAGCACTTTTGGAAATAAAAAGGAGTAATTACCCATTACTTTGGGCAGTAAAGTGTAAATCATTTCTTTTTCCTCTACTCTGATAGTCTCATTATTAAAAATTGAGTCATTTGACCACATGTAAGTACAGTATGTGGTCTATTTCTAGAATGGAGAGACCTCAGAGATACCTCTCATCCTTAGGATCTTATATATAGGTTAATCTATCTTTGAACAAACACTTTTGAATCTATCTTTGAACAAACACATTCTAAATAGCATGGAATGCCCTTGGGGGTGGAAGGGAATGAAGGAAAATCTTCATAAAACTCAAGAAGAGGGGAAGCTATTGCATGCTTAATTACCTTTCTGTAATATTTCTCTAGGGCAACCACAAGATCTGGGGAGAGAAGGAACTGAAAGCTACTATGTAGTTGGACATTCCTTTTTAATTTACAAATTCCTTAAAATTTCTCACTGAGGATATAGATCCTGTACAGCGAATCTGAATCTACTGGTTCTAGACTCCTCAGAAGTAATCTATGTCTCCTCTGGGGTCCAGAAACCACAGGTTGAAGTAGCTGAGATACTATAATTAGTGGATCCCACACTTGCTGATTTCAGCCGAGGTGGCATCCGCTAAGTACTGTCCTGTAGATTACTCAAGGAAGCACTTTGCATGATCAAATAAGGAATGAATCTAAAAAAACCGCATGATCAAATAAGGAATTAATCTAAAAAACTGCATGAACTTGTCTCTTGATTGCATCTAATGCTTCATTACTTTGAGCAAGTGCTGACTCTTGTCAAAGTCTGCGAAATGGAAAGGAACAGATTAATCATGCAGCCTCTCAGCTAGGATACCAGAATACACTATATTTATCCTTATCTCTGGGTAAATACAGCTTTGTAGACTGCCTTCATTTTCACTACCTTTCCTTTTATTTTTTTAAAATTCAGAGTTGCATCAATGTGGCATGTCCTTCCTTACCAACAACTCTGAGCATGTTTGAACATCAGAGGTGTTCTCCTTGCTGAGAAACCGGACTGAATATAGATACCAAATTGTCCCTTCTCCAACTGTTCATTGTCAAAATTTTCAGTGGTCACCAGCCTTTGCTCTTTTAGTGCTCCTTGCGCCTTTCCCCTTTCCTTGTCCATTCTGCTATACCCTCTAAGTTAAGTTAATTCTTTAGGTTCCACTTTGTAATTCTCTCCTTTGTACTTGAGTGATGTACACCCAACCACAGGTCACATCTTGCTTCTGCTTCTTCCACCACTGAATGTCTTGAAAGGGCATTTCAGGATCCAGAGAGACTGTCTGTACTGAATTATTTCCAAGAGTCTTTTCAAATCTTTCTTAAGCAGAAGCCCCACTGCTCCCATCAAGTCCCTCTTTGAGACTTTAATTTGCTTCCCTAAGCCGTCTTGTTGCCATTCTTTCTCTGAATGTCACGAGTGTTACTGACTTCAAGAAGAAGATGGAAAGGCTCTGTCACAAGGTTTTTCCATCAGCTTACCTTCTTTTCTCCTAACAGCTTTTGTTTCTGGTCTTTTCCTGATCTGTTTCCTTCCCCAGTGATGCATGCCAACATGACTGAACTACTTCCTTCCCCTCCTTCGTTTGTCTGGTGGCTTCTTCTATTCATGTCCTAAATGCATTTTAATGTTCCATGTCCTTAAATAGATAATAGTAATACCATAATAATCCTACTGTCTTTCATCTTGAGTATCGCTAGGTGATAACCTCTAACCTTGCCCTACCTTCTATATATCCTCATTGTTCCCTACCTCTCTGTCAGAAATGCAGCTCCTCTAACCTCCTTTTCCTGACTGACAATTAAATCATGTTTTTGTCTCACTGAATCTTCCTGCTCTGTCTTCCGTGATCAAACACTTCATCCCAACACTTCACCAAGCCAAATATCTTACTTTGGTTTATTTTGTATAGTCATCACTGCCAATGCCAGCACTCCTTTCACTTGCTCTCTCTCATGTTTGCTTGCTGCTACATTATCTCCCAGCCTGTGGGTATCTCCTTTTTCTCATTGAAATTCTTCCTCAAAGTGCGTTTCATCAGAGCCATTGTCACTAGCCTGCCCTCACAATTCTATTATTATTTACAGACCCTTTAATGATAGGAGAAAAAGTAGAAAGGAAAGAGGAAACGGACAGGAACATTGTAAGTTGTCACTATCTCTGCATCTTCAAAAGAGCCTTTTGACATCCATTGTTCTTCAGGATAAAGTAGGACAGCATTTTCCTTGTAGAGCACCACAAACTCTACTGGTACCTAACAAATATTGGTAATAACTGTGACTGGTTCTATCTTCTCTGCAGTTGCTAGGAATTGTCTATGTATAGGGGTTGTATAATCAGGCTGCTGTCTCAGGGGCCTGCTGTCAAGTCTCTCCATCTCCCTTGTGAGCAGTGGAGAATGACTATGTATTAATAATGAGCTATGAGATGCTTGAGTTTTTCATCTCCTTGCTAACGAGAAAAAGCCACAGGAAATGTATGCAAGACATCCTCATCTGAAGTGAAGACAAGGTGCCATTTCCATGCAGTTCTAAAACACTCTTCAGACTCTTTACTCTTTGTATTGTATAAGAAGATGCTGTGGCATACGGAGTCAAATGTGGATGAGAAACAACGGGGTCACTTATGAATGCTGTTTTCTGAGGTACTTATACTGCCAGTGGGAACCACAATTATTCATTTGCTTGCTGAAGTGGGATTCTGCTACCAGCTTCAGCAGAAGGTGCGTTTGGTCTGCACTTCCTATTTCAAAAGTTGGTCAAGAAAGATATTAAGCCCTTTGAAAAATGTGGCCCAGGTGCTAAACAAAATAGGTTACAGAGAGTGGCTGAAGAATTAAGTCACTTTCAGAAATTTGTTTTCAGCTGTAAGAGAGACCAGATCATTGAGTGGTTTTCCTCTTTCAGCTTTCAACATAAACTGGGGATTTGGTGAATGGCTTATCTGACGACAAGGCCCTTGTTTTGCATCTTAATTCCATGGCAGGAAAATGTATGCCTGCACTTCAACTCAATGGGGATTTTTAAGTGGCTTACAAATAGCTTCCCACACCAGACTGTAGTATGTAACCACAGCAGCTCCCTGGTGCAGTTCAGAATAGTATACAACCTGTTACAGCGGAATATGGACACAATAGGATCAAATGAACTTTTAGCAAAGAAGGAACAATTACAAAGGGTCTCTGAAAATCCATTTGTGCTATACTAAAATTTTTGTTCTTCAGTAAAAATACTATTAAATTACAAAACTACCTTTATCTCAGGTAAAGAGTTCTCTCTTTGGTTGGTATTTTGGGGGGGGGAGTGGAGGGGCAGTGGTTGGGGTTTTTTTCTTTCCCCTGAGGACTGTTACCATCTATTAGCACATTTTAGCTTATAAAGAAAGCTTGTTTCTCCATAGTCAGTCTTAATTCTCTTTTCCTAAAGATTTAAAACAGAGCAGTAGCAGAAACATTAGAAGGCTTCTTTCTGTGAAACTGCACTCCTTTTTAAATAAAACAGATTTCTGAACAGGTCAGGAGTAAATTTACTGGGGATATAAAAGCAGAGAATACCTAGGCTGAAAGTGTCTTCACCACACTGCTGTTGTGGTCACTTGTGCCAATGGAAAATATGCAGCTTTAGCAGCACTTCTTTACCCATTCAATACAGATCTAAACAGCCATACAAGGTGTGGGGAAGCTCTTAGGATTCAGCTTATTGATGCTGTCTGCTGTTCATGTTGGCAGAGTTCCTAGCAGAGGTTTTATATCTGAAGGTTATCACTGCTAGCTTTGAACATACATACAATATCTCATGCCAAAGTGAGGGACAAACCCGAATTTGTATATAACTTCTAATGGTAAAAACTACTCCACTATCAAAAGGAGAAAATGGGGGATTTTTTGCAATGATTTTTTACTTCACAAAGCAAATGCACTTAGGTCTGCAAGTGAGTTTTCTAGTCTGTCGCACATAAAACCTCTTGAGGCACTGAGCATGTGCTTTTGCCAGTAGGTATTAACACGCTTTGCTTCCCACTCTTGGGCAACTGTTTCCATTAGATCCTAATACTTTAGGCAAGAGGGAGAAAGTAAGAGAGACACTGAGGGAGAGCAAATTCCTCTTGAATAACACAGCTTGTTTACAAACCTTCCACAGCCTGAACTAAGCCAACAGGAGGTCTCTAAATTAGCTATTGGAAAAGCATTTCAGGATGGTTTGTGTGGTGGAATGGAACTGATAATAAAAGTTGCTTGTCTGTACCATGTGAGCTGATTAGCTCAGGAAGAGTACACACAGTGTTACAATTAGCATTCAAAGCCTATTCATCTGTACACTGGCACAGAGAACAGTCTCTGTGGGAGGCTTAACAGGGAGAATTGTTCCTTCTATGCTGTTTATAGTTAGTTGGGCTTTAAAGGATCCAAGGCCTTTAAAAGAGACTGGGTCTTCAGGAAATCATTGAAGATGCTAGAAGCTGAAGTGCTTGGCAGGACTGAGAGCAACCACTGTATTGTTCTCTATCAAGTCTGGCATTTTGCACTGCAAGAACATTGTTTATCGTCATACATCTAAAATAATGTTACTAGTCAGATTCAGTAACCAAGACTATAAAATGTGAAAATTCTTCATGCAGTGTTGCAGTTGCTTATATAGATGTAAAATCCTAAGAAATGGAACAAATTAGTGGCCTTATAGTAACATTAGTGTGCCCATTTTTGCATATATAATAGCAGACATTTTTAGCCTTGCATCTAAACAAAAAATCAAAATTACAATGAATGAGGCTGAAATACTATGGAGCACCACAACTATGTGATTTCCTAATGTGGGATATTGCATTAACAACACTCTTGCATGCAGTTTTATCCATACAAGGCCAAAACCTGAACTTCCTTCTGATCATACTGTAACTGTCATCACTAGGGAAGATTTACAGAAACCCAGAGGATACTTACACTCTTCCCCCAACCGAATGCTACATTGGGACTCCCAGAGTCCCCTATCCATAAGCAACATGCACAAAATAAACTACCTTCAGACATAAGCTGGAGGCAGGTTTTGGGGAACTGTCAGCCCCACGTGCAATGTTGCATTTTGATTTGTGCATCCTAGGAGCCAAGGTTTTCAAGGACAGCATCTCCATGTGAGAATAGCTATGGGCCACGTCAGTACTTGACAAGCTCCCCTCAACAAAAGGAAAGACAAAAGCTTCAATGCTCTGGGGTGAGGTTGACCTAAAAACTCCCATGAACTCCCCAAGTTAATTTGGATTTTGTTTGTCTTTTGATTTCAAAAAGGTCTTGCTTTATGTCTAGTCTGTTACCACTGCTGTTCTTTGCTCTCCAGCTGCTATGTTACTGTCACATTGCAGGAACCCAAGTATTGTAAATGCCTGCCCCAAGGGTTGAGAAAACATTCTGGCCACGCCTGACACCAGACGGATGTGGGAGCTAGGTCAGCTTGCTTGTCTTTCTGCTCTTTGCAAGGTTACACTCTGCCTGCATTTCTTCCCATTAATGCCTCACCTAATACATCTGTGAGTATTACCAGGATGATATCCTCTCTGTTAGTCTCTTTCAGACTCCAACTGGTTTTAGCATTCAGAAATACACCCTGAGCTTAGTCTCGACATCTTCGTTAGCTTGTTTCTGTGTCTCAGCATCTGCTGAGATTGAGTAATTCCCTTCCTTCATTTATATTTATATTTTGAAGGTATTTATAGATTGAAACTATTGTCTCTTGAGTTTTCTTTTCTCTAGGTTATATTTATAGACCTTTGATAATCATACCTCGTATTTTGTGCTTATTTTCCAATACATACATGCTGTTTGTTAGCCATTGCACTGCTGCTGCCTTTCCTCCCGACCCCCCTCCATGATTTTGCTCTGCATTATCCCCAAAGTGGTGATACTAGGACTCATTTTACTGTAACCTTGTTAATTGAAGATGATGCAGCCCCAGTAGATATAATACATAATCATATCAACACTCCAGCCCTGAAAAATGTTCTTAAACAGTGGCTATTTTCTTACATTTCAGGAGGTTGCTGCTGTTCCTCTGGCTGCTTGGGGCAGTACCTGTCTCTAGCTGCCTGTACAGTGCTCAGCATGGTGGATTTCCAGTTGCTTCTAGATTCCTTTGGTGGTTCTCTAATGTGAGATAATTAGAAATAAAAGTGAAGAATCAAGTGTAAAGCCAAAAGCTCACCAGTTCTGCTTTTGTAAGGAACTTAATTTTCACACTGATCGTTCCCAAACTGCTGTAACTGTAAGAGTTAGAAATGAAGGTGATAATGATATGGACTGGTGCAGATTTCCCTGAGCCATATGTGAGATCAGCAATCTAGGCTCATAAATTCAGTTCAGTAGCCGTGAAAGTGCCTTGAATTATTTAGTTCACTTGTCCAGTGAGAACTCAGAATTATTAAACTTTTGCCAGCTACTGCATGTACCATTTTTTTCACATCAAAATTTTCCTTGTGTGCAGTTGGCATATTTTTAAACACACATGGTCACTCATCTTTCTTCCCTCTGACTCATTTTGAGTTCTTCTTTTTATAAATTTTTCTCCTGTTCCCCCCAAATAACTCCATTCTAACTTTGTCTTCAAGTTTCAGACAGAGCCTTGATCGTATCTTAATGCTTATTCTGACCTTAAGGTATATTGACTTAAGAATTTGTCTGTGTGGTGATACAAGTTAGATTCAAGAAAGAAGAATTATAATCTCCCTCTTAGTTAACTGATTATTTTTTTTAAACTTCTCAGAACCAGTAAAAGCTTAACTTGTTCTGAAATGTCTGAGGCTTCCATTTACACCTGCCTAGGCTTTCCTCTGGTGAGAAGGCATTTTTGTAAGCAAGTCATATCCAAACGGAGACACCACTGTAATTTCAAATACTGGTGAAGACCCAGTTCTTGTTCTTGTTGTCACCACTCATGAGAAGTAGTCGCAATTCAAAGGGAAGCTTCCTCTTGCGTGCTGAGATTCTTCAGTCCATCTGCAGGGCATCGTGGATGGAGTTGCGCAGACTGCTTTCTGTGTCTTCCTTGGGAGAGAAATTCCAAGGTATTCAGATTGCCTGCTCTTCCTGATGAGCAGCCTCTTTGTCACTTTTACCTCAAACTTTTAGCTTTAATACGCCCAGAATTTTATCTGTGGATAACGGGAACTTCAGCATGTAGGCTTGCTGTTGTTAGGAATGTTCTTTTCTCTTCAGCATCTACTTACTAGCTTCTGATACTTGTAGAAAGAGCTGAGGTTTACATGGACTCTTACAGAACCTAGGAGATGAGTGGCATATTAGAAGTATACCTATTTCTTAAGCACACTTTTGAAAGGTAGCCTAGCCCACAAGTAGTAAAAGTAATACGTGCTAGCTAAATGCTATTTTGTGTTGTGTTTTTTTTTTTTCTTTTAAGTCAAAAGATTTAACCTCTTAGATGAATCAAAAAAATGTATCACGAAATCTCAGGTACCCACCTGGGATATGGAAAAGAACAGAGTGAAAGCACTTTCCTCAGCAGAGGGGAGGATGACACAGTGAAGATATCATGTGCTCCTGAACCTGCACATCCCATGCCACTTTAACTTCTTGTGCTGCCTTGGGTCTTATAAAGCCATAAAAGTCCGATGGGGTAGGATAATTGAAAACTTGGAATCTCATAACCAGTGATTTCAGCGACCACTATGCCTGTAAGACTAACTTACGCTTGATAGGGGAACATTTCTCCAAAAGGCTCTCTACATCATCATATGGAATGTTTTATACTAGGGCAAGTAGATTTCACGCATCACCATCTAAGGCTACATTTTAAAAGTATAGCCTCTTACATGTGCAAAACCATAATGGCTGTAGAGCACAATTTGTGAATACATCATTGATGGCAAGCCTGGGGGATGTTTGCTGAATTTTGATGCTGTTAATAGGAGCGATAAGCTAATGACATAAAATAAATAAGACCATCGCTAGATGAGGAAACAAGGGGTTATCTGCCTAGTAGGCCATATGTATAAGGAAATGCTTATTTGAAGTTTAAAATATGTTTCAAAACTTCAGAAAAAAATCTTGGAATAAAAGCCTCCAATCTGCCATCACTTTGTTTATTTCCAGAAATCTAGGATGCCGCTGTAAGAATAAAGTGGGGAGGTGCTGTGTGAACTGCTCTGCAGTACCATAATATCTCTGCTTACTTCTGTAGCTAAAAAACCAAAACCCCTTTGCCCCCATATTAGTTGAGAAGTGGTAACCTAAATGTAGAACAAATGAAGAGTGCTATCACTAAGGGATTTCCAAAAGGGCATTATACTAGTGACTGTAAAAGCTGCATGTGGCAGACTGAAAAAACACACAAATCCCCTTGTTTTATGCTGTTACAGCTTTGACATGCCCTCTCTTGGGGTGGTTGCTCCTAGGATGCATTAATTCTAGCACTTAAGCTCCCATGTTCAGTGAAATAGAGGCATGAACTAACCTTTCCAGAAGGAAAAGGTTAATGTTGAAAAACACTGATTTCAGCAATCCATCTTCTCAAGGTAACCCTAGAGTTTATGGTTTGCTTAACTATACAGTGATGTTGCTGTTCCCTTGAAAGATAACTTTCTTTCTAAAGTGATCTATGTAGCTGAACCAGTATTCCCACTCACAAACTGTTTGAATTTTAATTGCCTGCTATCTATCTCATTTGTCTTTGTCACCTGATAGCATAGAGCAGATGTTGAGATGCATCTGCATCTTAGACGCTGCTGAGCTGGCAGCCAGAGAGACGTTCTCATAAAATCTTCCTGGTAGTTCTTGCCTACGGTCGTTCTGGGAGGGGCCTGACAACACTGCGACACATCAGGAGATGACTATTGTAAATGGGATACCATGATGTCCTTATCCACTTTGCATCGGTTGTTTCAGTTACTTCAATTACGTAAGAGTGATGTTAATCAGACAACTGTGTCACACAAAGAACTTCCATTGGGGTTGAGTAGTAAATCTTAGCAAAGGAGAACTTGGGATCAGTAGTAGGACCAATTCTTTACAGGGGATGTATTGAGTAGAAAAGTTTCACCAGAGAAACAGTGGAAACCTCATTGTTTTGGTTACCTGAAGTGACTAGACAGGGGTTTGAGCAATCTTGTAGGAAATGATTTTCCACTGACAATTCAGAAGCATTGCCTTATCTAAAAGCTGATGTCTCTGCTTGATATCCTCTGAATCAGTCTTTTCCAGCAAGCTTGACAGCCACATCTGAGGAAAGTGGAGTCTGTGACACCTGAAAGTGGCCCCTGGGTCTTGAAACTACTAAGTGACAAGGAAATACTTCATGTCTGCCAAAAGCTTCAGAAGTGCCCCTCATGGCTGCTCTGTGGTTCTGCATGAAGCACAACCCGTATTTGCAGGTCCTTCTGCTCTTGCTCCAGATAACCCAGCCTCCCGCTTTCTAAATGGGACATTATGGGCATATGTGGTATGGGTGAAGTATAGACCACTGCAGCAGTTGCAAAAGTTCAACTGAAATACCAATACAAGGGTATTTCATGAACTGCCTAGTGTGGTGCTCTGTGGCCACAAAGATCATTGCTCCATTCATTGCTTTGACTTGTCTTGCTTTAAATGGCTGGGGCTCATGTTGCTCATGATTCCAACCGCTTCTATTAAGAGATTATTTTGCAGTTTAATGGAGTGCCAGGACATCTCTCCTGATACCATCTGACTTACTTTTTCTTTCTTTTGCTCAGCTTCATCCCATTAGTTTTATTAAAAAAAAAAAATATTCCTTTACAGCTTTGTGTTTCTACATGCTCTGAATAGTTTTAGGCTGTTCTCATAGTCCCCAAGTAGCCATTGCTGGGAAATATTTTGTCTTCCTTCTTGCAAACTACATGCTGCATTTAATTGTAAGCTTGTGATTACCACGAAGATAATAAAAAGTAATTTAAATTAGAACCAATTGGAAAATATAGCTATAGGACAGGAAACCAACAGGAGTGCTAGGCCAAATCCAGTAAAGCTTTTAGGCTGTTAGTTTTCAATGAGATACTGCTGGCATTAGTGTGAAGCTGGGACTGTACAAAGGAGCTAAAAGTCTACATTAGGAGATGGAATCCTAAATGCACTGTTGGGCACAAGCCTTTGTATTTCAATACATTGAAAGCCTTTTTTTTTTCCTGGAATTGTGCCAGAGCAGGAAGCCCTGACAGCAGCATACACTGAGATGGCCATTTGCTGCCTTTACCCAGGGCTGTGGGGCAATCACAGCTACCTGTAAGGCCATCACAGCACGTGGGCTGGTGCTGTACTTATTTCTTCATCTGTAGGTCAATGACCTTATAAAAAGTTTCAAAAAGCTCTGGCGACTGACTGAGAAGGCAGGAGACAGAAGGGTGCCCTGATCCGCCCAGGCCCATGGCAGCCTGGGTAAGGAGGATGGGCACAGAAGGTGGCTTTCAACAAAAAGAAACACTGATTTCTCCAGTGTTTTGTTTCTCATGTGTGTAGTAGCATCGTGACAGTAGATATGTCTATGCCACTGCTTCTGTTAAAAGACTTCATTACGCGCCTAGGGAGTTGAGAAGGTTTTTGGATATAAATCTCCTTTTTGAAGCTGCTAAAAGGCAAATTGCCAGTTTGAACAGAAACCAAAGCTTGCAAACCAGGAGGCCTACAGCTTACACGAGGTGTCAAGAAAGCATTTCAAAAGGAGCAAAGTGATTGTGGCAGAGGTGGATATACAATGGCAGGCAGGCTTGGTGGACATGCAACAGTTTTCCAGACACTATGATGGTATAAAGTACATCTTGACACTGAGAGACATATTATCCGGGCCAGCCTGAGTCATTGGTCTAAAAGGCAAAAGGAATAACCAGGGCCTCTAAAGCAATTTTTAGGAGGGGGTGCATGCCTTGGAAATTACAGGCTCATCAGGGAAAAGCATTTTAAACCATCCTTTAAACAAGCTGGTAAAGCAGTATAGCACTCACCATTGTGTTACTTGTAATGTGAATTCCCATATCCAGCTGGCCAGCGCTCCTACATGACCATGCCGGCACAGGCAGCATCCATCACTCCTTGTACTAGGTACAAAATGCCTCCTAACTATCTTAATGACATAGGGGATACTGCCCTGTGTGACCATTTCTGCATGTGCAGGAGCAGTTTATACTGTTTGCAGACTTCTGATCTATGCACAGTTTGGTCAGTTTTGCAGCACCTGAAAGCGTTTCTGAACGGCCAGATCCCCCACCCAGGGTGCTAATCAGCATGGCAATGCACACAGATTGTGCCTATGGCAGACCAGGAGATGCCATGGGGAATCTTCAGGGCTGTTTGAAATAGCCATCTGTAGAGCTCTCGTGATGAGTAGTCAAATGCTTGGTTGTTCCAGTGTCCAGAAGTTCAGCTGGTGACCTGGTCTCCAGCTGGCCCCAGTGTTGGTCTGGTGTCTCTCCAGTGCAGAGACCTGTGGGAGTTCCTACCCCAGCCTGGCCTAGCCAGCCACTCCTCTCAGGAGCCAAGGAGCTGTGCCATGATGCTGCCTGTCTGCTGGTGCTGGGGCCAGCCGGCTCAAACCACACGCTGGAGGCTGTAAAGAGAGGCAGAAAGGTCAGCAGCATGGATATACACCCATGGGGCAGAAGAGACCAGAGTAGTGCCCCAGTCCTCCTGGGGTAGAGGGGCTTGAGCTGGGGAGGGGATCCAGGGAGACCCAGGTCTCCTCTTACCATTCCCCAGACCAGCACAGCTATCGCACTCACATGTGGCTGCAATGTTTCTCAAAATGAAGCAGTGTTGGTGAATGCCTTTGGCAGCATAGGAGGAGCAGAGGACCAGGTGTCGTAGTGGGGGAAAGCAAATGGGTTGGTGGCCATGGCAGCCAGGGTTGGCAGTGACGCAAGGGAAGCTGTCAAAGACAAAGTGACCTAAGCAAGGGAGTGCCCAAGAGAGGTCCCTGAGCTGGCCCCAACTGTGTGCCAGAGCCATTGGTGAAGTAAAGAGCCTGGACACAGCCTCAGGGGCATCCTCCATTGCATGGAAGACCACTTGGTCAGTGCTGGCAGAAGCACCTTTCTTTCCTTTGCATCTCAGCATCCCTGTGGGAAAGGGCTGTCCCTTTCTCTGTCCCTCTTTGCAAGACCTTCAGAGATCTTCCAGGCCAGGACTAAGGCAGTCTTTACCGCGCTTCACGTCTTTTGGGTACTCTGTCACCGTTTAATGGGAATACTGCTGTAACTCCTGAAGACCAGCCACTGGGAAATTTTTAATTGTCCCATGCACCTCCTTGCAGACCAAACAATTTTAAAAAATTGATGATATTTCAGACATTACTGTTTAAAAGAGATTTTTTTCCCCCTGTGTTATTTCTTTAAATGTGCCTTCTTTTGAAAGCCCTTTCCCATTTCTCATTTTCACAAAAATAAAATTTTCATGAGAAATGTTCATTTCAACAAGCCTGGTCAGATGACAGAAGCTTCCCATCAAACGCAGTGATTTTAAGGTGAGTCAGAGAAACTTGGAGAAAAGCAACATGTGAAGATTAGAAACAATAAATTAGAAAAACACAAAATTATATTTTTCTCAAAACCAGCCAATTTTTAGTTTTTAAAAAATCCATACTTGCTTTTATTCCTTTTTTTTTAATTGAACACATGACTAATATGGTTTTGTCCTCTTCTCAGAGTTTCTGGTACATCCAACTGAAATCATATTTTACTGTGAAATCAGTAGGTGCTGTCCTGAACAAGACCTTGCATTTTTCATGGATGTCTCCAGACCTATCCAACCTGGTACAAGTATATCTTTAACTGTGAGAGACAGTTGCTGGCACCACCAGCCCCAGTGTCACTGCCCAGTTTCCCCATGCCTAGTTTCCCCGCCACAGCCCAGGAGCCCATTTCCGCACCCTGGGGCCACCAGTCCCATCCCCCAGTGATGCGTCTCCAGTGGTGCACAGCCCTGCCCTGCCTGGCCACGGGCCATGTCCCAGCCTGGCCTTGGACCATTCCTGCCCGCAGTGAGATGCCTGGGGCTGAGGCTGCCCCTGATGCCCCCTGGCCTGCCCAGCTCCCTGGCTGGGATGGTGGGATGGGCCTTGCTGAGTTCCATGGAGAGATGCTGCTACTCCTGGAACTGCCTGCCCTTTCTGTGCCCTGGTAATTACCTTGTTTTCATTTTATTAACCTGCCAAAGGTGTGTAATAAGATGCAGAATTAAGATTAAAAGCTGTCAAGAGCCAATGAGATGTGTGCTTGGGGCTACCCTGCCTCTCCCATGTATCTCTTCTTTCCACTGCAGTGATTGATGTCGTCTTTGTTCTCATTTTCTACTTTCTCCTAAAAGCCTATTTGGCTGGCTACTGGAAGGGGTACACCCCTGCTGCTTGCAATTCCTCCTGTCTGGCTTTTCATGCCTACAAGCACAGTAATTTAGACACCTGCTTTCCAGTGTCACTGCAGCAATGCCTCTAATCCCAATTGCGATTTAAAACACTTTGGTTTCTTTCTTGGTGCTATTACAAATTCATGGAAATGCAAACTTACTAGAAGCCCGGTGGTAAAGGAAAAGGTGTCTGATTTTGCTGCAGTTTGTCTCTTTCAAATGAGAAAACATTTTTACTTAGAGACCTCAAGAAAATTCTGACATGGCACTTCAGGACATACTGAACAACATCTATTTTAGAAGCCTCCAACCTTTGCCAGCCCAGGCACTGATAACCAGGAAATAGCATGCTGCTGCATTGGATGTTGTGTTTTGTTCTCCTTTGCTGTCTCTACTTTAACATTTTAATTTCCTACTGCTGATACCAAAATGACATCAAGAGTTCTTCACCCAAGCCAGCATTTCTCACCACATGAGCTACACAGAAAGCATTACTGTGCCAAGTGCTGGCAGTGTCCCAAGGTTTTTTGCTGTGTCAGGACATCAGCCCTCTCCTTCTTGAAAAGCCCTAAAAATAAATGCATTTCCTCATCACCCGTTTAGTTCTATAGGAGCTGGAAGCACAGACCAACGTGATCTTTCTGTATTAGACCTTTCAAGTCCTTTAACATTTTTGTGATCTTTTCATCGGGTGTTGCAAGGTGCATTTCACTCTGCTCTGATTCTTGTGCTTAAAACCTGTAAACTCTGAGTGTATATGAAACATCTTCTCTCCTTTCAGTTTCCTCAGCCTTATCCTCTTTCCACTGGGGAAAAAAAAAAATAAAGGAGAAAGTTCCAATTTATTGTAACAGTATCAACTGAGAGCTTCCTGCAGATTGGAGTGGTGCAAGCAGGTTCTCATCTATTCCTAAACCAGGAAATACAAAATAATATCTCACTCTTGTTCTGACAGTTACACCCATGAGAACAAAAGCGTACCTGTGAAACTAATCCTAGGTAGCTCTTAAACAAAAATGTACAGACGAGTACACATCTGATTGTGCCCTTTACTATTTGGTTAGTGCTCTAGCTCATGCATTAGTGGAGGCAGTAAGAACATGCACTATTTGATTCCCATTCTTTGGGGTATCTATTTGAGATCCCTTTGGTTTCAGTCAGAATTCTACTGCCATGTCAGTCCCGTACTGAACGAGCAGATGCTTATATTTGTGTCATTGGATGAACTTCAATAATATGTTAGTCAGAAGTTAAATGTGAATGCCCGAAGTATAAAAAGAAACAACTATTTTACTTTTTTAGCAGAATTAGAAATAATATAACAAATATGCACCCTGTATAGGGCTTTTGCATTCATGGGATTTAACACAAGTATGATTGGTTTCAGATGGTCAAATAATAACGCAGAATGGAAATCCTGCACGATGGCACAAGTTACTCGGAACTATCTCTTTGCTGGGCCCTCGCATACTTTTTACCAAGCAGGTTTTATGGAAAACATGCTTTTTCTACTTATGTAAGTATGTTCCCAGCAGATACGTTCTTGCTTCAGTGGCAATAATGACTTCTTTCTATTCTGGTCTCCAGAACTCTTAAAGGTATTATTTTCCCACCAGACCAGTGAGTCAAATTGCCTACCATGACACATCTGAAAATTACTCCATTCCCAATGAGTCCATTTGAAGTCCTTCTCTTGAAAGTAGCAATCCTTTAAGGCTACTTGAAGTTGCATCTTTTGGATCACTACTTATGAGAAAATTTTTCCAGGGATTTTTGCTGTACAATTTCATTTATTTTTGTCTTGCATCTTTGGATAAACTGGTGACATTTCTCCAGGAATGACCACTACTATATTGAAGACCATATGCAACTATCCTTTTTATTAAAAATTAAAATGTGAGCATCAGGAGCTCAGAAACTGAAAAACTATATTTCTCACAGCTTTTCTGCTTTTCTAATTAATTATCTAATGGACAGATTGAATGAGTAAACTGTCTGAAGTGGCTGTTACGTGTTTTTCTGAGATTTCTTTTAGGAACTGCAGGAGAAAAGTTATGTAACCAAAAAAAGAAAAAAGTGGGAAAGCCACTTAAAGCTCTGAAATCTTGATTTATAAATTGTTTCACCAGAAGCAATAGTGACTCATACTTTCATTTCTTTTACAGGAGATAAATCTGAGGTTGTTTGGCTCAGGCACAACTCTTCCCGGGGAAAAAAGGCCAAAAGCCAATTCACAGAAAGACGAGTTGAATACTAAAACTCAAGATGACAATCTGACAGCCACTTGGCATCTGCTCTCAGATGGCAGCCAGCTGGCTTCTCACAACAGTATATGCACCAGAAACATTGTTAGGAAAAGCTTGCTGAGAAAGTCAGCGCAGTACATGCATAGATGCGACACCTCCTGTAAAGCTCCTCTTGCGCAAAGCCCAGTGGGTTGCTGTGTCACAGCAGCACTGCTCTAGCACTTGTGTCTTTCCTCACAACACACGTGCCCCCCAGTATCTGTAAGGAGTTAACAGGTTAGTGATGAGCACTAATCAGTAATAACCACCTGTTTTTCTGGGCTCCATCCTGCTAATACACAACAGTATCGCTTTATGCAAGGCAGAGTTAATCATTTGACTTCAAGGGCAATGTGACTGTTGGACAAAGGCCTCAGACTTGGCTCTTTGGAATTGGAATTGCTTTTGTTTGCACAAGTGCCTTGCACAAGACAAACTCAGCTATCATTGTGGTTCATAGTGCCAGTGCCATTATTATTAGACCTTCTGTTGGGAGAAAGTGAAAGTTTCCATCCCTGTTCTGCTCTAGAGACAGGTTGAAAAATAATTGGCATACAAAAATAATTGGCATACAAAAATGTCACACTCTGCTCTGTCATGTGGACACCTCATGGTTCTATTCTGAGCTGCTGGTGACTACAATGCTGAAAATGTGACAGTGGTGTGTACTTTGCTTTACATGTAAGCCATTGTACCTACTAGGTGTAAAAATGAGAGCAGGGAGAAATGTCTGCATTTAGAAACAAAGACCTTACAGCATAAAAATGGATCTGAGAAGTCTAAATGGGATCTTCTGTCACCAGCTGCTGAATGTGTATCAACTTCAGGTCTTTTTCTACATCCTGTCTACACCAGTTTTTTTCAAGTGCTCTTGGTTTTGGCTCTAGTCTACTGGTAGCTGTCATAGCCACACAATCCATCATCTTAAGTATTTGTATGATCATGAATTCAAATGCAGAGCGCTGAGAGCTTACCACTTCTGGCAATTAACCTGAGATAAATAAAAGTGGTAAGAGGAGGCATTAAGTTACCCACCTGCAGAAGACTGGCTCAGCGCTGAGTGCTCTTAGCAGATGAGTGCATCTGAGAAGTGCTAATTGCAATGCATTCCATACAGTCTTTTTGTTGATGCACAAAAGATTGTGAAATGGGAAGAAAAGGAAAATGCCCCTGTCTTTTGAGTCACAGTGGAAAATATGCAAGAATTGGGCTCTAGAAGAACACTGGTTATTCTCAGAATCTGCAAAAAAAGAATATGCTAAGAACAGGGGAACAGACAGAGGACTGATGCCATGAATAGAAATCTCCATCTGTGCTCTGGCCACAGTCCAGGCTGTATGACATAGCTGACGTGATGCAGTGCCCATTTGGATTATTTATATAACGCCATAGGTGCTATGAATATTGTGGGAAGATGAGCTCTGTGACCTGAGAGTCTTGTGTTGGGAGACAGGCACAATCCAATGATTAACTGTAAGGTGCAAACACAGGAAAGGGCAGCACTGAATCAGATGAGAAACAAAGCTCAGGTAAAGAAGCAAATGCTGATCAGGGCCATAAAAATGGCATAAGAAAAGGCAGAGGATTGCTAGGTGGAGACAAAGTGCTGCGAAGCAGGAGAGGCAAGGGTGAGGACTGAGAGTAGGACAGCAAGAACAGTGAGATTAGGCAGAACTACGTGTCTCCGGAAAGTGAAGTCATGAAGACTGTGAGCTTGGAAGAAAACAGGAAACTGGGTTATAGGGGTGGTGGACTGTAATATACGTGTATAGTATGCAGCTGGTTAAGCAGAAAATCTGACTTAGGTTACAATATTTTCAAAAGGCATGGGAAAAAAAAAGAGAGGCAGGATAAAGACAGAAGTGTTTGGAGTAGATTTGACCAGTTCAGTAAATGCCTGGCATGATAAGAGCTACGTGAGTTGGTTGGCACTGCTCGCTTGGGGTGGGTTGGCTTGTGATGAGTAGAGTTCATGGGGTGGGAGGGAAATGCAATGTGCTAGCATCCCCATGGCCATAGCTAATGGGAGTAGTGAGAAATCCTCCCCCACACTGTGCCCTGCACCCTCTTCCCCCCAAAAGATCACTGAATGCACCTCATGTCCACTAGGCTATAAAGACCTCTCAAAAGTGAGTGCAACACCACCTGCTCAGAACTGGATCCAAATCTAGCTGGAACAGCTGAATTTAACCCACTAAACCCAATGATTCCCTTAGGGACAGTATCACCGTTGTGCAGTTTCCCAGCTGCACACATCCAGTCAAATGCCTCACCCTTAGAAAGGGAAAATGCACGCTGTATGGTATATAGGGCACAGCAGGTAGGCTAGATGCTGTGATGGACCAGAGACAGTCGCTGTAGTCCTGCATTATCTCTTCTTCATGCTATATTGCAGTGATTCTTTTTTTCTCCAGAGAGAAAACCATAAAAAGACTGTTGAAGAAGAACTAAGTTTTTGCCAAAGGTAGAACAGATCCTTTGGCTGCTCAAACGCTGCCCCTGTGGGAGGCAGAAGGGACAGAAGTACAGCCAGGATTGCATGTGGCAGCTCGGGAACATCTGGGCGAGCAGTACAAATGTTCGTGACAACCGCTAGACTGCAGCACAGATTCTGCCCTGTGCAGATCGGGAGTGGTGACTATACCACGGACCTGGCGTCAGCCAAAGGGCACAGTGTGTTCGAAAGCCTCATTTACTGCATGATTCGGGTCAGAAGAAACCAGGAAGGAAATTGTCGTGTGAGCATTTCTTTTTATTTGTTTACAGGATACACGGGGAAATTTTTGGCTTAGTGTTTTGGTAGTTCAAAAGGCAGAGGCAGCATAGTTGAGAAGAAGAACTGGCAGCACTGAATTTGGCCATAGCAAAGGCAGATTTCTGTGCTGACTGCCACAGAGATGGCGTCTTTGTTCATCTCTTCAGTGGCAGTTCTGATGGGCTCCCACATCAAATCACTCCAGCTCAGGCCAGCAGAGCTATTCCAGCAGGTTACATGCATCCACTTGCATAAGGAGGGAAAAGATGAGACGCAACCTTGACCAGCATAACTGAGCTGGGAGCAGCCTCCAGTTCAGAAACATTTTTCTTGGCAGAACCACACAGTTACCTGGATGACCTGTTTTGTTTTGTGAGGCTTCTAATGCCCCAATTTTACACTGTGGCTGGACTGTAGGCTGCCTTCCCAGACTTGCCCACGGCTCTTAAGTCTGCATACAGAGGCCATTTTAGCCTGACTAGAGTTTCCTGGAGTGGGACAGCCCAAAAAATTGTTTCTCTAATGTATGTATTTATATTGTGGCAATGGAAAGAGTAACAGAGTGTTGGCCTGATTAAATGTTCTGTTATAAGGAGCAGAGATATTCTAGTAATGTGTATTGCTGTCCTGTTGTTATACAATGTACTTTGACAGAAAGTTCAGAACATCTTTTGGACTAGGATTAATGAAAGAAGGGCCAGCATCAGTCAAACAATATTGGATTTAGATTTTCAAAAATCAGGAGAAACTATTCCTCCAGTGGCCTAATCCTATTTGCTTCATTAAAGGCCTACTGCATTGAAGGAAAATGCATTTCAGAGGACAAAATCCTTCAAACAGAAGGAAATAGCTTTAGCCTTCTGTGCGTGAGAAAAAGGCAAAGAAAAAGATTATGGAAGCCAAATTATGACACATTAGTTTTGAATCATTTAAACAGCTCTAGGCATGGGCTGTAGTTTTCAGCATTTTAAAAATTATTTTTTTATGTGCTACAAGAGAACTGATAAAATTGATGCTTTCATTTCTGTACAAGGATGTTTCACTAATCACTGTTAGCAGCTCTGTGTTAATGGCTTACCCTTCCAAAAAAAATGAGTAGGGATTTCTAGGGTCCCAGAAAACGTATCTTAACTTTATACCTCCAATTTTAAACCCTAGTTGTAACTAATACTAAGAATTCTTAAAAAAACATAGATCATTGTACTAAATAACAGCCTAAAACCAAAACACTTTTGCGTCTTGATTCTTTTAGCCAAACACAAGCTAAATTTTAAATGTAAAATCATCCCTAGGATGGTTTTGTTACTTCGGTGACATACCAGTTGCATTAAGTGCAGAGCTGGGGTCATTTAGCTAGAACTTTTTGGTGAGTAAACATCGCTCTGTAATTCAGCTACCTCTTTTTGCTGAGGCTTCAGGTGTCACCACTTCATCTGGATGCACCTCTGTGAAATAAGTAAATTTTAATCTCTATGATACATACCTGGGTAGACCTGATCCTTCTTCCTGAAGCACACTCTCTTTTGGGTCATTTTTCCTATGAGTAGTCTTACATTTGCTATAAGGTGTTTTAAGCTATGTGTTGAAGGAGATAGTATTTGCTCCTAACATTGCACATGTGATTGCCTAGTTGCATGGGACTAAATTAAATAATCTTAGTAGTTTCTTCCATTTTGTTACCCAAATTCATGGAGCAGTAAAATAACAAACTGAACACAGGTCTGAAGAGTTCTAGGTTATTCTCCTGACCGCTCGTCCATCCTTTCTTTCCTGCCTAATCAGACCTGGAGAAGCAGACAATAGAGAGAAGGTGGAAGGCCGGCTGGAAAGAATCGCAAATGGCCTCTTGTTGTGGGAATGGTCATTTGTTAAGCTCTCTGCTGGCATGGGCACAGATTAGTCTTGCTGAAGACCTACTCCACAGACCTTGTGAACTAGGTCTGCTCTGTTCTTGAGATGCATCTAAATCAAGATATGTGGATTTAAATCAGAACTTGAGCATCTCCAGATTACGGAGTTGGGAATTTGTCTTCATCAGTCCAGTTAAACTAACTCTAGGCTTTGGTTTTCATCCACAGCTGAGGATCCTGAGTTGAGAATGAGGAAAACATAGCAATCAAAATCCTACTTAATCTAATATACCTGTTGTTATATCAAGTTTGTTTGACACCTATCAGCAGAAGACCAGAGTGCATTATCTCCCCTACGAGGAAAGGCTGAGAGAGTTGGGCTTGTTCAGCCTGAGGAAGAGAAGACTGAGAGGGGATCTCATCAACGCATACAAGTATCTTAAGGGCGGAAGTCAAGAGGACGGAAGCAGTCTGTTTGCAGTGGTGTCCAGCGACAGGACTAGGGGCAATGGATGCAAACTGAAACACGAGAGGTTTCAGTTGAATATGAGGAAGAACTTCTTCACTCTGAGGGTGACAGAGCATTGGAACAGGCTGCCCAGGGAGGTTGTGGAGTCTCCTTCTCTGGAGATATTCAAAGCCCGCCTGGATGAAGTCCTGTGTAGCATGCTCTAGGTGAGCCTGCTTTAGCAGGGGGGTTGGACTAGATGATCTCCTGAGGTCCCTTCAAACCCTTACGATTTCGTAATTCTGTGTGATTATGTGAGGTTTGTTTGACACCTATCAGCAGAAGACCAGAGCACATTCCAGAGTTGCACCTTGACTGTAAGTCCTTCATGGTTATTTGTTATGATTATTTGTTCATAGTTATTTTTCAGGCATGGCCAGCATTTAAACCAAACAATGTCCTTTTGAATCATGAAATATTTCAACTTATTCACTGCCTCTCTGTGTTTCAACCATAGCCTGCCATCCTTGGGCTCTGAGACCCAAGCAGTTACAGTGGCCACAGGTGCACTGAAAGTTTCCAGGGAAAGTGGGAGAAGAAATTAAGCCTCAATCCTGACTTGTTTTTCAAGTGAAATCCATTTAAGAGGGAGAAATTACCTCATATCCTTTTTCTTGGCCCATTCTTTTCCTCTGAGATTAATAAAGAAAGTGAAGACCATGCAAGAACTTTTGCATTTACCAGTTTGACTTCTGTTTTAAGTTATTCAGGGAGGGAGATGCATATAGTCAGACAGGAGGCATTGAGCTCAGTGAACATTTTTCAGTTCAAAAGCTTCACCCCCCTTTAAGCAACATACTTCAAAAAAAGGAGAGAAAGAGAAATTGCCTTCTGCAGCAAACTTAGCAAACATTTTTGATACTCAGGACACTTTCTTTCCTGCACATCAAAGAAAAATATCACTCTTCATTAAAGATATTAATTAACTTATCAAAGGATCTAATTGATATTTCTATTCCAGCAAATAACACATTTATTTTTGTGTTCTACAGCTGCATAATATCTGACGGCTCACTGAGCAGTCAGTGTTGTAGAGAAATCACAATCAGTTTTGTAAAGCCTGTCAATCATTCAAAAACTCAAGCTCTTTTTAGACAGAAAAAGACTGTCTCTGAACTGTATTGGGCAATGTTTTAGTCTCAGGCAAAGCCAGAAATACATGAGAAAAACAAACACCTGAACAAACAATTTCTAACTACATATTTTGAGCCCCAAAGAAGGTCATTCGATTGATTGATTCATTCTCCAAAGTGCTTATCTCATTTTTAGCAGGAGCTTCAGGATTTTAATGTGAGCAGAAGCAAAAGCTTGTTCCTGTGTATGTGCTTAAAGTGGGAGTTTAGCCTTGAGTGTTCAAGGCTGAAGGACAGTTTGTTTTTTAAAGGGTGGGAGAGGAAGACGGTGGAACAGACTAGGTCTTCTTCCAGAACTTCAAGCTTTAACATTAATTGTCCTATGACAAAAAAGACGATGACTACTGTGGAAAATGGTTTGACACTTGCTTCAGTCCCTCAAACTCTGTCTTATTTCTGTACAAGTCTGTTGCTGATGTCTCTATACGAGTAAAACAAGAAATCTAACCTAGATGAAAGATAATCTTATGACAAAGTATTTGATGGAGACTCGGGAGACCTGGATTCATTTCCAGGGCCTGCTGTAGCCTGTGTGGACTTGTACACATCCCTCTCAAACTCACATTCTTAACTTTGCAATGCGGAAATAACATAATGGTATGATATGTGATAAAGGCAATGTTTGTGTGATGACGGGGCTTTAAAAATACATAACAGCAAAAACAGCACCACCTCCAGAATCTAAAATTAACCTAACCACGTCATAGAATGGCTGCGTAAATAGCAGTTTTTTTGGGGGTTTGCATCCTTTCTATTAAAAAAAGAAAGACTGAAGTTTGTTCTATTCATTTACTTTTGAGTTATCCCAGCTTGAACTGCACTGAGGAACGTCTCTTTGCCGCAGGTCAAATTAATGTTCCCCTGGGAATACGTCTGAGTTGCTAACAGAAGGCAGAGCACCGATTCTAGAGTGAAGATCATTGCTCTTGAAATGTGCTGGATGATGGTGAAGATGGGCAGGAAAATATGCTTGATTTGAACTTCAGACAAGGGCTCACATTTTGCAAGAGGAGTTTCCAGAATATGTTGTTGTATTTATTCTGGTCTGTGTGGAAAATGTTGTAAAGGAAAGTGTAGCTTATCTCCCTAAGTGAGTTCAGGCCTTAATTCTGATCTGTTGTCTTAAGGTCTAGAAAGATTAAAGATTTTGTTTTAGTCCAAAGTCCTTAAAATCAACTTGTAAGTCTATGAAATTGCAGCCACTGTCTTGTTATTTCCCCTCCATTTTGGCAAAATATGATTTTCTCAGATTCTTCTCTTTAGTATGTGCACCATTATTGTTGTCAGATCATCACACTGGCTTTAAAGATTCACTCACTGTCTCCAGGGTCCTACCAAACTGTAACAATCACAGCTCCCAGTTGAAAAAGAGTATTCTCCATTTGTTCCTGCACCTTTCTTTGTTCTATTTCTGCCCTTTTTTTATTTCCCAGAAAGCTCCGGGCTTGATTCAATTCTCATTTGCAGAACTGTTAGAATTGCTGAAATACGATAACAAAAATAATGGGTTGTTAGTGCAGAGGAGCTCATTCTGTTTGACATCAAGAGACAGGGGAAAGCCCTCACCCATGTTCACCTTTGCATTCCACTTCCCAAACTGCTTCTCCTTTAAAGTGCTACATTATCCTGCTCTAGTCCTTTCCACCAGAATTGGGTAACTTATCCTGCTGTTGCTCGTACTGCCCTTACCTGTGCCCCCTTCTCTTCCTGCTTCACAATTCCCTCAGGCAATGGCCTTCTGCTGCTGCCTGGGTCCTTCAGGCTGAAGGTTGGTGTCCCACAGACCCCAGCGCCTGGTGACCTTCCCCTGCCCCAGCACTTTTCAGCTATCTATCAGTGGGTGGTAGTTGCTTAGGGTTTTGGGTGTAGCTCAGATTTTTGGACTGCCAAAGCCTAAGATGAAGGTACCATCTATAGTTAACATGTGGGAAAGTAGCAGGAGCTGGTAGGCAGGGTAGACGACTGGATTCAGCCTGTGAAATGTGGCCGATGAGAATTCATGGAGGTAGGCTGGCATCCCTGGTTGCTGTGGAGTCCCACAGAGCAACCAACACGCTGATAGCCTTGGGGAGCGGGACTTGTGAGCAGCCTGAAGTCTCCCCATGGGGTGGAAATGCAGTATCTGCAAAGGCCCTGGTGCCAGGGCCAGGACAAGCCTGAAGTGGCCCTTCAGAGCCGCCTTTGTCATCTGGACATTCAGCTCGAGACCTGCTTTATGAGGCTAAGCCAGGAATTGTTTTGACGGAGTGTCTGAGCTGGAATTCTTTGAATAAAATCGTTGGTTTTCTTTGCAGCCTCTTACAAGCTCGATTATTCCACTAGAGACATTTCGAGACCAATCCCATGAACATATTTTGAGCTTATTAAAAGCCTGTCTTAAAACTGGCACATACAAGCAGCAATCAATGAAAACCTGGCACTGGTACACTGAACCGCATTGTGCTGGCCATAATATTGATGTTTGCTGAATATTTACAGCATTAAAGCAACAGTTCATTTAAAAGAAACAAGTTGGAAAGAAGCTTACACTGAAAGCAGTAAGTAAATTATATCAAATACCATATGAGCTTTGATGCAGCATAAGTAAAGCATTAAAGCCAGCTAGGGCTGGTTTGATAAAATAGCTGTGTGAGAAGTTCTGCATAGGAGTTAGTGAATTAACATAGATTTTGGTATCATAACTTTTTTTTTTTCTCAAAGAGGTGGTTTTCAGAATGCAAAGTGATTCAGAATTGTGTTGAGCAAATGTGCACAAGAGGTTAACTTGGTTTTGCAGTTATGAGTGCTACATTTCACCTTGTGGATGGATCCAGCTCTGTGTGTAGGACATGATTTGATTGCTGTGTGTCATAAAACAGGACACAACTTGTTTTGGCAGGCAGAAGATGGAAGAATAAATTTGTGCTCAAGAAAATATGGCTTTTCCTGATTGGCAAAGACTCAACGTGTTCTCGGGAATGGAGTGCAGAGAAAACCTTTTCCCCAGCTCTGATAACAGCGATAAATTGCAGGGTAGTTGAAAAATGCAATTTTTTTTTTTTTTGGTCAAACAATGTAACCAAAGCATTTCCTGTAAGATTTTTATGACTTTACACGTATCTTTTCTAGCTAGGCAAGGAAAATATCCTTTAAAAGTCTTGTTTTATTTTAGTCTTGAGAGAAAATTCACCTGAAATTGAAAAAGTTGAAAATGTTACAGTCAGCACTTATAACTTCCACTTTCAAAATGCATTTTGCTTGCATATGTCAAAGTGCACTATAAACAGCAAGAAACTGAGCTCCACATATATATTGAGGATAAAGGATCAGCTTTCCTAGATGGGGAAACGAAAGGCATAGAGCAAATGAGCAACTTTCTCAGGATCATGCAGTCAGTGGTAGAGTCAGGAATAAAGCCTGGGTTTCATAACTTTCCAGCCCTTGTTTTAACCATTGTGCAGAGATTCAGTCAAAGGCTAATCTCATTTTTCAGGAGTCATATTGGAAAACACTGTTTGTTTCTCTGTTTATCTGGTTTATCAGAAAAACTTTCTCAAGTTTATCTGGTGCCTACCTACTACGTGTGATGAACAAGAAGTATACTCAGAGGGTAATTTATAAGGAACTCCAAGTCCTAGACACAGGACCTGAAAGCTCCCACCCTGGCAGTGCCTTCGTGTGCAGCCTTGTGCAAATGACTCATTAAAACCAACCCATGCTCTAGTCTCTGAAAACTTCAGATGGAGTTAATAATTTTTCTCAGTCTCAGAGGCTCCGTGACATTTGAACTGTTTTGTTTATTGGAATATTTAGAGTATTTATGTACTCTGTAGTACGTAACATTTTCATATTGCTTCTGCTGGACTCCATTTTAAGTGAACTGGAGAGATGGGAGGAACATCCCTGCCTGTGAAGCAGCCAGGTTCAGTTCACTCACTCCTGGGTGAAATAATTCCCTGCTTTTGCCTTGGCAGACAGGAAGGACCTGGCTGTGGGATACCATGGGAATGAGCATGGGAAGCTGAGAGAGAAGGAGCTGTGCTCACTTCACTTACCAATCAAAAATAATTACAAAAGTGTAAAATTGCTACATTAGTCACCACCATGACAGCGTGCCCAAACACGCATTGTGGCATGGTTAAATAAAATATTTGAGGGAACGCATCTGGCTTTGGCATTTGGTTCCAAAAGGATGGGTGAGTTAGAAATACATAAACAAATGGATTCCTCCGGCCTTTGTTCTAGGAGCCTGAGTAATAAGAGCCATAGCACACGGTGGGTTTTTTCACTGCAGGAGTTGTCCATTTGGTTCTTACAGCTAGTGACAATTCTTAGGTGATTTTTGTTGTCATATTTTTTCTAATCCTATTTGAGCACCTGTTTTTTATGAGATTAATGGCTCACCACCTCTGAGATGCTTATTTAAGATGCAGGAAGAAGGATGTATCTGCCAGACACATGTGTGCTCTGCAGTCTAAAATTGCCTCCTGTTGTGAGAGAGAAAGGCAGAAAGAAGTGGGTAGAGTACACCTGAGCTGCTAACGAGCTGCTTTGTAACCTTGCCCCTGGCATTTACTAGTTGCCATTTAAAACCCAACTTTTACTGAGCTGTTGTTGGGCTGCACTGTGTTATTTCCTATTCCACATATAAGTGGTGCTACCAAGAACTATATGGCTTAAGAACACTTGTTTTTTCTTAAACAGTGCTTCACCTGCAATAAACCCATTCTGCTACCCGCTGAGGTCTGTTACAACTGCATTGGAAACCTTTCTAAGAGCAAACACTTTTCCAAGGAATCTAATTAATATTTGAGTTTATTTCCTCCAGAAATGAGACACTGACAGCACTGACTGAAAAGAAGCATTGTATTAGACAGGTATTGTGGTGGGCTTGCTCTATTTCAGTCACACGCCATGAGTCTCCATGGAAGGCAGTTCCATAATGGAGTTGGTTTTCACCTAGTGGTGCATGGTGGTTTGTTGAATGGCTGTTATCTGCATTTTGAAGAACTGGTTCTGATGGCTTGCAGGGTCTCCTGGAATCCCATGCTCCTAAAACAAACTCTGTGTTATGAAAGAACACTGCACCAGACAAACGTATAGTGAGGTCCAGCTGCACAATGCCTAATTCCTGCTAAAATCTATAATGGATGAGGATCTAAGAGTTCCCACCGAGCTGGGCCCAGCTGGCAGCGCATGGAGAGGAAACAGCTTGGGGGGGGAGCTGTTCTAGCAGTGCTTGTTCATCAGCTCCCAATCCATGTTTTTCAGACTGCAAGCCACAAAAAGCAAAAAAAGAATCTTTATAATAACTATTTCACAATATTCTGCACCTGCAAAGGGTTGTGGAACAGGAGGGTCAGTGAATTCTTGGGTTTTTCTGGCTATTTTCAGACTGAAAACTGAAGTTGCTGCTGTGACTGTAGTGCAAGGTAGGGTTCCCTTGGCTGGCTCAGACAGCAGCAGCTGTCCAGCCTCAGAGGTATGGCACCAGAGCTGCAGTGGAAACGTATGCAGAATTAAATGTGGCCCTCTTGATGAATGTTTGTTTTGATGACAGAGCCACTGGCAGTGGATCATCAGGTTATCAGTCCCATCTGCAGTAATGTACAGGATTTGCAGAAAGCTTTGCCAGCTACCATACTGACTTATGGACTTACTCTTATGAATTGGTCCATCCGTTCCTCTCCAGTGAGCAGGCACAGATTAAGGCTGCACCGAACTTTCAGAAGGAAAAAAGCCAAATGTCAAACCTGTGCTACTAGGTCACTACTTAGAAGCTCTGAATAATTTAGAACCAAATAATGTACTAAACAGCCTGGAATAGATTTTTTTTTTTTTCTCTTCTTATGGTCAGACCTTCACAACCCTCTGTAAAAAGCAAATTGGTTTACTCGGTTAGGTCAGTACAAGTATGATGGCTGTCTGACACTTCATGCTATTCTCTACATGAAGTAAACCATCCTAAAATGCACTGGTGCTGCCCTCTGAGCATACTTTCTGGGTGCCACAACAGGACTGCCAAAGTATTTCCAGAGCGTACTGATCAAAATTCAATAATCCAGCATACTGGGCTCAGATATATGACTGTATTTGAAAGAGAATAGCAAAATAGGCTCGGATGCATTCATTTCTAATGGCTACTGATTGATGATCTGGTCACGGGCATAGGCAGTCAGGACACAGAACAGCACAGGATTCAAGTTACCAGAGACTCCAGATTACTGAAGAAGAGGAAAGGCAACCTGTTAACAAGGAGGGAGAAGGTGAAAATATTGCTAAGGAGAAAGGTACAGCTTTACCATGAATTCTACTAGCAGATGACCTGGCCCATAAAATGCTAGGAACCGGTGTAACAGAGCTGATGGTTGCAGTGGTTAATTAAACACCAGCCCAGCAGCAAGGCAAGTAGCTCTGTTGGTCAGGCAGAATCACCACCTGGCACCAGCTCCCTCATGAGCAGAACCTCAGCAGTTCATTTCCCACTGCAGTATTTGCAGTATCTATATGCTGATCAGCTGTTCAGACTGCATAACCTCCTAGTGATCTGGGGATGTTGGTCCAATCGGAAGAAGAGAGCAACACAGCAATATCCAAATATCGAAAAAAGCTTCTGGAGTGGGTAACATGGTTGATCCCTTCTCCCCACCCCTAGCATTTTTTAGTCGGAAGTTCCAAGTAATGTTTTTCCCAAAAAGAGACCAAATTTTCTAATGGTTGACGTATACTTGGCAAATATTTCGCGCCTTCCAAGCAGAGGGTTTTTTCAATTACATTTTTGTTGATTGCAAAAGTACCAGCAAGGACTTGTAGAGGCGGCAGTTTACCGGGTGGATGAATACAGCCTGACAAGCTCCAGCGTGTTGATCATGTAGGACAAAGAAGGGTTTAAGAGGTAGCTGGGTAATCTGCAAGGAACAAACCTTGCAAGTTTTCTGAGTACAAAAGCCCCGTTGTAGTCTGCAGGAGACCAAGTGCTTCCAGGGTAGGTTCCAAGTGGGGTGGAAGGGGAAGAGTGGGAAACTTTCCTTTTTGGGATACATACAATTTCCTCTTTTACATTCGTAATACAATTGGGGTAATTGAATTGGATGGGTGCTCTGTTTTCCTCCATAATGATCCCATTCCTACACTGAGATAAACTACAGGCTTTGGGCCTCATAGTTAGTCCCCTTGGAAACCAGATTATTTCCTTTTAAAATAGAGCACACCAATTATCCTCTAAATAGTTTCGATTATTGTGCTTACCCACATAGCAACAAAAGATGTATTATCCACCCTACCATGTACAGTTGAGCTTCATCCTTAAAGGATACTGGCAGATCTGTATGAAGGACTCACGCAATAGCCTCCTTCAGCCACATAATTAAACAGCCCGGAAGCGGTGATGAGTAATGTATTTGGTATATTAGTATTGAGCAGCATAGCTTAATTTTAGGCCACCTTTCAAAGGTCCCATATTCTCAGTAGTCGCCACAGAGTATTTGCAACTGGTATTCAGCCTTCCGCACAAAGGACCTTGGTGTTAAAGAAGGTAGAAATAATTCACCTGACATTAAGACTTAGATCTCCAAAGTCATTTAGGTTCCTAACACCCACTAACTTCAGAGTGACTTGGATATTTCAGTGCCTGTGGGAAAATATGTGTCAGAGAGGTTTTCAGAGATTTTTCAACATGAAGACAGACAGATGAGTACTGTTCAGGTAGGGAATTGCTCTGTCTTAGGAGAATGGGTTTGATTTTCTGTGCTCACAAGTATACTGGGTGTATGCAGGCTACAGCAACGGAAAGCTGCGTGAGATTTATCTGATGTTTAATATTTAAACATTGGGCAGCAACTACATATAACTAGATTTTCTGTTTATGTATCCACTCTTGGAGTTACTGGTGGAGAAACAAATAATTCCTCCTGATAGTGACGTTTTAGAAATTAAAAAATGCTTTATGCAGTGTTTGTTCACGTATTTTGAGGCATCTCAGTAGACATTAGAAGTATCTCAGTAGTTACTTCTTATTTAGCTTGCAGAGGTATTCATTATGCTAGGCACTATAGACATGCATGGAAAATACAGCCCTGCCCCAGAGACTAACGATCTAATGTCTAAACATTGCTGTCTTCTGTGCTTTTCAGAACAATAACATAAATGCTAGGATCAAACACGCACAATTTTATCTTTCAGGGGAAGACTTTCAGTCTTCCAGACAAAATGCACTTCTGTTAGAGGTGTTTTGCCTTCCTTTGGAAGACTGTTTGGAGATCAAGCGACACACCAGAGGTAGGAATCATCTGTGTTTCCTTCTCTCATTAGCTGGTTAAAGGTGTCTAGTCTGCATTGCAATGGCTAGGGCAGCGCTCCTGTCTTCCCTCTCCATTTAAGCTGTGCTCATGAAACACTTGTGGTGACTTCGGTGATGCTGTTTCTGAGCTCATCTGTTGCCATGGAAGTCGTGGTGCGAATAAGTGAGCCTGGGGGCGGGAAAAAGAGGTTCCTCACTCTCTAAAAGTGGAGTCCTGAAAGCTTCCTCCAGAGCCTGCTAAGTGTGTTAAGGGAAAAAAGACATTGAGTGTTCACCTCCAGGGATATCCATACATTACAAGTTTCTTTCTCTTTGGAGCACTTGTTTCTGGTAAGACATAATTATCCGGTTCTGACTGCTGTCAGCAGTACAGTATGTGTCATTGGCCCCCCAAAATCCTTCTACTGTTCACTTTCTGTGGTGAACAAGCTGCATGGAGCTCAATCAGCTACTCTCATGGAAGGTCTTTATTTGCACAGAATAGACTGCTCCTCTCCTCTGTCATTTCCATATTCAGAGGATGATTAACTAGTCTGGCGGCTTCTCTGACCCCGCTGACCCTCATCTCTTCCAGATGAACTGCCATAGCTGCCATGTTAAAGTAGCTTGCTAATCCCCATCAAAAGACCTCAATTAGAGAAATGCGGTTAAAGTGGCAAATGCAGAAGTGAGAGAGAATGTGTTTGTGTGCAAATATGACATTATACATCAGAGGCCTACAAAAGACTGAGGTGATAATTGCCTGTCTAAAAAACTGGCAAATATTTCAATGCAGCCTGTGCCCTCCCGTGGCACTGTCTGCCTTGCTCGATGACAAGTATTGCTCATCGATTTGTTTCAGCCGTATTCCCTTGGCTTGTTTCTTACAGTCATTTGAAACCAGGTTAATATGAGAAGGAAAGGATGGTTTATTACAGTAAGCATGAGCTACCTGCAAGCAATACCTGGGTATTCTGTTACACAAACTTGGTGTGCTCCTTTTATCCTTGTGCAGTTTCTAAAAGCAGTTTGGGTTGTTTTTAAAAGACTGATGACTTCATTCTCCTTGAGCAGTGTTGTTTTTTCTTATGTTCCTCCCTACTGTTTTTCAAGGCACTGTAAATATCCCCAGGGTAACTGTGATATGACCA
>NW_009259588.1:6259918-6288032 GCF_000687185.1 Egretta garzetta
TCTTTTCCTCTATACACATGTGGCAACAAACATTTTTGCTCAATAGACAGCTTCAGAGGGGTATCTCGGCTCTTTGGAGCATATTAAATGCCACTCAGACCAAATATGTAACTTGAGACATAAAAAGCTGTCTTGATTAGATTAGATTAAAATGTCCTTTAAGCATGGGGAAGGAAAAATAGTTTTAAGAAGTGGGATGAAAATACAATGACTCTTAGGGATAATACCTATTTTCTAATTAATTAACCAAACCATTCTGCCTTCTAAACCTTCACATTGGAAAGCACTGTTTGGGATAGGATTTAGTAGTATATTAGTCATTTAACCCCAGAAAGGATATTTCAGGTGTTTGATTATAACCTTTTCAGTGGTTGCTGGTTTGAAGACACTGTTCTAAGGCACCTATCTTCAGCTTTCCTGAATCCCATAGTTGTTTCTTCTTCTTCAGGTAGAACACGTACTGTCAGCTTGTGTCACATGGGCCCTATTATCCAAATTTGCTCCTCTATCTAGCAGTCATAAGACTTTCCAAGGTCTTGAATTTTTTTTTTTTTTTTTTTTTTGCCTCCCAGAAAGAGAACAGATGAACTAGGTATTTCTTAGATAGTGTAGGACGTGAAAGACGTCCTTGGTAGTGCAGAGGGAGATTACATTTTGTTGTATGGCTCTTTAGGACAGAAATCTTTTAAGCGGATGCATGTCTTATGGTCTACGGTCACTCATGATGTTCCCTGAGCACGCTGCAGTGGGAAAAGAGCAAGGCAAGGATGTGTCATTTTCTCATGCTTGTCGGTTGGAAGTTTGTTAGCAGGGCAACATGATGGTCACATTCCACTCTTGATATTAAGACCATGCTATGACACAGGTAAGCAGATGTACATGGATAACTAAGGGGGTTTTAGTTAAATACACTGAAAATTCTGATGGGCACAGAACAAATCATTTTTAACTAAAACCTTAACAACCGAAAAATTAGATCAATCTATGTATGCACAAATTACCACCAAACTCAGATTATTTAACAAGCCCCTCCCCTCATTAAAATTATATTTTTAAAAGCATCCTTGTTTTGTTTCAAAATCATGTTCTACTTAGACATGTAAAATGGTGAGAAAAAACCCAAATCTATGGAAAACATACAATTTTAAGCCAAATACAGGGGTTTTAAATATGAAACACTCTTTAGGGGAATGGAAAAAGAAAGACTTTTCAGATCAACTCAAAATTGAGTTATTTTCCACCTTTTCTGTTTAACCACAGTACAACTTGCTGCAGCGAGACAGCAGAACCAAGAAGTCTGGGCTAGTGCAGCGTGAAATGGTCAGAGATCTCTTAAAACAGCATATCTTAAGCACTGAAAGTGGTCTAATCATGTCAGAATGGAACTCTCTTCCAGCTAATTTACACTGCTTTCTTTTACCCAGCTTGACTCAAATTAGCATAGGTATTTCTACATTACATTGCAGGCTGTTGAATAATACTCCTCAGCTGAATAGGTGCAAATTGCTTTGGATCAGTTGATTTCAAGATCAAAAAATCTTTGCTCTTCCTTTTTATTAGGTAATGAAACAGCCTCTTCCTCTCTCCTGCAAGAATTTGATCCCTTTCCAACAGTACCCCTATTCCTACTAAGACTAATTCTAATTAATTCTCTTTTTCATCTTAGCCTGTCAGTTCAGTAGTCTGAGCAGAGAGAGAGCTCTTTATGAAACATCTAACATATTTAGTTTCTTAAATCTAAATATATCTTGAAGAACTACACAAAGAAAAGCTTTTCATATCCAGTATTTTGGTTTACCTCCAGGTGAGCTATTTCATAGACTCGCACATACCTAATAGTCACTGCTTTAGCTCTTTCACTCCACTCGCCCTCCTTGTGGTCTGATACCTGTTACATATAAATGATTAAATAAAACAGGAATGGTTTTTATACTTCAGGTTAGAATGATGTGGGAACAGAACAGGACAAGAGATTGATGAATGAGGTAATACAAGCTGTTCCCAACATCTCAAACGCTGATGCCAGGGAAAACAGTACAACTTTGTACATGTTGTGCATTACTTCCACTGCTCTGAGGCATATTTCTAAGATTTACCTGAGCATCTCAAATATGTGGCATGAGAAAAGTTGTTTTCTATAGGAGTCATTTATATAGGGAGACATTAATATTCATTGTGTGTGTTTGGTTTGGTCTGCAATTCCCCTTCGACTTCTGTGAGCCTCAACTTGGAAATTTATTTTCGATTTTAAAAATTTCTACCCTCAGAGAAGTGGTGCCTCATGCTGTTGTGTTTTATGGCTAAGTAGTTGACAAACTGTAAAAACCTCTCCAATATTATTTACCATCACAGAAATCATGCATGGGGAGAAAAAAAAAAGCACACTGCAAAGTTTTGAATGCTGTCTCTGTGGCACAAGTAAAGCATCCAATTGGGCAGACTGCTCTGCCAGGATAAACATCGTCCCTCCTGCATCTCTTCTGAAGATCCCCTGAAGTCTTGGAACTGGCCTGGTCCACGGTAGAGTCTTCCTGACCCTGAGCAAAAGAAGCAGCATTGAAGGGACTTCAGGAAGCAGGCTGGTCTGGCCTCTTCACAAGGTAATGTCAGCTATATTTAGGTCACCAGATTGGCCTAGGTCTTCAACACCTCCAGCAAAGAAGATCCCAAGATCTTCCAAGTGAATATACCCCAGTGTTTCAGTGTGTTGCTGCTGGAAAGTTTATTTTGCTAGTGCCTGACCTGAATCTTGCTACAGTTCAAGCACATTATTTCTTGTCCCATCTAACATGAAAATATGGAAAAGAAGCTACTTCTTTTGCAGCAGTCTTTTATGCACTTTGAAGTTATGGTGTTCTGTTTCCCAGCTCTTCAAGGATGAAGAGCCCCAAGTTAGCCTTTTTTTTTGCCCTGAGTTCTAAACTGTATTCATTCACTCAAGACTTCTTCCAGTTGCCATGTGCTGCTTGAAGCACCCACATTTGTGGCTGCAAATTCACATTAATGTGTGATAGAGAGTTCAGATAGAAACAAGACTCATCTGAAAAAATACCTGCAGCTGGACGTAGAGTTTTGAGGAGCTCCAGCCTGAGGCTTTAGTTCTGCTTCTCTCTGGAAGCTGTCTATGCTTCCAGACTTTGCAGGAATGTTGATTTCTTCCTGCAGGTCCCCTATCTCAGCCAAGGGTGGCTCAGATATTCAAAAAGAATGCTTTTGCACTGCGGGGCACTCTAGCGTCCCTCAGATTGTTGCTAGCTCTAACAATGTGATCCCTATGCCCTCTTTCTCATCACAGAAATTTCAGGAAAATGTCAGACATTTTGATTTTATAATCCCAAAAGGGCACTACTATGTAGAATGTCTTTTGGAATACAGGGAATAAATTTCATTTTTGAAAGTTTAAGGTGTAAGCGGTTGACCCCTGAGAAATAAGCGTACTGCTTCGCTTGCTGCCTTAATGAAGGTTCTCTGCCAGAGAACCTGAGGTTCTTTATGGAGTTTGCTTTGTAATATTGACTTACTTACCTAGGCTTGCAAGGAGCTCATATCTCTCCCACAAAAGTCACATTAACTGCTTCACTGCTGCCCAGCATGAGGTGGTGCAGATGGTGTAATTTGCAGCAGTTAAGAGAGCTTGGGGTTTGGCCAGGTAACTGCCTCTGCTTGCAGCTAGCCAGG
This sequence comes from Egretta garzetta, assembly GCF_000687185.1. NCBI lineage: Eukaryota > Metazoa > Chordata > Aves > Pelecaniformes > Ardeidae > Egretta > Egretta garzetta. The sequence goes on from NW_009259588.1 coordinate 6,263,597, forward strand.
AAAACTCTCCTGCCTGCTTGATCCCACCTTCTTGAACTGCACTACTTGTCCTTAGTTACAGATTCTGGCTGTCAGATCAATTCCTATAAACCTGTGTTATCCAGTGATACATTGCTATTGCAAATGAAAAATATACAGACCGTATTGAGCATCTATTACACTTCTGCTCAATACTCTGTAACAAGATTGATGGCTCCTTCAGCTCCCAGTCCTGCTCCTACAGAAGTCAATATATTCATTGCCAATACGTACAGGAGCGGCTCCCTGTTTCGATAAAACACAACCCCCACAAATGTACACCCCTGTATTCCTTGCCTCCCAGCAGGGCCTCAATGCCCTTGCTAGCTGTCACACATCCCGAAGTAGGGACGGACTTAATGCCCCCTGCAAGGGAGGAAAACACGCAACTGCAAAATCGTGGGCAGTAAGACGTTGCCAATGTGTTCAGGCTGACCAGCAGACTGGAACAAACAGCCTGCTTTGCTGTGCCTGTTTGTACATCCACTGAGCTCCCCGAACTTATCTGTTAATTGCTTTGACCTTTTTGTTTACTTCCTCCTTGGGAATCTCAGAATTTGCCTCACTAAAAATGACTTCTGGATTGCAGCATTGAGCAAACATTGACTTAACCTTTTCTGTTACTCTGTGTCAATATTTCCAGTCTATTCATATGCATGTGCTATTGCACTGGATAAACCAGAATTGTGTTCAAAACTAATGCTCTTTTATTTATCTGGAGGTATTGTATTGTGCAGGCACACAAAGCACCCACATGAATCCACATGAACGTCTTTAATAAAAAGCTTAACCCTTATCAAACAAAGAACATCTACCCGCAGAGCGCCGGATCGGAACAGCTCCAGCTGAGAAACCTTTTCTGCTCCTTGCCAGTGCTCTCCTCCTCTCCGCGTGCTCTCGCTCCATGCCCTGTTACAACCGGAGCACCGGGTGTAAGCAGCAGACAATCTCTGTTCCTCAGCCACAGCAAGCCATCAGTCAGGAAGAGCAAGATACTTTGAGTTGTGTTTGAGACACAACCTTCACCCTTGCGCTGTACGATTAGATGATCGCTCAAAGGGCATCCGAAAATTGACCATTAAGCATTCCAGGAACGCTAACACGCAGCAGTCAGCGGTGCCATCAAAACTATTAAGATCAATAGAGTGTTCAGGCCCTTACGGCAGCGTTTTCTATGTGTTATGTGATCGGCGAGCAGAATGGAAAATGAAAGCCATTTAGAAATACTTAGTTTTGTATTTGAGATGACAAAGCCAATTATTTCGTTGCTGATATCCAGCATCTCTCTTTATTCTGCTAAATTCTGCATTTCTAACTTATTACCTGATAGATATTTTATTTCTCAAAGGGCCATTTTATGAAGTCCTTTTGGGACTCTTGCATCTAAAGGAGACTTTGTAAAAACAAACTTTGATCCGACTTGTTTGATCTAAAAGCCAGCAGAGCTAGGTAAAAGATGAAGAGCTGTTTATGCGTTGGCTGCCTTTTTGAGTAATACTTTCCTTAAAGTAGTCAGAAGTTCAACACAGTTCAAACTAATAGCAGTTATTTCTTTTTCATGGATGATAATTAGAATTTGTCCTATTTGTAAGTTTCATGGTTCTCTCCTATGCAACATTTGTCAAATTAGCCTTCAAATCAGCTTTAAACTGTGAGATTTAGTAACTATGTTTTTCTTCTTTTTTTTTTTTTTTTTTTTTAAATGAGCTGGTAGTCACTGTTATTTCATTTTTTTTAACTTCTACAGCCCAGCAGGCATACCCCCTTCCCAAAGCCAGGGGTGTGCATATGGATGCGTGCCTAAGAGATGAAAAGAGAAAAACTGTTTTCAGACTCCCAAATATGCAGAGGGGAAACCAGTGGAAGGGGTAACCACTGCTGGACTAAGTAGAAATCTGGATTTGGAGAAAATCCTAGCTTTATCCTCCGTTCCCCTACCAAAAAAATTAACTCCCTGATCACATAGGCAGAAGCTGAATTTCCTTCTGCGATCAGACAGTCTATATCTAGACAGAGGACAGCAAGCAGTAGTTGTGACATGATTCGTGTCCACCCACGTGCAAATTAAATAGGCCTGCCACCTTAAATCAGTGAAAATAGTTTATTTTATTAGTTAGTATAGAAATTTATCACTATTCTCTTTTCTTGTCAGCTCCCAGAAAAGGAATGCAACTGATCCCTTCAGAATTTTTTTTTTTTTTAATCTTTCTTACACACAGTCAAAAGTATTTTATTCTGTGTTCTGAGTATTGAAACAAAATGGGGTTTGGTCTGAAGGAAATGACTTAGGTCTTAGGGCCTGCCTGGAGTGTAGATTTAATTTTGGCTTATGAGTTCATGGATGCAGGATGGACAAACTAAAACAGCATCTTAAAGTGGTTTTGGAGACTCTTTGACCAAACAAGAAGCATCTTTCACCAGTCCAAACCCATTTCTTATAGAGTGTTATTCAGCCAAAGAAGCATTTGTGACCCTGAAGTAGGACAGTTTTTTGGTGAGACTGATGCGAGTTAGAAATTGGAAGCTGAAACCAGACACAAAAAGTATGGTTTTGCTCAGGCATCCAATTGGGTAAGTTTAAATGCAGCTTCCCTTTGTTTAAAAAGTAAAACACATGAATCAACCCTTTTACTTAAATCTTCCAGCTTTCTCTGAGAAACGATATCCCTTTCAATGAGCCTCAGGCATTCCCACTTGACTCAGGTTAATGCATTTGGTCTCTATAGAAACAGCAGCAGATCCCACATGTAACTTGGAAAGGTCACCTCACTTTTGTACAAAAGCTCGCCTTGTCTCTTCCTTCTGTTCCATAAAACAGCAGTAAAAGGAAGCAAAAGGCAATGCACTGCACTCCTCCAAAGTCTCAGAGCTCTTCTGCTCTTGCAGACGCTGATGAAAGGCCAGGCCCTTCAGTGCTTGCGCTTGCTGACCACCGTGGGTCAAAAGGAAACACGAGCTTTTAAATACAAGCTAAATAATACCATTGAATTGGCAGGAAATTCAAACTGCTCTGAACTGTCTGGGAGCCAGCAAAGCTAATGAGCTGTACCATTTCCAAATGGGATCTTGGTAACACCATCTGAGCGCTTGTGTACATACAGAGTTGTGCAGGTTTGCCTTAAAGCGTAATTCAAAATAGATTTAATTAAACAAGAGAAAAAATAATATGGAAACTTAAATAGATATCAAGCAAGCTTATGTCAATTTGATTAAGGGAGTGGTTTAAATTAAACCACAATAATCCTCTCTTAAACAGAGCAGAGCTGTCTCTTATCCAGGGTTTTCTAGTGCTTTAGCTGCTCTTGGTTTAAAAAGCAATTGAAGCTAAAAGCAGTCTGCAAGTCAGTTCCCAACCTCACCATCACTTCTGTTAGTACAAATGGTGAGAGTTTTCGGATGTGCCGATCAGTGAGAGGGAGAGAAGAACCTCTCTCAAGAAGAGAGCCTTTTCCTTGGAAAATGGAGTACCAGAAAGGAAAAAAATCCCAAATTTTCCACATGACTTGAGAGCTCTTTTTTCTGTGTTCAAACGTTCAGTTACGCAACCTTTGGTGCAAGGAGTATTCTTCTTTGGGGAAGAAATGTAGGTGAGAGAGTTCTGCTTTATGTGCAGAGACGTTTCACAAACAAGTCCTACACAAGCAAAGGTAACTCCAGGCCACAGCCGCAGCCAGGCAGTCCTGGGGCAGCCCAGTCAGCCTACCACTCCCATTCAGATTTTCTTTCTGAGGTTTCTGGATTACAGGATTCATGAAAACACCATCCATATTCTTTCACAGCTGCTTTCTGCGCTGTGGTGTGCAGGGCAAAAGTAGAGCTTTACCGTGCGTACGTGCATTTACTGAATGCATCAGGTATGTTGTTGATAGTGAATACGTTCCCCTTAAAATAGTCGCATAAAATAGGACTCGTGATTTATGCATAGAAGACTAATGACACCATCAGCTCTGTATTTGGTGACAAGTCAGACCTTTCCTGTGCAAAATTCTGGTAACTTCATACTAACAGCAAGTCACTGGGTTTTGTTAGCTGCCGAGAATGAGCTGTTGTATGAAGACACCGCCCCCACTCTTGGGACCGGGGCTCATGGGAAGTGACTCCAGCTGATGCATGGCTTCAGCTCCTATCAAATTATCTGCCACCTTTGTAGGTTGTGCTACACCAGTCCTACTTTCTATTTCTACCCGATCTTCTTGTAAAAGGATGCTGCTGGTGGCTAGCCAGCCAAATCCTTTCCAAAGGAATTTGCTTAGAAGTCTATAGTTATGTAAATTCATATACAGTTTAGCTCAGCCCTATTTATGGCTTCATGAAGTTTGTTTATACGGGAGTGGAGAATATCACAGGGCATCTGCCAACTTCCTGGCTCCCTCCCCTGCTGCCTAGAGAGGGCAACAAATCAAACTAGGACTCCCCGGAGACTGTCTCCAGTTGTACCCAGCTGTACCCAGCTCAAAGGGCTTCCAAGAGCAGGTGGGATCTGCAGGTGCGACTGTAGCACGTACTTCTGTAAATCAAAGCAATACAGAAATGCAGCGGAAGCAGAGTTCATAAAGGGGTGTGCTCTAAAGCCAGACTCCATGTATTCTTTCCTTTAATTTCCACAAGGGCTGAGAGTATACATCTCTGAGGGCCAAATTTGGAACTAAGTGGAACTACCCCATCTTTTTCAAAGGTAGATACCACAGTGCAAGAGATTTGCTAGCATCTTGGATAAAGCTATGCTGATAACAGTATCTACTGTTTTAATCTAGTATTTCACAAGTTAGAGCTGAAGTGTGCCGTGTGCTTGTAAGAATCCTAAAATGGAGTCAACCCCATTTTTTCATTAAGTGCCCTACTAAAAGTAGCACAAGAAATACTTTGGAAGATATGACACTATTTGTCACTTAGCTTCACCATCACAATAAAATTCCTGTCTTTATGCTGAGTTTTGCCAGTATATGAATACAAATTAAACTGCTTCCTAGTTGAACACTCTCCACCTTTTTTCCTAATTAAAAAAAAAAATACATGCTTTTTTTTGCTGCAACTGCTACTCCAGCTCTGCCTGTACCCAGATAAATAAATTCCTCACATGCTTCTCCTGACATCTCCATGTTGTCAGTTCTTTTTCTGCTCACCTGGAGCTGATGGTCTTGAAGACACAATTTCTTTGCCCCAGATATTGCTAGGATGGAAATCATCATTTGTTGTGTAACAGAAAGCCAACTCTGCTCCAGGCGGTATGTTCCAAGTTAGAAAGATTTTATTTCTCTTCAAGGAGCTCTGCTTGCACAATGGAAAGCAAATAGCTACTCTCATCTGCTGAAGATTTAGCGGGAGAGGGGAAAGGATCAATGCCAGCTCTGTCTGCAAGACATTAGTGTATTCAGAGTGCTTGCAATAAATTTCTAACCTTTTCCAGCTTCCCAGGGGACTGGCAGGTATTCAAAAATATCAGCACCCTCATCCCAAAGCTTCACTATGCAAACCAAAATGAATGAGATGTTTAACAAACCACTGATAGATAAATCTTAACATTCCCTTTTATTAGACAAATATTTTATTAGACAAATAATAGAGAGACTACCTCTCTCTGTGAGGGAGAGTTTAATGCAAAGGAAAACTTGATTTTATCAAGAGCCAAAATTTCCAATTACTTCTGGTTTTATTTAAAACGGAAGGATGCGATGACCAAGGCAGGTTTTAATCTAGCATACATCGAACACCAAGTAGCTTGTGAGCACACCAGTGATACTGCCGCAGAGTTGCCGGTCTGTATTCTTCTCATTTCTTGAAAACGGCTGTGGTTTCCGTGTACGTGTCAGGACACGGTGCTCTGGTGGGTGCCCAGATCAGTTCTGAAATGAATTGTTTCAGGTGTTGGACACGGTGTCACGCTGACGGGTATTGTGAGAAGGCTTGCTCGCAGACAAACACTGCCACAAAGTAGGCGTGCGCAGACAGATCACATTGTATGATGACCGATAAGATGCGGTGGAGGTTTAAACATCCTGCAATAAACTTAAGCTTTTGAAGTGCAAAAGGTGTTATTTTATTTGACCCCAGCAGGCAGAGTTGACATCAGAGGGACTACCTTGTCAACGTGAGAGCCTGCAGTGCTCTGTGGGTCACTGGAGAGGCAAGGCAGAAGTCCTCCTCGCATTGCATTTCGTCAGCATGTTTCGACCACCTCCAGAAAGGAGAGGGCAGGCTCACAAAGAGCTGGGCTTGGATCACCAGCTTGGTACGTGTGTGGCATGAGAGCTAAAGGGGCAAGAAGAGATTTTGCTAATAGAAAAAGTTTATAGTGAAACACAGAAAAGGCAGGATGAGAGAGGTCACTGCTGGAGGCTGCCAGCACTGCCCAAGAAGAAGCATTAGAAACGTAGATCAGCTCAAACTAAGACTGAGAGTCATAGGCCAGAGGAAGGAAGGACAGAAAAGGTTAGAAATCTGGGTAGTTATAACCTAGGCATGGCACAGTCTCAAACCCTGAGCAGGATCTGAGCTCTGGAAATGGCCACATAAAACCTGATGTGATCATCTCTAAATAAGTGTCTGACCAGCCAGAAACCTTCAACAGCTGGGGTCTGAATCCTGACTTGACTGTTTGTGCCAACTTCCATCAGTGTCTTTTTGCATGTGGGTTTTAGTTAATTTGTTAATAACAAGTACTTTTTAAAGCTTTCAGGTTGAAATTTGCTATACTAGAACTTTCCGAAGCTGGATATACATTGGAACTTAAATATTTTGGAATTTAGAAGTTACATATATTCTAGACATTGCAAAATCTAAGCTGCCAGCTAAGTTATTGCTATTTTATTAACATATAGCAGAAGAAAACCTCAAAGAGCTCCAACAGTCTTCTAAAGGCCCTGGTCCATCAAAGAAAATCTTAAACTTCAGCAATGCCTTTGGATAAATGCACACTTTTGAGCAAGTCTCCGGCTGAGTCTGGGCCTGGCTCACTGTGCTACGCTAAGGATTGCAGAACAGGCAAGATGTGCTGGTGTTTGGCGCTGCAATAGTCTGCGAGAAACTTTCCCTCCCAAAGCCATCACTGCCTCCAGCTTGCCTCCAGCAAGGGAAAACCAGTCTTTCAGTTCCCTAAACTCAAATCCTACATCTCTGCATGACAGTGTGTGAAACCCAGAAGGAGTAAAGAGGGAGGGATCAGCTGCCTAAGATTAAACAGTAATGCAACGTACTACACCTGGCCCAAACGGATCTGCAGAGATCTGGGTCAGAGCAAGTCAGGAGCAGGGAACCGAGGTTTTCATAGATGCAAAATTTGCACTGGTGTCACTGGGGTATAGCTATCTATAAAAAATTATTCTAAACATACATCCTATAAAATTAAGTATATATGTAACTCCACCCTTAATCTCTCTCTTAACAATGTTTTGTGCTTTGTCTCACTGTCAAGGGAGCCCAGCTGCACTTGCAAATTAGTGTTAATTTTGCAATGCAGCTGTCATATGCAATGGGTCAGCGTAATGAAAGGGGGTTTAATAAAAATTGAAATGAATTAAATTGTAGTCTCACAAGTAATTTTTCTACAAGAGGAGCAAAATACTAACACCTCCTTTGTATTCCTCCGGGAATTCAGCATGCCGGTATCATGTCAGTCACCCTATTTGCATTTTGTCGAATTTTGTGAATTATTCAGCATTCAATTGTGGATCCTTCAGAGTCAGTGCACTATATACTCTGAATGCATATTACTAATAGCTCCACAATCAGTATTCTGCATTCATAACATGGAAGGAATTAACTGATTTTATGTGCTTATGACATTCAAAGTAAAATATCTGAAAGATATTAGTGGAGATAATGTCACTGTATGCATGCATAATAGCATGTACCCAAAGAATAAAAATTACAGTGGAGAACAGACACTGCTAGAGTCACCGTACTTCTTGATCACTAACAAACTACCCAAAGTTTAGTAACATTTGTGAGTTTTTAAATAGAGCCTCATTAAGGGATATTTTTTCTACAGCCTTTTGTGTCTCAGTCCCTAGGCAGAATCCTGCAGACACTTTGATATGTGCTTGCCTTTCAATATCCAAGTAATTCCAGAGGACTATTCATAGCCTTAAGCACAAGGACATGCTTAAGTGTCTGCAGGATGGAGGACTTGGGCTGTTCCCCTGCAAAGAGCTCATCGTGACCCTCTGAAACAGCCGAAACGCATGGAGTGTAACAGAAATGTGCCCTTGAGGATGGAAAAGCTATAATGCCGAATTTGGTCTTGGTATGTGCAAGGCTTTTGGAAATGAATGGCAACGTTGATGTTCACCAAGAAAGAGAGGGTTTCTATCCCTGACTCCTATGGGGGGACATACATTTTTGTCAGCTGTCTTTGTGCACGCAAGTCCAGAATACAAAACCGATTATCCAGTTAAGATTAATTTCAGATCTAATCTGCTGGTTTTCCACATTGTAGAATTCCCTGGATGCTTCTTGGTTTTGTCCCTCTGTAATCAGATTATTATTTGAAGTTCCATCCATCACAATTGATTTGCTCTGTAATGCATTAAATTGGTGTGATGTGTAATCTTCTAATGTCTTCTGATGCTTCTTTCCCCAGTCCTGCTTCCATCATTAAACAGTGTCTTGATGGGAAGATGTAAGATGAAGTAACACATAGTGTAGTTGCTAGTTGTAGGCAAATAAGGAGAGAATCCTAAAATAGGAATTGACAAATGCGATGTAGCTTTACCCAGTGCCGGAAGCCTTGCTGCAGTCTGCCAAACTTCTCAATTTTTTGCACCTTTGAGTTTCTTTGCCCTGTGCCTCCAGAAACCTCTTATCTGTTCAAAAGCTACTATCTTTTTAGCAGCACGGGGCTCTTAGCATTCACTGTCAGCCGCTGATTGATTTCTGTCATTGATATTCTACTAGAAAACATGCAAAATGCAAAAAAACCCAAAACCCCTAAATCCTACATCACGTGAATTGTGTCAAGAGGAAACCAAGTGCTGGACCTGAAATTCCCTGTTTGAATAGTAATTCTGTGTCATGCTCTGATGGTCATCAGACTGGCTGAAATGACGGCATAATGATTCAGCTTGAGTGGAACAGAGGAGTGAACTTGAGCAGAAGTACCTATTAATTTTTACAGCTTGACTATTGCACTATAAACCATATTTGCTCGTGCCTAATATTGGTAAAATAAGAACCAGCGCTTTTCATACTTGTTGAGTCGGAATAACAGCAGAAGTGAGCTACGTTATGGAGGTAACTAAGAGTCTGGGTTGCCTTTTAATGAGACTCATAATATTGATCCACAAAAGCAGGGCTGTGTTCAAGGCCTGTGGGATCGAGTGCCATTTTAATTTTAAAGTGTGTGTTAAATGAAGTAGAAGGGTCAATAAAACACCCAGATTTTGCATTTCCAGTAGCAGAGAAGAGAACTTGCATGGTAGCAGGTGTAAGCGAAATGAATCCTAGGAAATGCCATGTTTTTCTGTAGAAACTGACTCTTGAATTCATTGCCATAACGCAGTGTGGAGATCGAGAATTTAGTAGGATTAAAAACTGGGCAGGGTCATGGCTTACCCAACTAACCATGATAAAATATGAATCATGATAGCGAACCGAGGTTTAATCTTCCAGCTTCAGCATCTGAAGTGGTATTTTAAAGTTGAAATGGAAGAATTGCAAGTATTTAATGATATTCTGCAACGTCTAGAGCTGGCTGGAGTGAGAGGCAGCTACGGACCTGCTGTGAAAAATGACTCCTGACCATTTTTCATGTTTTATAAATCATGCCATTTTACTGACCCACCATCCCATATATGGTTTAAAAAGAGGCTAAATTCAGAATATTATGAACTGGTTGTTATGACAGCACAGCTAACAGGGGCAGCCAACAGACGCACCATTTTGCACAGCAGTCTCTGGGTTCGGCTTTGGAAGCTTCTTGACCTTCTGGTGACAAGGTCCAGGATCATCAGGGAATGCTTTGGAAACCTTTAAGAAATTCAAGGGTAGCTGCTGCTACCAGGTGAGGATGAGGTTGGAGGAGCTGCTCTAGCAGCTTCTAACAAGCGCAATCAGCTGCCTTTGACCCAGGTGCCCAGAGCCTTTGCTACAGCTGCCCCCAGTTAGGGAGGGTCAAGCACCCTTTTAGCCAGAGCTCAGGTGAGGACTACAGAAGAATGCAGCTCCCACAGCACAGCCAGTAGCTAGAGCAGTTTATACAGAAGGGTACAAAGAAGAGGGGCTCAGGTGAATTTGTTCTGCTGTAACAGTCTCAGACACAGGTGGGTAATGCACCATGGAGTGGCTTCCCTGGCAGTCTGTCCATGCCAAGGTAGAGGCTTCAATGCAGGAGTGAGCTTCAGATGGTGGCCGCAGCCTTGCAAGTGCCCTAGGCTTCAGGGACTGCCTGGGGCCTCTCTCTGAGGCCAGGAGAGGTGGCCCTCTGCCCTGCAGGAGCTGTGCTGCGAGTGGAGGAGTTACAGGAGAACAGGATCAGAGAAGAGGAAAGGGAGATAAATGGGATCTTCTCTAAAATGTAGCAACTTGAAGAGCCCTGAACCCCATCTGCAATAGAGAGGCAGGCGGCACACTCCCCCTGGGTATTAAGGTAAGTACAGCCTCTGGAGAAGGTGAAGGATGGAAGCTGGTGACTTCTGGCACCAAGAGGAAGGCTCCTGCCCTACCTAAGGGCTTGCAACTACAAAATAGGTTTACTGCCCTCAAATTTGAAGAAGTATATGTGGATTGTGTATGTTAACAGCATCCAGAAGCACTAACCTTTCAAAAGAGGCAAGTGGCTTGCTCTCTCTTCAGAGCCTGGCAGCTGTATGCAGGACCATGAGGCTGGGACAGCTGAACTTCTTGCTGGCTTTTCTCTTGTTCTCCTATGTCATGGGCTAGAATGGGACAAAGCTATAAATCATTGAAATCTCAGGCTTCGCTCAGTTGCTCTGGATGGACCTTTTCCAAACTCTGCTGCCAGTTGTCTTTGGAATAACTCGTTATATCCTTCAAAATCAGCATTGCAAAAAAGTCTTCCTGGAACTACAAAGCATCCTCACTTGAAGTGAGAAGTATTTGGGCAATGTAATAATAGTATTCTTTGCTTTGTATAGCAGGGCAAAGGTGTTAGGTACTTGCTTTTTACCCTGAAGTTTCTACTGTTTGTTTGCTTTAGAGGCCATAAGGATGCAAACAGCAAAATCGGCGAGATCTTACAAATGCTGGATATGAATTGATTCTTGTTTTAAATGCCTCCAGTTTTCTTTCTGTGTTCAAAGCAGCAGACAGTTCAAATGATTGCATTCAAACGATGAAAAGGGCCCAAGTCCGCTGTTTACAAGAAACATTTACTTAGATGAGTCATTTGAAGTTTTTATTGGTAATCAGTTTCATAGATAAATCTGCTTTTTTCACCACAGGATAAATATTTGAATTATGTGGCTACTGATGCAATATATTTTTAATGCTCAGCGTCAATCCTGAGTACAAAAAGGCCAACGTGTCTGTCTTCTCTCTTTACGCACGTCTGTGTTTCCTTAGGAAGTGTTGATGCTAGGACGTGTCCTGTCATCGATGCTCAGTCTCAAAGAGCACGAGTAACCTACGTGCTTATGTTAACTCTCTTCAATCCCTATGAGATATATTGAAATATAACTTGAAATCTAATGGCTTAACCATGCTCAGAAACCATGATGCAAACAGAGATACTGCTAAGAGCACAATAGATCAAAGGAACGTGTCACTAAGGTGTCCTTTAGATAGGATATAGGCAAAAGTGCCTTTAATTGAAGCACGTTTTGCAGACAAAAGCAAAAAATATGGAACACTAAAGGACAAACAAAATATACGGGAAGTGATACATATTGGACAGTTGGGGTTTGACCTGCTTATTGCACACACAATTTTCCTTGTAAATCTTCGTTTTGCTGGGAAATTACACGCCTCTGTTCTCGTGATTTTTTTGCTAACAATTTATGTCATTTCCACTGCTGGCTTGAAGTTTCAAGATTACAAATAAGATAAGTATTCTGGACTGTACCTAATAAACCACTTCCTTACTTGCCACACAACTCCAGGCACTACGTGGCCTTGTAGAGGTCATATTTACACAGTTTTTTGTTTGGGATCCTGGCATGCAATGAGTTGCAGGACTGAGCTTCTTGCTTACCTATCTTTAAAATACTTTTAATAGGACTATGAAACTTCCATTTAATAATATTTAATTAATGCTATTTTTTGGTCAGGACGTCTGCCAGAACAATTTCACTACCTTGTTCAAGGATACCATCTGCTTCAGGTAAGAAAACGGCAATGCCATAGCCATAAAAGAAATCCTGCCGAAGTGGTGTATTCTTACTCCTCGGGTGCTCTGACTGGGCACTGTTCATGGTTTTCCCAGTTGATTTTTCAGCAGAAATCCCGTGCTATTATAGCTTGGTTAAAGATTTTCCTTCCTGTTCAGCTGTGTCGCGCTACTAACATGTTGATCTGGCAAATCAGGGGAGTCACGCAGAAACCTCCATCCAGCTATGGTTCTTCCCGTTTGGAGGAGCAAACGTTTTTTAAAAGCCCATCTTTTTCTCCCCAGTCTAAATATTCCTAAGTGCCACCTGAATAAGTGGGTTTCCTTACAGTGACAACAGTTGTCTCTAATTTCTGATCAACTTGTTTACTCCTACCATAATTGTGCAAGAGCTCCATTGCTTTCCAAAAATGAGGGAGAGCAAGGACTTTAACTCTTTCTGGTTTTATTGTGGTGGAAGTGTATCAATAGTAAAGACTTGCAGCATCACTGAAATCAAATATTAAATAATCACTATTTTTATACAGTTACAAATTTTGTAAACAACTTACTTGGGGATGACAAATGTCTGTTTTTCACACACCTGTCATGTAAGACACCACTGAATCTGGGTCATTTAACTAAAGAAATGAAAGGGTCTGATTCTTAGTCTGCCGAAGTCCCATGGGTGTATGCTCAATAAGAGCAGCACTAACCTCTTTGATGGTTTCTTAGATATTGCTAATCTATAGTTAAAAACTGTGTTTTATTTAAACTTGAAAATTAATTTGCTTTAACGTCTGTGTAAAATAGATTAGAATTAATGAAGTCTGACCCCCTTATGGGTTAGTGTGAGTGAAATAATTACTGATCAGCAGCACAGGATATCTTGTACTGGACTTTCTGGCTGGAGTTAACAGTAAGAAGTCAAAGGAAGTTCAGGAAATACCAGAAGTCTTGAACTGCATTAGAAAACTTAGGTTTGTGGTTTCTCTTTATGAAAATTGAAAATGCATGTGCTAGACTTACTTTGTGTCACTGCTAATAATAACTATAGAAAATTACCTGCATAAATTGAATAGAGGAATATTCTAATTTGGAACTTGAAACTGATTACAGAAAAACTAGTTCCTAAGGACGTGATAAGGATGGTACTCTTTAAAGGAATGCTAATTTGGGTACCATCACCTGGTCTAAATTTAATGTGAAGGAATGTCTTCATGGCTGAATGAAGATTTGGTGTCTTCAATGCCAAATTCTGTTGGCACCTGTAAGAGGCTATTGCTGTTGGCTACAACAGCTTCTTACCATTCCAGGTGCATTCAAGGGCCAAAGTCTCATTTGGCCACAGCTGAAAAAGGATCCAACTCCAGAGAGACAAGGTATTATTCTGGCTGCAGACACTGGCAGCGTAATTAACTGAAAGCATCTAAAAGGAAAATCCAGTAGCAAAAGATTTTTTTTTATCATGCAAAATAAAATTCACTAAGGCTTATATGAACCTCTAGTTCTTCAAAGAATAGCACTCTCATTGATCTTCGATGCTAATGAATTTTCTTGTACAGATATTTTGCAGAGAGTGGGCTTTTACCAATCCCCATTGAACCTGCTGGCCCCAACATCGGAAAGTCTGTCTTGACGTGTCACAGCCTTCTCATGGCTTGGTGACAGCTCTTCCTGCTTAATCCCTCAGGGCAATCTGGGAGACCTTAATTAGAGAGATTCCCTACTGTTTTATTGCTTTGGTTTTTTCTTCTCAGAATGATTGCTAGCAGGAAAAATGAAATGTGGCTGCCCTATTTGATATATATGATAGCCCAGTCCGCACTCATCTGGATGCCTGCGCTGTAGGGGTACTTTCCAGCATGACACTTTCCTTGACGGCAGCTCTGCAAATTACAAGTGGGGTCTGAGGAACAAGCTGGCTCTCTCCTGGATCATAATCTGTTGTGAAGCATGGGGGTTTTTTTGTTTTGGTTTGTTTTTTAAGCCCCTTTCTTACCCCACATCTACAGCTTCTGCACAGCGCCCCTGGGGTGGCCGTGCCCAGAACACGTACTGTGAAGCCTGAGTGGTGCTCAGAGCTCCTTGGCCTGGCAGCCAAGCCTGAGATAGCCTTGCAGGTTGCCTGCATTGCAGGCTGGTGCTCTGTCTGCAATGAAAGCAAAAAGAAAACACTATTTTAGGACTGATGGGGAAGATGATGGGAAACAAAGTGAAAAATCACTTTGCAGATAGGTTTGCTAAGCTGTGAAAGTCACCAGTCCTCCCTCAGACCTGGGTCAACAGGCAGGGGATGCTGGTGCTGCTGGAGGTCCCAGCTCCAGAGTACCCCGTCTTGCTCAGCAGTTTCCACTGCTACCATCTGGAGCCCCAAAAGATGAAGGTCTGAGGCTTGGGGCATCCCACCTAACGCTGCGCTGCCCCGCATGGGAGGGATCTTATTGTTTCAGGGTCCGCAGCACAAACTAAGGAGAGGTTCATGCAAGTGCTGAAGCTGGCAGCAGGCAGCATCCCAACCCGTGCCTCTAAAGCAGTGCCCCAGTGCTTCCCTAGAGCAAGGTGTCAGTCAGCCATCAGTGCCTCCAGCTGCAGAGGCAAGGCCTGCAGGGGTGCCAAATGGGTGAGCAGGGTCTGTGGGATGCACCCAGGCCTCCCAGTAGACTCCAGCGCTGCAACCTGCTTGATCCAAGCAAGACCTAAGTGTTTATATCCCTGATAATGTTGCAGTACTCCGCAAGCACAGTGTGATAGCGGTGTTTTAATACCTCATCACATGAGAGAAAATGCTGGAGAGCTGACATCTCTTCCCGCAGCAGGTTCTACTGCTTGCTCCTTCCACATTTTCTACCCATGCACTGACCCTGACCAAAACTTTGCGAATTTTGTGGCACAGCGAGGCTGTAATGACAGGCGGTGGGATTGCAAGCAGCCTGCTTCCTGCTGCAGTAGTTTTGTTTGAATGGGTTTGAGTTTATCTTTACCCTTGATTGGCAACAGCTGTAGCTGGCAAAGGCATTTGCAAAAAAGGAGGGGTGAGACTGAGGTGCTTTTTGGTTCCTTATGACCCTCATTTCTCCTGATGCACTGTTCTTCCCTCAACCTCTGCAAATAGTCTGTCTTGACAGCTTTTGTGTTCTGGGGAGAGGAGCAGGCAGGGAAAGAATGAATGCCTTCAAGGCAAGAAACTGCTGGCTGGGTTTACCTATGAAACTGGGTTTGTTTAGCGTAAGGAAGAGAAGGCAAGAGGGAGATCTTCTGGTGTAGCCCTGTCTAATGTGAGGGCATAGAGAAGACAGATTTCTCTCGAAGGTGCACAGTGGTAAGAGGCAACAGGCACAAGCTGCAACAAGAAAAATTGCAGATACAAAGAAAAATGTTTCACCCTGAGGGTGATCCCACACTGGCACAGGCACGCAGAGAGGTGCACCCCTCCGTGGGCTGTGTTAGAGGACCTGGCCCTGGGCAACCTGACCTCAGCGGTTCCCTCCCAGCCTAAATTATTCTGGAGTCTGTGGTTTCAGTGCTGCTAAATGGATACCTGGCTATTTCTTGTGTTCAATAACACCCCTCTTCTGTTACTGAACTTGATACAACCCTGTCTGCCCTGATCTGTGTTTTTACTTAGAGCGATAGAGGAATGAAGCACTGTGAAACAGAATCCTCTGAAGTTTCTGGTAATGCAGGATGTTGTTCTATTTATAGCAACACTTACAGCTTCAGAGACCTTTGATAATTTCAGAATACAGACATCTCTTCATCCTGATCTGCCTCCCATATTCAGTGCGTGGTACTCCCTGTTGCACAGTATTCGTTCAGCACGCAGGGGCTATTTTCCACCTCCAGAGGCAAACAAGGGCATTGATTCCTTTACTGCAATTGGTGTAGGAAAAGAAATTAAGAAAACGGATGTTGGAGATCCGTCATATCCCTTGTGCTGATTGATCATCAAAATACCGCTGAAAACACCATCACGTTTTGTAACGTGTCCAGGCTGCCTTGCCATTTTGATAACCTGAGTGCAGCGGGGTACAGTTGAAGGAGGGAGCAAAGCAAGTGCAACTGCTGAGCCTGGCCCCATCGTGTTAGGCTGCATTAATAAGCCTGACCTGGCAGGATGCGTGTCTCCAGCTAAAACTGATCGGTCGTGGGGAGGGGGCTCTGTGGCTCAGGGGGTTGGTGACATCCCCAGCACTGGGCTCACTGTGACAGTGGCTTTCGCTGCGCTACGCTGAGACTTCTCTTATCTGTGTTTTCACCCATCCTAAAGCTATGCAAACCCTTTTCTGCCAAAACAGATATGCATTATACATGAAACGCAGCAGAAAGCACTTCCTCTGCAATTTCAGGAAGCCTGTTGGTGCCAAAACATAAACTGCTTAAGAAGGAGGAGGAGGAGAACTGGGGTAAGTGATATTTGGCAAGATCCACATGTTCCACTTGTTTGTGCAACAGTCGCTGCTGCTGACTTACAGCTTCAGAGGCAGCTGTGTAAATATAGGGCTGTGATGGCTGAGGAAGTGAAGAGACAAGCTGTGGAAAAATAGCAGATAAAACCAGACACGTTCTGGATGCCACAGGGTAAGGCAGAGCTGAGCTATGCCGCAGACATCTTGCTCGGCTGCTAAAATACCTTCAGCTTCCCTTTTCTGGAGTATCTTTCCTGTTACTGTTGGGAGGGGATACGTTTTGGGTTTTTTATAAGGACTTGAAATTAAAGCTTCATTATGAAGGAGACTCAAACCATTCCTGAAAACATTAAGGAGCCTCTCTGATGCAGGCAGCCAAACCCTGCTGTGCTGACCCTCCTGAGCACGAGGGCCGGGAAGCCTTGAACGTCTCTGCTTGGGGTGTTTGCTAGCCCCTTATAAATGTGGCTCACTCCTTCGTGGTGTGGAGCAGTCCTAGGAACTGCAAACTAATGTGTTTAATAAGTATGGGAGCTGACCTGCCCCAGGTAAGGCCAGCACAAGCATTTTCCTATGGGGCTGATGCCTGCAGCCTCACCAGGGTTCTGCTGTGCAAGTTAGGCCTGAGCAGGTGCTCTAATTTTTTTTTTTTTTTTTGCTTCTGATAAACCAGCAAAGAGGCCATGCATATAAAGAGGAAGGCTGGATTAGAAAAGTTTTTTTGTATTTTTTTAAATGCAATTATTCACCTATAAAGCTTATTGATTTCTGCATAAGTTTGCCAGAATAAGCAATATCATGAAGCAACGATATTAAGAAAAGTTGTGATGCAGTTCACAGGTAAATGATGCATCTGAGCAAGTGCACCTCAATCTCAGTTTCCAAGACACTGTCTTTATCTATCTTTTTTGTTTAGACTAGATATAAGGAAGAAGTTCTTTACAGGCTGGATTAGAAAAGTTTATATATTGTATTTTTTTAAATGCAATTATTCACCTATAAAGCTTATTGATTTCTGCATAAGTTTGCCACAATAAGCAATATCATGAAGCAACGATATTAAGAAAAGTTGTGATGCAGTTCACAGGTAAATGCTGCATCTGAGCAAGTGCACCTGAATCTCAGTTTCCAAGACACTGTCTTTATCTTTTTTGTCCAGTGTGTTGCCTTTGAGAAGACAACTTATGGCTTCTCTGCACATGTTTTACCTTTTCATTGACTATATAACTTCTCCTTGCTAACCAGGTCAGATAATGCCTCTGCCACACCTTTAAATTATTCTGTAACAGTTCCTGCAATGATGTTACATCCTAGGATTCTCTTGTTTCTTGTGTATCTGCTACACTTCATCATAAAATCTTTCTACATCTTTTGTCACCTTAAACTACTTGTCAAATAGGCATATTGAATGTCTTTTCACTTGGTGCTAGAGTCCAAAAGCTCAGCAGGCCTGTCTCAAATAGGCTGCAAACTATGGAAACACCCGGAATCAGAAGCAGAAACTGGTTTCTAACTAGCAAGTAATAAAATGAATTATCTTTTCTATTTTTCTTCTAAGGAGGACAGCTTTTTCTTGTGACATTTCCCTGGAGCTGTGTGAATTGAGATGGGACAGGACATTTTTTTATATTAAATTAAATAACAGTTTGGCTGAGCAAATCAATCTACAAAGTGCCTCTAAAGCTGTTTGCTAGGGCCTGATCCTATATTATTGATTGTTTTCAGTGAAAGATGTGAACCTTAAGGGCACGCTTCTATGTAGAGTTATTTTGGAAAAATCCCATGTGCGCATGTGTAGGATAGGAGCGCTTTTGTAGTGTTTAGCTGGATCCAAGCAGCTAAATACAACTGTTGATACCAGGTTTCCTGGTGGACAAAATAAGGACTATTTACACAGTCACAATGAAATTCTGCCACATATTTGAAGCGATGACAGGTCCGCTTACAAGCTAATGGTACCTTGTAAAATGGAAATGGTTTGTTTTGCCAGAGTCGTTCTTAGGAAAACATCCCAGCATCTTAAAAATATTTATGCCCTCAAATTTAAAAGCATGTTTCACCCCCACTTTATAGATGAGGGAACTGAGGCACACTGAATTTTGGTAACTGTCTGATGTCAGAAACTTGGAAAAGGGCAAATCTAAAAATAACAGCTGGGTCTGGATAGCAGTAACCTAATCACTGGATAATATTGTCTTAGAGCTAAAAGCCTGGAGGAAAAAGCTGAAATGTCTTTCTTCCCCTCTCTGGCTTTACCCCTGTCTGCATATCAGAGTCGCTGAGCTGGAAAAATGTGAACGTTGCTGTACAGCGTGAATGCACTAAGCTGTCTCTTGTGCAGTGAGCACATTTCCCAGCTGGGTAGGACATTGCAAAGCTTTTACGAGTTTCCAGCACCGTTTCACTCAAGCAAGACCCTCTTGAGGAGGTCCTGGCTGAATGCAGCTTTTATTTTTCTTTTTCTGTCTGGAGGAACACAACAGCCTGCTGTTGTTTCCAGCACGGCCTTTGCCAGCGACAAGGGTGGTTCACATAAACAGAGGTCTCTGGCGCAATGGCAACTGTTTCGGAGATTCAAGATCCCCATCTCTAAGCTGAAAGGGTCTTCAACAGCGTACGTGGTTATGTTTTTATTAGCTGAATGGGCCCCTTTTGCTGAAGCTGCTAGCTAGGAAAAATTGCAAGAAAACACTCAAAGGGCAGTGCAGATAAGATCAGTACCAGCGTGATGAGGCTGCTGCTGCTTCCCCATCAGATTGCTCCTCACTTAGCTACTTTAAAAAAAAATAATAAAGCAACCCATGAAAAACCCACACCACCAAATCCATCTTCAGTCCTGACATTTCAAAATAACTCAACTTTGCACCAAGTAATCAGAGTTTGCCTCCTGCCCAAAGGCTCCAGAGAAGGATACTGCAAACCTCGCTCTGCTTCGAGATGGTTTCCAGGCTACAAATACGCTTCTTGTTCTCCAGCTGCATTTTGCATTGATGTGCAATGGAGATGGTCAGATTGCCTTCTGGTGCCTGTCTGGGTGAATAACCACTGATGGTGGCTTGTTGTTTCTCCGGCAATATTCAGAGGTGATGTGCAAAGGGAAAGAAGTTAACTGTTTGACAAGGGGCAGCTTTATTTACAGAGTGCTGCCAGGCTAAAATCAGTTGAACTGCGTGAAATAATGTGCACTTGTTCGGAAAAAGAGATGAAAAGCTGTGACACTGATTGGCAGTGAAAAGCCCGTAAAACAGCACACAGCAATGGAGTAATTGACTGCTTCCCTCACAGAAATGATTTTTCTTCTTGCCATGCCCCTTACGCACTTGAGCAAGCTGCGATTCATATTGATGGAACGTAACGAATTTAAATAATTTTCTGAAAGCTATGTAAGATAGGAGACAGGGCTTGGATGAGAGGGTCTTTAAAGATAATAATTTTATTAATATGAATAACAATAATTTAGCAGATTATCCACAAAACCACTGACTCTCAAACTGTATTGGGAGAAGAATTACCTTTGCGGGAGTTCACCCAAGGAAGGGAGCAGGGCAGAGCTGACTTTGCAGACCTAACGCACCCATCTCCCTGCATCCATCTGCTTTCTCCAGTCTCAGAGCTGTTGGGAAGCTTGCTCAGCATCGCTACCTTGAGTGGTGTCCAGTTATTTCCACAGATCTGGCATGTGAGTTTTGGACAGGTGAAACCCTTTTTCTCAGGCTCCTGCTGGCCTTGCTGCTTTTAATGACTTTTCCAGCATGTGAGCGTTGGCTTTGCTCCCCTTGCAAGGAGACTCAGGTTTTCTTAAAAACCCAGCAGGAGTCTCTGCAACTTAGAGCTAAAGCAGGGGTGTACGCGGGGCCGGACTGCCCAGCCCAAACCATGTGTGTGGCTGGTGCGCTGCCCTTCAGCCGGGCAGAATTAACCTGCGCTGCAAGATTAAAGGACAAGCTTGGGCATGGCGAGGACCTCAGAAAAACAGACTGCTGCTTTCAAAACAACGCACCCTGCGACAAGCAGCGATGACTCTTGAGGTCTGGAGGCAAGCTGTTGCGAGGTTGGCCTGCGCAGACGCAGGGTTTCTTCATAAACATCTGCACCACAGAGAAAGCTGGCGGTTTCTCTTTTGCTGTTCCGGATTCATAATCCCAGGCATTCTCCTGTCGAGTATGTTCACCTTATGGATTTCCCTCGATCTGTTGAGAACTAAGGGGTAGCGTGGGGTTTTTTTTTGTTCAGCTTTGCTTTATTCTGCAATGAAACCATATGCTATTCTTACGGTCTCACACAAAATTTTGTGAGCTTCTGTCATCACAAAATTTACAGATGCTGTTGCGTACCAGCCATGCGACTTTACCCCAGGACCAAACAAGAGGAGCCGGGTCCCTCTGAAACATGTGGGAACGAAGCTTTGCTTAAGTGGAAGTGCCTCTGCATGCTTTCCTAGCCTCTTCCCATAACTACCAGCGGGTTGTACATGGCGATGGAGTGGAAGCATTCTCCCTTTGGAAGCTGTTTTCCAGGCAGGGATGGGAAGGGGCAGCAGCAGAGAAGGCAAAGAGCAGGCAGAGCAAGCGTCCTGCTGGGAGCGGAGCCAGCCTGGCCCCTGCGTGTGCCAGGGGGCTTCCTCCACTCTCCCCCACCTCAGTTTCTGCTCTTCGATGGGGCGCAGGGCTTGTAGCTGGCACAGGCACAAAAAAACCAGCATCAAGGACAAGTTGCCAAAGATGACTACTGGCGTCTGGTACTTCAGTGGGGCATGCGACTGACGAACCTGCCTCTCCTCTGCGTCCGAAGGGCTGAAGGGGATGTAATTGAACCATTTGCTCAGCGTGAAGATGGAGTTCAATGGTGTGTCTCGAGGGATCGCGCTAAATGGATACCGCAGAAGTTAATTAAATCGTGCGACGGTTTATCACAGGAGATGCCCGAATAATCAGTGATTTTAAAGGCCTTTAAATCAGGGGTTTGCAGCCTGACTGTATTTATGAACTATAAGGAACTCCTGTGGATTTTGCTTGGCTGTTAGATTCTGTGGCGGAGCAGTCTATTTCTGTCCGGTTGAGTGATGCCACCTCGTTAGAAATGATGAAGTACTGACCTGGCCGCGGGCGGCAGACTCTCTTGCTTTCAAATCCCCATCTGGAATTTCACAGAGGGTTAAAACCATCAAACGCTTAAGTGAATGCCTTGATATGCAACTTTCTATTCACAACTTCTCCTTTCCTTTGTCAATTACTGCCTCAGCATTTTCCTCTCTTCAAGCAGATCAGGAAACATTGCCTGCAATTCCTGTGTTATTCCTTCCCATATTATGTTGGTTTCTGCTACCGGGAAAACAGAGCAGCAAAACCTTATTTCCCAAGAGAGGGAAAGCACTTCCTGAGTGGGGTTCCTGGTTGCGGGGGACAAGGCCAGAGCTGCTGGGAAATTCAGAGCATGAGTGCCTGGGTGATGCTTCCCACACTTTTCAAACCAACCTTTCCAAGCTAAGATCTTGGAGTGTGGGCACCATGGGAGAGCCAAAACCTCCCAGGCACACCTGATTTTGTAGCCACTGAAGGCTGTTGCTTCTGTTCCCCCTGTCATCAGATTTTCTTAAAACCCTCGGCCATGAGTTAGGACTCAAAAGGATTTGTAACGAGTTAACCCCTGTAGTCAGCAAGGCATCTCCAACGCATCCTAGGTGTTTTACCGATCCATCCGATCCATTTGTACGCATCCTGCACCACCAATTTATTTATTCTTTTCTCTCTATCATCTTCTCGGTATTTTTTTTAATTCCTGCCCTAGTCATGCACAGATGAAAATTTCTACCTTAGGCTGCCAGACCTACATTAGCACACGTCAAACTCCTCACGGTGACCTGGACCCCGGGACCCCAACGCATCACAGTCTGCGAGAGCCTAGGACTGCCTTGAATGTTGATCTGGGACCTTAGAAATCTTCTTTCCTCAGAATGGCTTTTTTCCTAGTTAATCTCCTTATTTGACTAGGTGTACATAAACATATACGGAGAGAAAGACGAGCACAGACGTGTGTGTAATTAACACTTGCCTTCATACAAGCGTATTTTGCCTGTGCAGCTTAGAGGCTTACATTCTGCACGCAGCCACGGCCTTCTCACTGGGCTCATATATTACAACACTGATTAACTACAGATAACTGGTGGGATTTTTTTTCTTCAGTCAATCGTCATCTAGTTCCAGAATGAGGAAAAGAAAAATTTAAAAGTCTACTATTTTTCCTGTAAGAAAGAGGAATACTAGAAAAAAAATGTGCAAATAGAGCTTTGTTGCCCTTTTGCTATCTGTGAGTCTGTCGAAATCAATGAAACTGTGCCTGTTCAGTTCTTTCAAGATGCAAGGCTTTAAATGTGTTATTTGAAATCCATAAACTAAATCAGTTTTTAAACTCAGGGCCCAGCTGCATCAACATGAAAAAGCTGTCGTACTTTGCACATCCTGCTATCACTTAAGCATTTTTAAAAGCAAATGCAGTAATTGTTTCCTGCTTTCAAATACTATAATTGAACTGTGAATATAAAATATGCCAGATTTAGCAATTCACTAATAAGACAATGTCAAAAACTCTATATTTCAAACTCTCAATTGCAGGAATGATATTGCAGTCAGAAATGCTTTGCACGCGCTCTTAGTCCTGCGGCTCCCATCTGTGTATGTGTAAAGATTAGATTTGCAAAACACCTTATTAAAAGCAAGGCTTCTAAGGTTCAAGCATCAAACACATGTAAGGTAGGAAATGCCAGAATTAAGGCAGCCTTGTGCAGGTTTAATTTGCTATCCACACCTTTCCTGATGATGTATGTATGTTTTAGGGACATGGTTTAGTGGTGGAATGGCAGGGTTAGGTTAACGGTTGGACGTGATGATCTCAAAGGTCTTTTCCAACCTAGACAATTCTATGTTCTGGTGCAGTTTTTAAAGGTATAACCAGTTACTCTTTTTTTCCCTAAGCTTTCTCTAGGAGTTAATTAGGGTTGTGTAGTGAAGGAGATTCATAAAACAGAGGACCCTACCTAAAAAACTTGGGAGGTGCATAAGTCCATAGAAAAAAACCCCAACCTTTTCATAAACTACATGTTCATGAATTTGATGAGTGGACTGTTCGGTGGATAAGGAACTGGCTGGATGGTCGCATCCAGAGGGTAGTGATCGCTGGCTCAATGTCCAGATGGAGATCGGTGACGAGTGGTGTCCCTCAGGGATCCGTACTGGGACTGGTGCTGTTTAATGTTTTCATCAATGACTTAGTGAGATTGAGTGCACCGTCAGCAAGTTTGCAGATGACACCAAGCTGAGTGGTGCGGTCGACACACCAGAAGGATGGGATGTCATCCAGAGAGAGCTGGACAGGCTGGAGAGGTGGGCCTGTGTGAACCTCATGAGGTTCAACACGGCCAAGTGCAAGGTCCTGCACCTGTGTCGGGGTAACCCCCAGTATCAATACAGTCTGGGGGAAGAAAGAATCGAGAGCAGCCCTGCCGAGAGGGACTTGGGGGTGCTGGTGGATGAAAAGCTGGACATGAGCCGGCAATGTGCGCTGGCAGCTCAGAAGGCCAACCGTACTTTGGGCTGCATCAAGAGAAGCGTGGCCAGCAGGTCAAGGGAGGTGATTCTGCCCCTCTACTCTGCTCTGGTGAGACCTCACCTAGAGTACTGCGTCCAGCTCTGGAGCCCTCAGCACAAGAAGGACATGGAAGTGTTGGAGCGGGTCCAGAGGAGGGCCACAAAAA
>NW_009259588.1:6288405-6292535 GCF_000687185.1 Egretta garzetta
TTCTTCTGTAACTTTCCTGTTTGCACAAGCAAAGGGCTGCCCATGTTGTATCTGAGCCCATTCTGTGTCCTTGCCTCTACCCAAGTGTGCACAGCCTTAGGAGCACTAATTTACCTTTGTCATCACTGACCTCCTGTGAAATGGGGCTGAAACTGCCCAACAGGTTCACATGTTGTCAGGGCCAAGAGGCAGGCAGGTGAATAGATGGTTGGAGAGAGAATTTGATTAACCTCAGGTTTATTATTTTTTAATTATCTGTAAAAGATAAATATGATACCAAGTAACTTGACCTTCCTTACACAACAGATTCCTGTGAGGCAAATCTTTTAAGCCAATTTTTTGATAGTTCCAAATTAATATTCTGAATTTTCTGAGCGCCTTATTTAAGGAGACTGACGTGTGAAAGCGCTGCAGCACTCATGGCTGCATCTGAAATCAATGGCACTGTGCAATGTTAAGGAGTCACAAAATGTCAGACCTAAAAATCTCAAATTAGGCCAGAACATGCTGAGGATTCACCAAAATACTGTGGGGATGACTGCCAGTGATAACCCCTGGGAAAATTTATAATGTTCCTGTTACTAAGGTTTGGCTGGTGATGTTAATAGACCAGCCCCAAATAGTGGGGCTTTACACTAAGCAAGAAGAAATAGCTGCTCACTCATTGCGCTCTATCTGGCCATGTACCAAGTGAGGTATTTTCCTATAAGGAAAATAATTTGTCATCATGGCCTAAGATTGTACCATCTTGAACGCAAGGAAATTATTTCCCGCAGGCATGGTGTGAGTGGAAGAGGGGAGAAGCAGGAGGTTGGACGGCCTTAATTCAATGCCAAAATATTTATTTTGCAACTTAAACAAAAGTTCTTAACCGAAGAACACTGTTTCTCAAGCAAAACATGTTTATGAACAAATATAACAGGAATATTCTTCAAAAGCTTGTTTCTTGTGGCCCCTATGATTAAAGACTTCCCGCAAGTGATCTATATATAGCTGCAAAGCAGAGCAAATTTTGAAAGGCAGCTTGGTACCTTTCATAAATCCTAGGGCTGGGGAGAAAGGAGGGAGCAGGAAGAGGGAACCATGGTCTAGCAGGTCACTTGTGGTCCACCAAAGGCCAGGCCCTGACATTGGGTAGAGAGTGAAAGCAAAGCACGAGGGAACGTAATTCTAATCAACTGATACCCCTAGCACACAATCTTCGTCCTGAAAAATACAGCCCATGTTTTCTGTGTTGGAGTGCCAGCTTTACCTGCACTGCTAAAGAAAATAAGCATTTTCTCTTATCTCATCATCCAGCCCATACCAGAAGATGGAAATCCATCCTCAAATGCTTGCTTTTCCTCTAGTTGTTCTCTTTTTCACTGTGGCTCTGACACTGGCCAGAACACTGATTTTTTTTTTTTTTAATGTTATGTGTAGTTTATTCAAGATGGGATGTCCATAAATATAAGACATGCCAGCAACTCCTAAAATGACAAAATATGAAAGGATTACAGAATTATGGTTCTGTCTTCCAGAACTGAAAAGCACATTTGAGAGACAAATAGAGAAATCTTAGTTTTAAAAAATGAGCCCTTATGTCATGCTGGCAAGCTCATTAACAAAGAAAAAGATATTTATTGTTTGCTGTCTAAAGGCATCAGTAACTGACAAGAGCACCCGATATCAAGAAAAAATTAATGCCAGCTGAAAGCTTGAGTCCAGCACATTCGGAGACAGCTAAGAGAGTCTGATATTCCCTAACTTCTTCATTTACTGCAGGGCTAGTCTTGAATATTTACACATCAGCTGAGTCCCAGTTTCTTCCATGACAGCCTCAAAATTCACTGATTCTGTTCTTTGCATGCTTCCATGGTATAAATGATGCCCGGGATTACATGGCTGTCTAATGACTTTGTTAAGATTTGGCATAGTTTGGTGATGTACCCACACAGAGAAACTGGGCCATCAGTTCCCCAATGTGCCGGTTAGGCAGAGGAATCAATGAATTCCTTTTAAAAACAGGAAACTGAAAAAGAAAGTGGAAAGGTGATTTGCCAATTTGCTTTTAGCAAGCCACAAGTACATCTTTATGGTCCCTCGTGTGAGTCATTTCACCATGCCTGGAACAGCTGGAAAAAAGAAAACAGAAACAGGGATCATATGACTCATGGTCCTGTCAGCTCGGAGGGAAAAAACAGAGATAAAGTGTACAAGCTCCAAAGAGTAAGAAAATTGTGTGAGGTGGACTCATAAGCTCGCTCTTTGCCCTCCAGGGAGCAGAAATAATGGGGAATGAGGAAGATTGGCTGAAAGATTAGGATTTTATAAACTTTATTACCAGCATGGATAGTGTTGAAAAGGGTTACTGACAAAGAACTTTCAGTATAAATTTTAGATGGGGAGAATATCAGCAGTAGGCAGGGCCAAATAAAACAAGCCATCCCTCAAACTGCAAAACACCCATGTCCCCATCCCTTACCCTTTTGACAGTGTTTCTTCCTTTCTCAATTTATTTTGCCTTTGCAGAGTGACTCCCATGCTAAGCTGTGGAGTTTTACTCTTCCCCTGGAAAAAAACAACACTGATCTACCAGGCATCAAGGTCCAGAATGACCCCACTCTAGACATACATGTGTCTCCTTGGGCATGACAGAGGAGCTTTTAACCTGGTACTTGCTGGCTGTGTACTCTACACCTCTTCATGCTTTCAAGCCAAAAAGCAGTGGGATCCATCTGTTCCTTGTTCCTTTGTAATTCAGATCTGAAGGTGATGGAGGGAGCGGGAAAGTGAGCACAGAGGGAGAGCCACGAACTCCACGTTGACGACACCTATAAGAACTACAGCAGCTTTAAGGTAAATAATTTCCTTTTGTGCTCAAATGCCGGTTTGTATCTGCACAAGCTAATGTCGTCTTCATGGAGGTGCAAATAAAGAACGCTTGGTGCATCAGCCAGTCATTGCATGACTGCTCCTCTGGGCTGGCGGTGTGTGATTAATGGCCAAGTTCAAAGTATACTTCTTTCAAAGGTCGGTGGCCTAGATCAGATGTCTGCCTTGGCAGTTTTTCATATTGACACTCTTCTAGATAAGACAGAAGATGCCCCTGAACTTTGAAGCCTGGTGAAAGACGTGTGCCAGGCAGCGGACAACACAGGGAGACATTTGTGTCATCTGGTTTGGACTCTGGGATAAGATAGCCAGGCTGGAGTCAGAAAGAGGTAAGTCCGTTTTCTGAAAGATTGTATTATCAATATAGTAAGCCAGTTATTTTGCCTACAAGTAACTAATGTCTTTCCAGTTGACTGAGTGTTTTGCCTGTGATTTTCTAATTTGCAGAGAGCAGTCCTTATCCATAGTAGTAAGACAGAGAACCGTCATGATCCCAGGTGCAGTGATTTAAGTTATGGATGCAGTACTTGATCATGATAGCGTGAGTTTAGGTCCTTGTCTGAGGGCTGGATCAGAGGCTTTATGAGTCTGTATTTACTACATCTGAGGCAAGTATGTCAGCCAAAAGTATCATGGCCAGTTGTAAGCTATAGGAGTGATGCTGTCTTTGTCCCTCTTGTTGTATGGAATATAATCTGGCACTTGTAGGATGAGCAAACAGTCAGGAAGAAGAAATATGATCATTAAGGAATATGGCAAAACCTGGGAAAGTAGACTGTTGTGCACTGGAGAGTGCACAAAGATTACTAGCAGCATTTGTTGGAGATACAGAGTAAGACCACCCAGGTGAGCTGAAGAAAGTTGTACTGGGTTTGCATGGTAAGGTTTTGGTAGTGGGGGCACTGCAGGGTGGATTCTGTGAGAAGCTGCCAGAAGCTTCCCCTGTGTCCGATGGAACCAACGCCAGCCAGCTCCAAGGTGGACCCGCCGCTGGTCAAGGCCGAGCCCATCAGCAACTGTGGTAGTGCCTCTGGGATAACGTATTTAAGAAAAGGGAAAAAAAGAAAAAAACCTGCACATTTGCAGCCAAAGATAGAAGTGAGAACACATGAGAGGCGCAGCCCTGCAGCCCCCCAGGCCAGTGCAGCAGGAGGGGCAGGAGGGGCTCCAGGCGCTGGAGCAGAGATTCCCCTGCAGCCCCGGGTGCAGCCCACGGTGAGGCCGGCTGTGCCCCTGCAGCCCAGGGAGGCCCACGG
>NW_009259588.1:6292563-6307579 GCF_000687185.1 Egretta garzetta
AGCGCTTGAGGAAGACCTGCAGCCTGTGGGAAGGCCCCAGGCTGGAGCAGTGTGTGGGGGACTGTCTGCCGTGGGAGGGAGCCCAGGCTGGAGCAGGGGCAGAGGGGGAGGAGTCCTCCCCTGAGGAGAAAGGAGCAGCAGAGACAGCGTGTGATGGCTGACCCCAACCCCCATTCCCCATCCCCCTGCACTGCTCAGGGGGCAGGAGGTAAAGAAAAAATCGGGAGCGAAACTAAGCCCAGGAAGAAGGGAGGGGTAGGGGGAAAGTGGTTTAAGATTCAGTTTTTATTCTCATTATCCTGATCTGATTTGATTGGTAATAAATTAAACTAATTTCCCCAAGTCAAGTCTGTTTTGCCTGTGATGGTAATTGCCTGTCTTTATCTCGACGCACGAGCCTTTCGTTATATTTTCTCTCCCCTGTCCAGCTGAGGAGGGGAGTGATAGAGCAGCTTTGGTGGGCACCTGGCATCCAGCCAGGGCCAACCCACCACAAAAGTTAATGCAGAAAGATAACATTCAGGGTAGAAGATTTTGGGTTGTTCTTTCAGTTTCTTAAGTCTGAGAGATCCATAATGTCACACGGGAATTTATTTTAGTAAGTCTGTATTTTACAAAAGGATTTTATTGTTTTTTATTTGTCCTCTGTAACTTCATTTCCAATATTTTAACAGAATTTTAATTTACATTCAGCTATGATCAACATGCATTTTCCCCTTTAAACATTACCTGGTTTAGGAGAGATCCTGGGTGACTTTGACAGGTACAAGGCATATTGATTACCCATCATACCCACACTCACTCATATACCTGGATGCGGTATGCATCAGGGCCATGTGTTTACCAACGCAGCCTCAAGGCCACCTAAGACTGCCACCATGGCGGTCTGTTACCATTTAAACTGCCACCTAAGACTGCCGCCATGGCAGTCTAATGGATGTCAGCAAGTATTTCATTTACTGCTTTCTTTAGAGACAGTGACAGTCTGGTGATACTCAGTTTCATAAGCTGCTATATTTGGAGCTTCTATCTTTAAATTCATTTCATACAGACAATCAACAAGCCAAATTCTTCTCAGCTTCACCAGCACTTGTTCTTAGCAGCAGCAATCACGATGAGAATATGAATTTTTGTCATTGTACACAAAGCCTAAATTTATCCGAGAGTTTCTGGCCTGAAATATCTCTCTTGCCAAGCCTTGAGGAATGGGTTGAGAGTCAGTATCATGAAAAGCGAAGTTTTGAGGATAAATCTGGAGCACAAGTCTGGTAAGGAGCGGCTGAGGGAACTGGGGTTGTTCAGCCTGGAGAAGAGGAGGCTGAGGGGGCACCTTATCGCCCTTTACCACTGCCTGAAAGGAGGCTGTAGCAAGGTGGGGGTCGGTCTCTCCTGCCAGGTAACAGGCGATAGGACGAGGGGAAATGGTCTGAAGTTGCACCAGGGCAGGTTTAGGTTAGACATTAGGAAAAATTTTTTCACCAAAAGGGTTGTCAAGCATTGGAACGGGCTGCCCAGGGAAGGGGTCGAGTCCCCATCCCTGGAGGTATTTAAAAGACAGGTAGATGAGGTGCTTAGGGACATGGTTTAGTGGTGGGATGGCAGGGTTAGATTAACAGTTGGACTTGATGATCTTAAAGGTCTTTTCCAACCTATTCTATTCTATTCTATCCTATCCTATCCTATCCTATCCTATCTTTCCTCTAAGGTGTTAATCACTGGTCCTCTGACATGGAGTAGGGAGTTAGAGGGAAGTTTCAATGACCAAGTGTCTTCAACTTGTCACAGGCTGTAAAGAGAGAAGCAAATCAAGTACTTGTGGATGCTATTCAACGCCGAGGCACAGGCAGCCCCTGAGGACATGAGTATTCAAGGGATGTGATTTCACTGGCCCAGAGTTCATGCAAGCTCTCAATGAGATCCATGCTTTGTATTTCTTTTGTAATGCTTTGTATTTCAACCTGAATACTAACTTCAAGAATCAGAAGAAAGTGAAGAGAAGTTCACAGAAAAATTATAATGAAAACAGTTTTGAGTAAAGCAGCTTCACAGGAATTTTAAAGTGAAAAATGTATACGGCTGGTATGACGTTTTAAACTGCTGGTTTTCCCACACCTTACAAGTGCAAAAAAGGTACAAGTGCCATGTTGTGTCTGTGTACACACTTACGTATGTACATCTGTGTGTATGTAAATGTGTGCATATACACATATACAGTTTTCAGTGTCACTGAAGAATCTGAAAACCCAGTATATGTTCCAGTTTATCGGGTGTATGAACTATACAACATAATAGTTATGCATAAGCAGGGGCAATTCCACTTGTTCTGTCATTTGCGGTGAATAATTTCTGATAGCTGCGCTAGGATGGCTGTAGTTGAGACACAAAATTTTCATTACTGTTTTCCATTTCCATTTCACATTACCCTACCAAATAACTTACTCTTCATTTCTCAAACCCCTGGTAGTAACACACAAGGGCCATTACTCTAATAGTCCTTCTTTTGCTAGCCTAAGTATTTCTGTTCCTTCTAAATGAAGTTTTCAGCCCATGCTGACCAATTATGTCAATGTAGGTTTTGGAGAGAGGTAACAGACCTTTCCCATGGAACACCATTTGTACAAGTAAACTAAGAACAGGTAATGCGTAGATACACCTTACAGTGGGCAAAAGTTGCCAGGTAGGAAGAAGATAGACATGAAGCTATGCAGATGCAAAACTGTTTTGGCTACAGAAAGGGGTACCTCGGGTTTCCTTGAGAAAATGCCCTGCCATCCCTCCATGCATCACCTCCAAAAAAACTGCTGACAAAGGCTGGATTAGCACAATCTTTTATGCAGTGCCACCTCCTGATGAGAAGGAGCTCTGATACCAGGCAGGGATAGGCTTTCAAGTTTTTCATAAGGTGCAGTCGGTAAAGGTGTGAACCGGACCATCCACAGTGCGTTCTCCTTGCCCTGTTCTGCAGGGTGGTGAAGACGGAAGGACAACCATACTGACTTAGCTTAGCAGCCTCCCTGGGCGAGCAGCAGGGCAGAGAGAGAAAACAAATGGTTTCTGGAGTATCAGTGTTGCTCTGCAGGTGACCTGAGCTCAAAGGACAGGGAGAAGTTCTTTGCACACTTCCATAAATGCAAACAGGGGCAATCTATGCCTAAATGAGATCTTCTCCCCCCCCCAATCCCCCACCCCCGCCCTGTATTTTTTAGGAAGAATATACAAAAAAAACCCCTGGCATATGGTAACTGTCATGACTGAGCTTGAATTCTTGTTCCCGTTTGTACTTTGAAAGGTTTAAACCAGCTCTGCACATTTTTCACTAGCAAATGACTCCTACAGCCCTGCTGTTCTGCCGCAATCCATCGGTTTCACGGGGTGCAGCACAAATACATACATTTGTTCTTGTCATAAATCTACTGCGCAATTTGCCTTCTTTCTGTGATGTTCTCCGGGAGACCTGTATGTTCACTTCTAGGTAATGATCTACAAGCATAAAATAGCTTTGAGGGCCCGCTGAATCCACACTGCAGTTTAATTGTATAATTGTTGATCAAAGTTTTTCCACCATATGCAGCCCTACCTGTCTCTTTTTTCCCCTGAGCAGATATAACTAATCGTCAACACACCTGTAAGCAGC
The DNA here is from genome assembly GCF_000687185.1 of Egretta garzetta. Taxonomy (NCBI): domain Eukaryota; kingdom Metazoa; phylum Chordata; class Aves; order Pelecaniformes; family Ardeidae; genus Egretta; species Egretta garzetta. The sequence goes on from NW_009259588.1 coordinate 6,296,198, forward strand.
GTTTCCTAGAGAAGCCACCATGTATTTCTTCTATAATAAAGGAGTCAGGCTGACTGATGATATGTATATGGATGTCACCTGCAGTAGCAATACTGCAGGGAAGGTGAGTATGAAGTGCTACGCTAAGGGGAGGGCAACGAAACATAGAAATACTAATTGGGGAATATCTGGCAGAGAAACGGGATGGCAGAAAACAAGGTGGTGTTATAGAGAATTACAGGTGAGATATGAGCCAGCAATGTGATGCCAAAAATGGGAAATGCTATTCTGGGTCCTATCAACAAAAAATGTGGTATAAAACACATGGGGGATAATTACCGTGCTCCGCTTCTCCTGTAGAGGTTTCTGTGGGAGGTGTGGGCTGGCTTAGGTGTGTGCCGCCTTAGGTGTGGGCTGGCTTAGGCATGTGCCGCCTTAGGTGTGGGCTGGCTTAGGCGTGTGCCGCCTTAGGTGTGGGCTGGGTTAGGTCACTGCGCTCTGAGGAGGCTGTAAGAGAGAACAGCAGAAAGAAAAGTTTTGGGAAATAGGACCTACGAATAGAGGTTGAAACAACTGGCTGTCTTTGGTCTAGAAGCTAGAAAATCCAAGTGAGATGTATGTCTTCTAACACAAAAAGGGCTATAAAGGTTATAAAGGAGGGATCGATAAAACTGTAGCTGCGTAATTGTTTGTCATTTCTGCTAAAGGAAATGGAAAAATGAAATTAGTTCTATTTGCAGAAAAGGAGAATTCAGCTGAACAACCAACTTCGGGGTTTTGGTTTTGTTTTAGAAAGTATATTGATTTGGGCTGAAAATTAAAAGAACGATCCTAATACTAAGAGCAATGGAGTTCTTCAACAGCTTTTCAGTAGAAATAATGATAAAATGATAAAGTTCATTACTTTTAAGGTGAATGTCAAATCTACTCTCTTTCCCCCCAGAGTGCTACATGACCTTTACAAAGAGCAAAAAAGAAAAAGTGTTACTTAACCACCCCAAAAAGTTAAAGCCTTACCAGAACAGGACCGCTATAAGCACTCTTCAGTCTTTTATTGTGAGCCCTATCAGTACAAACTGGAGTTCTGATTTTACAAAATCAGTTTATCTTTCTATTTAAATACGTATGTCTACAAATTCTCTTCTAAACTGTACATGCAAATGCCACACAAATCTACAGGCAGTGTTCGTCCCGCAGGTGATAAGGTAGCATGTTATTCCCTTTTCTCAATTCTGTCGTGTACATTCTATCCAAATGCATATTTTACAATTCTGTTGTATGCAAAATACAAGTTGTCATCAATATGTTAAAACAATTTTCCTAATTCAGCCTTAGATTTCCATCCCTATAAAGCCCTTGGTTGCCTGACATAAACTTGCCCACATTTCATCAGGGACATGAATAGTGAAATTTTACAACCAGATGGTGTTTCAGGCCCTGCAGTAACACAGTTATAGAGTTACAGCATTAGGCTTTCATCCCCTCCTTTGCCCCTTTGGCTGTTGCAATGTATTGCTCAGATTTCATTCATTGCCAGATGAAGCTTTTTTAGGTTCCCAGCTCCTTTATAGCACAATCCCATATCTATACCACACATGTGGCCTTTAGCATTGCCAGCATACTAAGAGGGAACCAAGGTCCAGCTGGAAACCTGAGAAGTCTCTCATAAAATAAAACAAGGATGTTTTCTTCTACTCAATGTCTAACCTGTTTGCTAGCAGCTGTGTCTGAAAGTGTTGTCTCTAGTTGGCCCATACCATACGTATAAAAGACAATAGAAACACTTCAAGCTGAGAGGTTGAGGCAAGAGATTTGTATGCCACAGATTAAGACCCTGAAGGAAGGTGAAGGAATTTGTTGGTCTTTGCAATCTGCCCCTGGGAGGGTGCCCAAGGAGGAAGGACGCTGCTTCACTGGTACTCTGAACCCCACAGCAGAGGTACCATGGAAGAATAAGTGTGATTGTGGTTGCATGGGTGTTTTGAGGCAACTTAAGTAAGAGCTGCTGCTGAAAGAGATGGTTTCTATCGACTCCTCTGCTCCATGCCATGCTTTCCCCGTGCCTCCTTGTGTTGCCGCTCACATTCATGCACTCTCCTACAAGTGAGGTTGGGGGGCTGCTCTGTCTGAAAACCCAGCAAAAAGCGATAGTTTCCAGCCAGGTCACCTTTTGCTCTCCCTCACACATGAGCACAAGAACCAGTGCAAAGCTAGGAGCAGAAAACATCTCCTGGGGTGCCAGGGAAGGGTGAGATCACGCATTTCAGCTGCCGTCTCACCTAGACTGTCTTAAAGATGCCACGAAAACGCAGCCTGATCTGCTGGTACGACTCAGGTTATTTGGATGAACATGGCAGACAGTGTTTAAGGAAGCTTGAGCTCCCTCTAGTTCATCTGCAGAAAGACAGTAGTCATGTCTCCCTTGCAGTGAACAAGAGCAGGCAAAACGTCTGTGGAGCCACCATAAGACCATAAGGCTGCAGAGCCAGGACAACTCACTGATATCCCAGAATGCAGCTCTGGTGGGTGCCATTGCCATATGCTTCAGGTGGACACACAGTTTATAAAATGCATAATACATATAGAAACGTATATGTGTAAAAATTGAAGCTACAAAATACTCCTATGATTTAGCTTCCTAATTAACTTGTTCTACTTTTACCAGATAGATTCATGATATGATTTCTAGTTTCAGGGGGAGTGTATTTCTAGAGGCAAAAGGTTCTCCCTGACATTATTTCTGTCTTTGTTCTCACATTTTGGTGATAAAAAAGGGAAGAAAGGAAATTACAAACTGAATGGCCTCATGAAATTATAAATTATAAATGAGGAATCTCATCTGAAGTGTGTGACAGGACATCTTGACAAGCTGCTTTCTCAGTCTTCTACTTTTTTATAAATAACCTCTCCTTTTCTAGGCAAGAAAACAGAAGTAATGCTACTTGAGTCATCCCTTCATGAAATGGCCAAGTACCTTTTTAAGTTCCAGTGAACATTAAGTAATGTGGTAGGTGATTTCCTAGTTCTGCTGTAATGTATTCTCTTCCTTTTTTGTCTTCTTAAGTTGTGCAGGAAGCCTTTAAACCACCATGATTAATAAGGAATTTTCTGAAGAAAATTGCTCTTGACATGTTATTCTTTGTAAATAGGTGTAGTATTCTGCTTAGTCTGGTATGGATGCTTGCTTTTTGGCATTGCTACAGTCTGCTGTGATCAAAGGTGAGCAGCCTGCTGTAAACTCAGCTCTGGCCTCCAGGCAACTCTGCAGATTTCTACATCGCTCGTATCTTCCCTGTGTTTCTATTACAGTAACATTGGGTGAGACTTCTTCCAGTTGACTGCAAGCAAAATAAGTCAGCCTCCTTTCCCCAAACCAAAGCTTCCTCAAGTAACTGAGAATGGATGCTCGTTTTCAAAGACACGGCTTCAAGCTGAAGACAGGTTGCATGCTTGGGCTTTGAGAATGATCACACACTTCTTGATGAGGGGGTGGAAACTTCTCTTTGATGGAAGTGCATATATCTCTAAATATAATATGGGTACTAGCAAAGCTGATTTTGAAACTTCCGTTAAAATAAACAAAAGGTGAATGCCATTTACATACAATAGAACACACATATTGGTGCAGAACCAAACTCTGCAGGGAAGAGAGATGCAGTGTTGTAATTACCTGAATGCAATGAGTACTATTTTTGTAATGCATCTATCTGGAAAATACACTTCATTTTAAGAGTGAAATGCCAGTTTGTTCTATGTAATCAGGTTCTGACCCTTAGATTTCACCTGTCCTGAATTTTGAGGTTTGTGTATGCATGCACAAAATCCAAATACAACTCAGTTAAAAGTGCTGAACGCTACCTCTTTGGGGATTACGTGAATGTCACATCTTTTCAGTCAGTAACAAAATACCTACTTGATATTTTCCCTTGGACTTGGAAAATATCAGTCAAGCACATAGAGTATCCTTTCTTTCCTACCAGTTGTGACTTCTTCCATCTCCACTTTTGTACACACAGTGTTAAGGTTAAAATCCTGTTAAAGTAGGGATTTCCAAAAGCACAAGATTATGCAAGTAAGCCTACATAAAATGGATATCTGATTTCATTGTGTCACAGAAATGCCAGTTGAAGGAATCTCTGGAAGCCCCCACCCTCGAAGCAAGAACTATTGCCCGCCATGGCCTTGCCTGGCCAAGTCCTTACAACCTCCAAAGACAAGGACAGAGGTTCCACCATGTCTCTGTATCTTCCTTAATGCCTGACCCAAATCTATGTGGTGATTGCCTCTTATGACACTGTCCGTAACTACCATGAAGAGTTTGGCTCCATCATCTTTGTAACTGCCCTTCAAGCAGTTGTAGGTTGCTGTTCCTTTTGCTCCTTTAACATCTCTCCACAGCTATCAGGGAAAGCTATGAGTCTTTTTTATCTGCACTAGAGCTGTGCTAGCTGGCACCTAACATGATGGCAACCTCTGTAAACTGGTAAATTAAATACTGTCCTGGACTTTGAATAACTTGGCATGGAGAACTGCCTGTGTTCAGGAGCTTTGGGACCAATTGTCTGCACGCCTTCCGCAACATGCTAAGTACTAGCAAAACAAATACAGACATAAAATTCTTGCTCTTAATTACTCGCTAATTTGGAGGCAGATTCTGTTTTGTTTTGGCAAATGACCAAGCGTGAGCAGTACGAAGATTTCCTTGCACCCTACTTGCACAAATTGAACTTGTTCAGCTCTGAATAAGACTGCGATCCAGCCTTTGCAAAAAGGTTTTGAGCAGAAAAGCAGGATCCTTACCTCAGTTCCTTTGACTCTACCCCAGGTGCCTAAACTTAGTGTTTAAAAGTTCATCAGTCTTTTCATAGATACTCGATTGGGCTTTAGACCCAGAGAAGAACATGTATTTTCTTAGAGGGTAGTCCAGTAACTTAATATTGGGGCTCTTGAAAACCTTGGGGAGCCTATAAACATATTCAAATCCACAAAAGGGAAACAACTGAGCATCACCCCAGAGCTAGAAATTAACTCTTACGGCAAATGAGTTGTATACAAAAAGAATGCCAGTTGGACATAGTAGCATGTAATATGGCAGAATGGTAAATTTAACACATTACGTGACACAGTTGGTTTCCACCTTCCTTGCAACCACTTTTCTAAGGGGAGAACATGGATTGTGTAGATGCTGTAGGTGTGGGGATCATATATTGCAGGTTGTTTTAATTCTGTTAACCTTCAGCTCTATTCAAATATAGGCACTTTTACAAAAAGTTAAATCTGCATGAATAAGGAGTTCTAAATATTTGGCTGTTCAAGCCCTGAACCTACAGAATCTAAACTGGTTTTCTTGCAGGATCAATGCCCCAAGCAGGAACTCGGTGGAGCTCAGGGTTTCACTGTGAAAGTTTTGAGCAGATTTCATTGTCACCACAAAACTCTAATCCTTCTGCTTTTTATTTTATGAGAAATCAGTTGTGACTTCCTTTAAAAAAAAAAATCTGACAGCTTGTTTTTTATAGCTAGAGAAGCAGGCTGTCTTCTTTGCCTTGAGGTTGTGAAGACAGAATAATTTTACACTATCTAGATTACAAAAGAAAAATGAAAATTGCTTCTTCTCGCTCTCCCCTTTGTAAGCCCATCTGAAGGAATATTTTCCTTTCATTCTCAATAACATACAAATACATATATATTTATATGTACAGCTAAAAGTTAAAATCATCTTATCCTGTCAGTTTTCTTTGTTCAGCTTTCACACCTTTCATATTAATAACAAACCTTTATCTGCCTGTACAGTACTTTGTTATCATAGGGGTTTTTTTCTAACAAATCGTGGCCCTATCAGGTTCAGGGAAAATTGCTTGTTATGACTGTGCTTTGCTCTTCATTTTGTTTAGGAATTTGCCTACACTCTATGCAAAAAAAAATTTGATTTGCAAATAAATAAAAAATGTCCAACGTAACACAAATTTACACCTGTGTCAAAAATGCCACATTTATTTTCTCTGGCTTTCGTAATCATGGGAGAAACAAAAACTGTCTCATTCAGAGATAAAAATTAAACAAGTCCCCAAATTCATATTTTGAGTTCCCATATTTTTATGAGAATATATGTTTATTATGAGACCTGTACTGATTTCACTAAGATATGCTTAATTTCCTGATCAAAGGATTTCTTCTGATATTTTACAGTCTGAATGTATAGCCCCTCAAATCATATCCCTGTTAATTTGCATTAACAATTGTAGGATTAGGCTTCCAGGCAACTGTATAGTAGAATTTTATGAATAGAGAATGTAATTAAGCAAAAATCAGGAAAGTGAAAGAACGTTACTAAGACAAAAAAAAGAGCAGTTATTCCATCTCCTCTCCTTTTTTCAGATTAGACTTGTGCTCTGAAGGATCCTATGCTGCTTCTCATAAAAACAGAATTTGATGTTACTGGCCAAATTCCAACTGCAATTTGCCTAACTAATTGCTTCTTGCATTCTTAATTGGAAAAAGCATTCCTTGGTTTCCAGTCCTGCCTAATTTACTTTTATAGTGCCCTTAATTCAATATAAACCAGGGACATCCTTCAGCAAGAGGTGATTGATCTCTGAAGATAGGCGACAACACACTTACGTATACTAAGCACGTCACATATAGCTTGCAATGTGATATCAGAGTTATTGCTTCTCTGTACCCAGCACACCTAGCAAAGCAATGCTCCCCTCCTGCCCCTGGATTTGATCGGTTCTGTGAAAATTGTTCTAAGCAAAATCCTCCTCTCTTGTGCCTTAGACATGCACGCAGAATGAGAGATGAGTTAAACCCTCCATTTTCTAGATCAGGAGCAGCAGTGAATTGCTGGGGCTGGCTGGGTTACCCAGAGCCCTCCCATCTCTTTGTCCAGCGCTGCAGATCTTCTGGGGAGGAGAGACAGATGGCATCCAAGTGCTCGGTACTGCAGAGTAAGCTTTCTGGTATCCTCTTAATCAGCGGCGCGGCTCCGCCGACGCGTCATGTATCTCCTCCTCTCCTCCTCTCAGTCTTTCTGAGAGTCAGGCGTGGAAATAATAAAATCTGTGCTTGCTAGGCTTGCTGGCTTGCTGACCCAAAAATGAAATTCTCTCATGATTTGTTAAATTCAACCAATCCACTTAGAAGCTGATGCTACCAATTACTCCTGTAGCTCTCTTTCCTCTGCTTACTTGGGTTTGATACACTTGTGTACATGAAATGCATGCGTCAGCAGACGTTATGTTTGAGTTATTTAGTGTTATAGTCCCATACAGAAATAGTTTTAGAAATTGCAGTTATTCACTTTGAAATGCGATTTTAAAATAGACAAAGTTCCCAGTTAGGCAGCTAATCATGGGACATGCGTGACACGGAGAGCTGAATGGAGAGATCTAAATGGGCTGCCACTGCGGCAACAGCAACTGCTGCCACCGCTGCTCTTTGGCCTATTCAGGGGAATTCTGAGGCCGTATAGGTTTTTACAGGTCATTTCTGAGTAGTAAGCTTGCACAGTTGAGAAAGTATCTGGGTTTTAATGAAAGCTTAGCCACTGCTTTGTATTTTGAGTTTGGGAAAGGCAGGTGATCTATCTATGCCACAGTTCTTTTTCAGTGAAACTGGGGTAAAAATACAATTCCTCTTTCAAACAGATACCGAGAGTTGGTGTATAATACTCTTTGGCTGCATTTCCACAGCAGTTATCAGACCGGAGGTCCTTTTTATCAGACTTGCTGCTTGCAGAGAACTCCAGTGCACTACCAAGGTCAGCACCGAGGTTGCAGCATAGATGCCTCCTTTCAGGTGCCTGAAATGCGACGTGCTGCAGTGCTAAGTAGTGGGAATCTCTCAGGTGAATCACCCTTTCTCTTCTTCAGGCATTGCTCTTTTATGGATCCCATGCTACTGCAAGGTGGTACTGTAGTATCCTTCCTTCCAATTGCCACCACCACCTCTGTTTCGGTACCCCCACCCCTAGCATGTTTTATTGTCACTGTAGAGAGAGTAACCCTGACCTTTCCTATTCTGCTCCGTGATCTTTGTCTCCTCCTCGGTTCATTTGCTTTAGCAACGAATTGATACAACTCAAGACAAGAGTTACTTACAGCATCTGTTTGAAGGCAGCTTGACAAGGCCTGGGTAAATATAGGCTTGGTGAAGTACCCTACACAGATTTCGTAAGTGACTGCTTTACATGCTTCAGAATCTGACCCATTCTTTCGAAACTGGGTATTTTCTATGGGGTAATTGAGTCTGACTGTGAATAAGAATCAAAAAAATGCTTTCATTTTGACCTATTGCTTGAGGTTACTCCATGTCAGATGTGATAAATTCATGGTAGACTGTATTCCCCGTGATGTGCTGTGTTGCATAACAGAATCTGCATTTATTTAACAGCAAGTTCAAACAAATAATGTATTAATGTAATGCTAATTTGGAGAAAGTAGTAGGGCCACCATAAATTTGTGGGCTTTTCTTCTGAACATATCTTACTTTTTTTTCCTTCAGGGTCCCATCCAAGTGGAGTTTCAGTAAATACAACCTGCACCTGGATTTTTCCATATGCCACAAGCAAGATTTTGTAGGCAAGGTGCTGAAATCAGGAGGGGACTCGGTGTGTGCTGCTTGACATAGGAGCACAGATAGCAAGGAGAAGGACAGGAGAAACAGCAGCTGACTGGGAAGAGATGGAGGAGACTACGCTGGCATGACACATATTGGAGCCTCTTGGGGAAGCTGGACCTAAGGAGGAGGGGTAAGGTGTGCAATAAATGGAGGACTCCAAGATTGGAGGAGCTTGATCTTAGCAGAAAGGAGGTGGGTTGGTAGCACGGTATGGGGGGTGAGGGACTGCAGTATGTGTTTGTGAGAAAAGGCAGGAAAGGTGTAGGCTTGCAATAACAGATTGGGGTGTGCAGACTTGTGGAGAAAGAGTGAGGACTTGCGGCTTGGGAGAAGGAGTAGTCTAGGGGATGGGGATGTGATGGGAGGCGTGGGGAGCATAGCATACTGCAGATCAGGAGTCACTGGAGTTACTTAATGGCAGGCTATGTCCTTACCACCTTGTAAAGCAGGCACAGGTATGGAAGCATAGACATGAACAGCGTTGTTCACCACCCACCCCTTCCACTGCTGCTACAGGGATGTTCTCCTCTCCCCCGTTCCACCTTTTTAGCTTTTGGAAATGTGATAGCTCAAAATATGTACATTAAATTCAGGTATTCCAAAACACTGGAGTAAATGTTTGTTACCCCAGTGTTACCTGACATATCCTATATATTTAATGGTGAACAAACAGTTAACACACAAAAGTTTACTTTCAACAACCATAGTATTTTACCAGGTGTATGTAGGAACTTCCCTTGCTTTCATTAATCCATTGCATTTATTTGTCACTCTGATGACAAACAAATGCAGCTGTAGCAGCCTTCCAGTACTTAAAGGAGACCTACAGGAAAGATGGGGAGGGATTCTTTATCAGGGAGTGTAGTGATAGGACGAGGGGTAACATTTTTAAACTGACAGAGGGTAGATTTAGATTAAACATTAGAAAGAAATTCTTTGCTGTGAGGCACTGGAACAGGTTGCCCAGAGAAGTTGCAGATGCCCCCTCCCTGGAGGTGTTCAAGGTCAGGTTGGATGGGGCTGTGAGCAACCTGGTTTGGTGGAAGGTGTCCCTGCCCGTGGCAGGGGGGTTGGAACTAGATGATCTTTCAGGTCCCTTCCAACCCAAACCATTCTATGATTCTGTGACTACACAAATATCTTTGTAATGTATTCTGGCAAACTTCCCATACAAAAAATTGCTACAATGTAAATTTATCACTGGAGTGCCTGTAAAATACTATCAGTCAGACGTTTATCTCAGTAATACCACTCTATTTCATTAGCAATGCTCTGTAACTACATTGCTGTAACCAAAATTACAGTCTGGTTCAGAAACAGGAACAGAAACATTATATATACGAAAGGATGAAAAAATACCTTATTATACTTTCTTAATCCTCTCATGTGGTCAATTCTAAATAATTAATGCTAGCTTTGGTATTTACTTTCTTCAACTTCAAAAAAAGGCGGGGGCGGGGGGGAGAAGAGAAAAATACAACTATATTTCTTTAAAGAAACCTGAATAAAACTGAACTGCTTTGGGTCAGCTTTGCAGCTTGCTAAAAATCAATGTTGCTTCAATTACTCCATTGACTTCAATGTACTGGTGTTGATTTACAGTAGTGGGGAGCTACACAATGATTAATAATAAGAATACCTTGGACTTTGATAGTGCTTTCTATCTTGAGATTCCTAATTGCTTGTCAAACCCTCTCTCTGTCTTATAGTTTGTGAAGATGAAGTATTGTATTCAGAACCTCATAAACACTTTTAATTCAAGAAATTACAGATTTATTCAGATGAATATCTTATTAAGAAGTCTTATTTAATTTCCTTATTTTTATGTACATGATGTAAGCAAGAGAAATGCCTGGACGCAGTTGAAATTGCTCGTGCACAATCCTTTCAAGCAGTGTAAAACCTATTTGAAACTCAAAAGCAGCTTTCAATCCTGCTGTCATGTTGCAGACAAGATGAGTAACTGTCTTAAGTCTAAAATCTTGGCAAGATACCATACAAACTATCATGCCTTGAGATGATCCAGGTTACTTATCTACTGCTTACTCTGTGTTCCCTTCAGTTTGCTGCATAATTCAAAGATAGATGTGGTCCAGCACTTCCTTTCCTCAAGCAGAATTTTTTTCTTGCTCTCATCACGCTTTTCTTAATTGTTTGTCTGGGGGCTCTGTATCACTTTATTCATTCCATAGTGATTTTTTGTACAAACTATAATGCATTGAAGACTCCAGTTCCACTTTTCAAGGCTATTCTAAGGAAAGAGGGTATAAGGATGATCCTTTGTAAGGCCTGTGTAGGGATCATAGATAATTACAGTTGTTATGATTGGGGTACAAAATCCTCCACCTAACAGCATTAAAGCCTCCAAAGGATGCCCTATGGAAAGCAGGGGCTGGCCAGGATGTTTGTCTGGTGATGCCCTGCACCTGATCAACAGTGTCTGTCCTCGCTGCTGGTTGGACTTGGGGGCATGGAGTTGCAGCATGCCAGATTTGGTATGATATATTTTCCTCCAATATATAATTTTGTAGGTTGTTATATTCTTTTAATTAACATAATGAAGTTTTACTTAATTCTGGTGAAGGGACAAAAGCCACTTTGGCCTATAAATTCCACTGAAGATAAAATACTTGTTTACCCTTCAGATCTACTTTCTCATTATCTGGGGGTACTGGTTGACAGCCAGCTGAATATGAGCCAGCAGTGTGCCCAGGTGGCCAAGAAGGCCAATGGCATCCTGGCCTGTATCAGAAATAGCATGACCAGTAGGGGGAGGGAAGT
>NW_009259588.1:6307600-6324076 GCF_000687185.1 Egretta garzetta
CTGGAGAAGAGGAGGCTGAGGGGAGACCTGATCGCCCTCTACAACTACCTGAAAGGAGGATGTAGGGAGGTGGGTGTTAGCCTCTTCTCCTAGGTAATGGGCGATAGGAGGAGGGGAAATGGTTTGAAGCTGTGCCAGGGCAGATTTAGGCTAGATATTAGGAAAAACTTCTTCACTGAAAAGGTTGTCAGGCTCTGGAATGGGCTGCCCAGGGAGGTGGTAGAGTCCTCCTCCCTTGAGGTATTTAAAAGAAGGATAGATGAGGTGCTTAGGGACATGGTTTAGTGGTGGGATGGTCAGGGTTAGGTTAAAGGTTGGACTTGATGATCTTAAAGGTCTTTTCCAACCAAAGTGATTCTATGATTGTATGATTATCAGCACTCTGTCCTTTCATATTGAGGTGTATCCACCTCCAGACATAGCCCATATTAATATTATTTAGGGCCATGATAGCATAAAACTGATGAATCTGCTGGCTAGCAAACAGCAACAACCCACTTTATATCAATGTAGTTGAAGAACTCAGAATCTGATGTTTCAAAATGACACCACCAAGAAAGCAGCCTGCACTCTCCAGGAGTAGAAACAGCAGCAAGCTTTACCCAAAACTTTATCAAAGTCCCAGATATGGGACACTGTGTTGTACATTTTTGTAGGTATCCATGATTCAAGAACAAGTTTCTATTTTAAATGGATGCTTTGACAGGATAACAATAGCCGTTTAAAATACGTCCTGTTCTTAGGCTGATGCCGATGAAAGCAGTTCTTGTTATAGAGTACTCAATCATACCTATTGTACAGAGATGAGAATTGGAACCAGTATCTCCCATCTGTTGAATTACCTAAAGCGTTAGGACTCTGATCCGTGCTGAAGATGCCTAAATATTTTAGTACTTGAATAATAAAGAACAATAGTATCACGTACTTTTAAATCTGTAGGTTGTACTGCATGTCAGATTCCTAGCAAATTATTCAAACTTGAAAAATCGTGAAAGATTCATTGAAATGCTAACTAAAAATGTTTAAAATAAAATCTTATTTTCTTCAATAAACTCTACAAGATGTAAGCACAAAACTCCACACTCAAAATCCCTCACTCCCTGTTCAGTAATTGTTTACCATGAGTATGAATGATGCAAATCTTCAGAAGTTGTAATTGCACATGTAATGCTAGAGTAAATAGGCGCTATTTCCACATCTTTTAGAGCACAGAAAATAACTTAATGGAACTCTACATAACCTTCAATAAAATTACATCCTGTTTTAGCACTCCTATTTACAATTTGTTTCTTAATATTGGAACATTTTTGTCTTGTTTTGTAAATTAGTCTTCATGGATTAGCACAGCCATCTGGCTAAAGTGCTTTAGGAATCTGCTTTGCAGATTTCACCCTGCGATACTGTTTCTCTTTGATTATGGTTATTAGTTATGGCTGAATGTAGACTAATGCCATCAGAAACTGGCATGCCGGGGTTGGAACAGGCTTCAAAGGCTATGACTTTTCTGTTCTGGATGTTTCTTTAGATTTTCTCTGAAGAATATATTTGGCTTTATAATACCAATGTTTTGGAGGAGCGCTGTTTCTGAATAACTGTGTTTTTTAAGACACTGGGACATGAGCCAGCTGCAAGTGGACACTGATATTATTCAGAGACTTATGGCAGACAGTGCTGATCAGTCAGAGTCAGATGCTGAATGAAGCAGGGCTCTGTCAGATATTTGGCTCTGAATGATTTTTTAACTACAGAACATGATACCAGGAGCAGTGGTACAAATTAAGAAAATAACCTCAGTAAAGGGATGGAGCAGTTAAAAGCTCTGCAGGAGAGGTGAAGTGCAGAGGACAATTGGGGAAGGTTAAATCAGTGGATGCCGGCAAAAATACGATGGTTGGTCAGAAGGTAGCTTTATTTTGGGTTACAGTATTGCACAATTTTAATAGCTTCCAGTAAGCTCAGGCAGAAAAAGCTAACTGTAAAACTTTATAGAAATGTAACATTCTAGCATCTAGAAATAAAGCACATAAATAATACATTATTGAGCATTTGTGAGTACTCAGACTGCCTAAATTTAGTCTTATAAATTAGGTAGCTAAATTAGAGGGATAGTCGTCTTAGATTATTAATGGAAAGAGAGAGGAAGGGAAGGGCTGGGAGTGGGAGGCTCCTTAAAGAGTAATTCAGAGCCCAGTTTAAATGCTGCAGTTGTCCTCATGAGGAATTCCCCTCTTTTCACTGACTGTACGGGAAGCTGTAGGACACGAGCCTTCTAACTTAGTCATCTAAAGTAATGTATGTAAATATCCACCAAAGAGTACAGAAGGACTTTAGAAAATCCAAGTCTGCAATCAAAAGGAGAAGAGACAGACTAATAATTTGGGGAGGCAATTCAGGACCTAATAAAAGACAAAATTATAATGGGGACATGGATGAAAATCTGAGAGAGCGCGAGCACAAGTGCAACAGGCAGGCTAAAATTAGTCCACAACAAAACAACCAGAATTAGCTGCAAGGAATTATTTTGTCCAGAACAGTTGTAGAGAACAGACAATGCTCAGATTATGCAGTTCTGATAAAAGAAGCTTGAGGCAGGAAGACGTGCGAAGGACAAAGTAGGCCTGCAAAAAACCAGCACATGCTGTGCTAAACAACACAAGCTAAGCTTGGCTTCTTAGTCATAAGATAAGACAGAGGAACTTCAGTAAACTCTTGCAAGTACTAGCAGAGCATGCTGGTGTACCTACAGTGAAACAGAATGACAACAGCACCTTTAGTTCAGAAAAAAAATCGCCATCACAGAAAATCCAATACTTACAGTAAAAGATGGAGACCTGACAGTGAACAGGATACTTCTTTGTCCATTTTAATTGGTCAAAGTTGTACAAGACAGTGTAGTGCCCCAAAAAGTAATAAGCACTGAAGGAAAGACTATAAGTAGTTAAAGAAGCTGCTTTAAGCTCTACCTCTGTCTCTATGAGGCATGTAATTTGCAATAGTATTATACTTAAAGTACCCATTACTGACTTTAAAATTATAGCAAGGTCTTGCTCTCATCAAGAGGCTGATCTCAGCTGAAGTTCAGGAGAACAGAACAACTGAGAAAGAGTTTAAGGATATCTTCCAGGGCAAAAGGAAGCTCTTCGCAGAGCAGAACTGAAAGGGTCATGCTGGACCAGAGTTTGCGACCCCAGCAAAAGGCCATGGTAAAGCATATGCTAAAATAATGTTTGAAGTGCTTTTTCCTCAGGCAGCTATGGGACAAATAGAGGGAATAACTTTTCACATTTAAGGAAGAGAAGAAACAATTCACTGAAGTAATACTTCACATAGCAAAAATAAGAAAATCTCCTGCTTACAGGAAGAAATTCTAGATGAAATTATGCCAAATATTTTTCTCTCCTTTTTGCATCTGCAGGGTTCTGTCAGATTCTGTTAGCAAAACACAGTGCATATTATCGTACACTTAAATACCTGTTTTATAAGATGTTTGCCACACACTGCCACATTTGTTTTGTTTGGCATGAGGTGTTTCACCACAAAGTGCTGCAGATTGTTTTTGATGGAGAGTAGGAAAGTTTGCATAGAGGTTGGCTTTGATCTAAGAAAGACCATCTGAAAAGACTCACATAAAAATCAGGGTAGCAACATGATTACATGATTACCGGGCCAAAGCTGAAGAAACACAGATGTCAATACATGATAATGGAATTAGCATGCTAGAATTAGCAAATGCCACAACATGTATAGATATTCCCTGAGGTATCGGTCTTCATTAATAATTCTTTGCAACAGAGAAGGGGTGCAAGTAGTCACTGGAAAAGCAATTGCTGTAGAAAAACTCATGACTAATCTAATTTCCCTGCCCAAGCAACCTGAGTGCAGCGCTCTGCCAGGCAGCTGGTACTGCAAGATGCCTGGAAGAAAAAATTTAAGGGAATTTATGGCACTGAAGGGTAATTGCAGAGTCTGTCCTATGGGAAATGGCCATGGATAGTTCAAGAAGGTTACCAACACACTCCTCTTACAATCATATAGTCAAACCCAGAGGCTGCTCACTTATTCCTCACTAGCAAAAACTGACAGACATGCATAAACAAACAGACATGAAGACCGTGGCCTCAGTTCCTGGATGTAAAAAAAAAAAAACCAAACCAAAGCAGAACACTGAGCTTGGTTTCCTAAGTAAATATGGTACATGTATCGTTCGCTCTGTTGATTCCTGATCCAGTAATTTCTGAAACTGTTGGCCAGTCTCAGCTAAGTCTGACAGACAGGTGGTTGTCTCAAAGATATCATGTTATTATGTAAGTTTTGTGAAACTGGGTACTTGTGTAGAGAAGAGAGACAGTATTAGTCTCTTCACTGAGGAAAGATTGCAGCACGAACTCAGTCTTTATTAGACACCAGAGAAAACACATGAGAGGGACATCATAAATGCTCCAGTCAAAGGAGAAGCCTCACTGAGAGGCAGCAAGTTATTAAGCAGCTGGGAATCCAACCACAAGACAAATCCATAGGCTTCATTAGTTTTGATGCTCATGGGAATAGTTGTTATTTATGGGATGCCAGCACTCACTGAAACTGCCCGTTAATGACTTCCTGCCATAGCCAAAAGCAGCTTTACAGATCATTTTTTCCACCTACCAAAATATGATTTGCAAATCAAATACAAAAGTGGGAGTGATTTGATATTAAAAAAAAAACCCCAAACCCACAAACACAGCCTTTTTGAACATCTGATAAAGGGATAGCAGAACAAGATCAAGGGCTATGTTACCTCCATGCTAACAGCTTAAAAAGGGAACTGGGTTCTTAGAAAATGTAGGTTTTGTAAAAAAAGAGAATGAGTTCCCACAATAGCAATTAAGACTAATGCACAGGACACCATATTTCCAGTTGTCAGTTAATTGGAAGGCCTCAGTAATAAGAGGAAGGAGATATTTAAAGGCACCAGGTGGTGATTCCAAAGACACTACAGCAAAAAGAAAAAACTTCTAAAAACTATCTGGAGGTCATTTGGGGATTTAAAAATCTATGGGAAGAGACAGATGGTTTTATACTGACCTTAAATGAACGTTGACATTAAAGTAGTTGCTAGAGCTCTGTGAAAAATACAGAGCAAGTCAAGTGAAAGTGCCCATGTTGATGGCACATGAAAAATAGGTTTCCACAAGCAAGAGATACGGTCCTGTGCTCTTTTATGGGGATGTCTCTCTTCTTTTCTGGCTTGGTTTTATTTTCTCCTCAGTCTAAAAAAGTAATTAATATAAAGACTACATGATCCTCTTTGTAGATGGAATTTCTGAATCTCTAAGACCTTCTGCAGAGACAGGGAAATTACACTTTCTGTGCTGAAAGTTAGAGTTGTGCATGTACTATTTTGTAGCTACACTTCTTTCTTGTCTTTAAACTTTTGTGAGAGCTGCCAGGTGCAAACATAATCTTTTAACCAAGAAAGCCTTCAAAGAGAGGCTGTCTAATGGATGTTGAACCGAGGTTTTGGAAATTGCAAAGAATTATCAGTTCTCAAGCACTTTTTTTCTGGTTGCAAGAATTGATATAGAGCTAGAAGAGTGAGTGGAATCATAAACCAGACATTTTCTTTTTAACCTTGGCCTACACAGTAATGACGGGTTTACAATAGACAGGCTCTGACTTTAATGACTTGCACATGACTCACATAGACTACAACAAAACACATTGAAATTCTTTCAGAGTGATACTCTTTTCCCACAAAAAACTGCAGATGCAAAAACAGTCTATGGTAATTATTGTTTTTCTTGCTAAGCTGTAGAACAGAGAGAGTAGCCTCTGAGGATGTGGATAATTTATCTGACTTCTAATTTGCAGCATATATTTTATAGAAAACTCTACAATTTGCTTTTTATTCTCTTCCCAGCTATGGTCAACTGCAAATCAACCATAATTTTGAGATACTTTCATACAGGAATACCCATTTCTGCATATCCATTTCATCACCTTTTGAGAAATGTGAGTATTTTTTTGGTTTGTAAAGTTAAAAGCACAATTCTGGCCCACTCTTTTTGGATTGTACCTTAATCTCTGACTGATCGTACATGCTTTCACTTGTGGCATTAGAGGTTATTAAGATATTTTGCTATCTTCAGATAGGCATTCTCAAACACTCGTCAAGCATGAAATCAAATTCAAAAGAAGGCAAATGCAGAAAAAATGAAATAATCTAAAAGTCCTTTTTATGGTTTTGATGATCCCGAATCAAGAGATTATGTCCTCTGTAAAGTATTGCATTCATTTATGTATTTTGTAGCTGATGTACAGAGCTCTCCCAGAAGAGTCTCCGGATTTCTTTTTCATACAGTTTTCTTCATATTTTCAATTTTCTCCCCTTTCTTCCTCCAGTCTCTCACAAGGAAGGAAAATCAAGTTCTAATTCTCTTCTTTCATTATCAAGGACATAACTTGTTCATTACATTTCTTTCTATTCCTAAACTTGTATCTATAATTTTGTTTTGTCTGTTTTGTCTTCCCTGCACTGCCTTGGTTTCACAGATCCTTAGCTCGCTACTGACCACTCAAACTAGTTTCCCAAATTGCACCAGGCAAACAACCTCTTTCTTCTCCTACAAACGTACCTCCCCAAGTCCTTGCTGGTTTTTTTTCCTCTTTGCTAATGTTCTTTTCATGCTCCACAGTAGTTTCATCCCTGTACTGTAGAACCACTGCAGTGCCCATAAGCTGCCAATGTGGCTATTGGAGCTTTTCACGTATATCAACTATGTATCCTCAAAGATGTATAAAATTTGTGACTTCTGTTTGGGTTATTTACTATACTAGTTTAATCAAATAACATATCAAGTGATTTCTACCAGCTCTGCTAGCAATTTCAATATCTGCTGTAAAGGCAACTACAGCTAAGTTGGGGTGGGGTGTGTTTCTATGAATAAACTATCTTTTTTCATGAGTTTATTAAAACATTTGTAATAAGCAGTCTACCTACCAGATTGCTGCTTTCAGAAAATGGTTACTGTTTTTCTTTTGCATTCAGGAATACACTAAGCAAGTGTCAGGTTGGGGATCCGATTCATGCAAACAAATTCATTCACAACACTGTCAGTACCATGAGCTTTGCCTCTTGTCTAGCAAGTTCCCGATCCTGCTAAGAATGTGTCATGTAACTGTGAGACAAATGTTTCAGAAAATCAATTGTCACACTTATCCATTTCTTGAAACTGGCAATTTTTTCACTGACTTCATGAAACAATTGGTATCATCCATTTGGGGATACAATTACAATGCAAGATAACTAACCTTTCACACTCAGAAGGCATTAATTAAAGTACATGTGCATCTATACATATATATGTATAGATATGCATGTGTGCCTGTGTGCATATGTTTAGCAGGAGCAATTTTTTTCTAGCAGGAACCATTTTTTTCTTTAACTAAATGACAAGCTAATCTGTGAGCTAATTTCCCTTCAGGGCTGTGAAAGAAGCCATTACCTACTCCATACCTCAGCACAGAAAAACACTCTGTGCCACCAGGGTGGCAGAATTCTGTGTCGCTTAGATTTTCCCTTTTTTTGTAGAAGTGATAAGTACTGGATCTGCCAAGTGACAAAATCACTGACTTTGACCTAAATTCTTCCTAAAACATGGCACATAGAGAGAACCCACACACACTGCATTAACTCTCAAAACCTACTCTATATATGGTTGCTTACTTTGACTCTTCTTAGGAAAGGATAAGCTTATTCACAGAAAGGAATAATCATCTTTATAAAAGGTTTATTTCCCTTTTATGGCAGAGTTGGAAGTTTCTGACATATCTTAATTTGCTCATTACATTTCTACTTAACTGGAATTACCACAACTTGATATCTGTTCTGTTCACAACAAATTCCATGCATGCTTCAAGCCCAAAGGATAGGAACTTCTGTTATGTTGTCTGATTAGAGTTTTGCTTTTGTTAAAAATAATAAGCAACATTTGAAAATTATGAAAATATTAATCCCTCCAATTAGTTTATGAGCTCTTTACTGTGGTCATGAAAGCTATAGACCCTAAGCTTTTTTCCAATTATGAAATAAGAAATAAGAACACTGAAGTTACTGAAGAAAGACCAGTTAAGATGTCGTAAGAGAAAAAATGACCAGCAGTGGTGAGTTATGTTGGTTCTAAGGGCAACCAGCTTTGCTTCTGTTTTGTTGGCAATCTTGTTGGCTGACATTTAAAACAAACCATAATTGTCTTGACTGCCAATACTTTCAATTGAAAGTTAATAGTCCATCGAAATGCCTTCCTGAAAAATATTCTTATAAAATTGTGCAGTCAGATCATTTTTGTGTTCATGTGCCTTTGTTTCAGACATTCATTTGCTCGATTCCAAGAGACTACATTGTTTGTAGTAAATACAACTGATAGCTATCAAACGCTATCTTCTCAAACAAGCTGTTTTAATAATAATTCTTGGGAGACATGGTATTTAGCAGCAAACAGTATTGCTCAGTGTATATCAGAAGTCACAGAGATATAACAGCCCGGATATTCCTTATTTCTCCTTTTTAGGGTATAAGCAAATTATGTATCCAATTGCTGATAAGAATGGCGTGAATTAAATTTATACTAATTGTAACTGAGATATTAGGATGTAGAAGAACATAATATAATAAGATATGTTAAAGGTACTAATCATTAAAAAATTGCTAGGTTAAAGAAAATGATGATGTTTCTATAAATTCTGAGTGAAATAAAAGGTATAAACTGAATTGATAATAGTAACCATAATATTCTCTTTTCCTCAGAATTAACATTTAAAAGAAGCCAGGGGAATACCTTCTGTTAAATTTCTTGGCAGACAATGGCCACTTCCCTTTCTGACTTTTTGTGAATGATTCATAAGATACGATATTTTTTAAACCTTGATGTGAAATTTTTTGACCTGCACATGTATCCATGAAATCTGGTATGTAGCTTTAAAATCAGAAGAGCAGGCCATTACTACAGGACAATAGAATTAGAAATAGATCCTTTTGTCTATTCAAAATTCTGGAGGAATTCACCTCACATAAATTCAGTTTCTACAATCAAATAACCAGTGTGATATCATCTGACCACTGAGTGCTCTCAGAAGCCTGTATTTTCCAATCATAAAAGGAAAACATGATTTCTTTTTTTAATAAAATACTACTGCTATTAATAAATTTGTTAGCTTTGGTTAGGCCAGTGTGGTGGAGCTAATGTTTCTGTAATGCATGAGAATGTCACACTCAGGCTGTTTGATGAGACAAAATCAAACAAGGGAAAGAAGAAAAAGAGGCAGGGAGAGGAGATAACTTTTTTCTTTGAAAAAAAACAGATTAAAATTATTGTAATATAGTTTGGTACAGTTACTGTATTTGCAAAGTCAAGAACTCCATATTTTATAAAATGTTACAGTTAAGACCATCTTTACCATTAGTAGTCACCCTGCTTGCATGTGTGCCTTATCATACATGGTTTTGATTACCTAGACAGATACTTAAAAAGTGAGGATGAATCTGAGCTCAGGATGTACAGCATCTGTGAAAGGAGGGAAAATGTACTCTCTGAAATTCCTCTCTTACAGTTGTTACAAAAATTTATTATTCACACTCAACATAATTTCTTGGAATTGAGGTGGGGTGTGGTTTTTTTTCAATGCATGTAAGTGAGATCAAATAATGTTAAAACTCAACGACTGATGAAAGCCCTATGCTTTACTGCTGGGAAAAACCACACAATTAAAAATCAACCTTGCAAAAAACCCCAGAAAAAAGAAGAATTGATTATGAGAATTTACGTTATTTTACATTATCCATTATTGTATCAAGCCTTAACGACAGTGTTGGGTTTTTTTTCAATTTTTCCACCAGGGACAATGTGTTGCATTTTCTTTAGAGAAACAACTGATGGGTTTGCACTAGAGAAACAGTGGAAATGAGTATAGGCAAAGTTAGGTCAAATGCACAGATCAAATAAAAATAGAGAAATAGGTATTTTGTCAAGTCTTTTGTTAGGTGTTATTTGTAATAAAAGCACACTGAAAGGGTTGTATTGATTGATTGACAGAGTTAAAAGCACAAGGGTTACACTACAAGATTTATAAAATCAATGTTTGACGGCTCTGATAATGCATAATAAAAAAATACCTTTAATTTTTTTTTTTATTATTATACCCCTTTGTAATTTGTGGAACTGACTTTTATTATCATGACAATGTAAAACCTTCCTAGATATATGTAGATTTTTAATTGTGGTTACTGGTTGTTTGACACATACAAAAATAGCTATTATACCAAGTCTTTCATCATATTTTAATCTGTTTAACTTACGACCCATTTTTCTCAATGTCCTGGCAGTTCTGAAAGTGGTGTGAGGAAGAGCAAACAGCTTTAATGTATGAGCTTATAGTGACAGTAGTGGGAACAAATGTTAGTGACAATTTAATTTGTGAAAGCCTTGATTCTCGGCCACAAAAGCACATTTTAACAACATGAAAATAATCAATGATGTCTCCATTCTACAAGCACTAAAGGAAGTAAAATGCTCAGAAATGGAATCGCTGACCTGGAAAACAAGCTCAAATTCAAAGGTGATTTGATGTTAGGAGCTTCTGAGGAAGTGCAGACTGAGGGATTTCTTTCTGCTATCAATTATAAATAAATTGGTTATGAAATGGAATTAATAGATTTCACAAGCAGCTGATACGTGTCCCGACAACAAGAATAGGGTTTCTACAATGAGTCTGGTCTCAAACTGGGAAGGTTTTAGAGTAGAAAATGCAATTCTATTTGACAAAATTATTTATCTAACACAAAAATAGACTGCAAGTCCCTGAGTTGCAAATCAGTGGAAGCTGGGAGGGAATTCTGGGGAGTAAGAATAAGAATTTCTTCTTAGACGCTTTGATATACCATGAGGTATTGGCCTCGGGCACTTTGCAGTAGATAGTCATCAACAAGTACTTCTTGCATGTTAAGCATGCCATCTCTCACTGAACTAAATCCCCAAGAAGCAGGATTCAGGGCTATGTGAATCCTTGGTCTGATCTGGTGGGATCGTTTTCCTGTTCTTAAAATGTCCCAGACCAGATGCCCCAATACTGAACTGACATCCCTAACTTTTTTATTTTATTGGTCTTGGGTGACCACCAGATAATGCTTCATAAAACAGTCAGCTTATGACCTGTTAGCTGCATGGACAATCTTAGCACATTGTCCTGTGTTCATTATATTGGTAAAGGTGAACCAGCCCTGTGGGAAGCATGTCAATCACGGACGTGCACTTCTTCCATAGAAGCCGATTAAGCACTGTGGACAGTGCAGAGCAGAGGAATATTTTTCAAAAAGTTCAGACAGAGGCATGATATATATAAGAACACTAAAAGAATCTTTCAGGAAGAAAAGAAAGTGTGTGTGTGTTTATGGATGGATGATGGTGTTTCCCCTAAGCAACCATCACTGTCAGAATAGCTCCTCAATTTTATGCTTCCCTCCATGCCTCTCAGTTGGAAGACCATCATCCACGTGAGTGATGTGCATTTGCAACATGACCAGCAGCCTTGACAGTGACAAGAAAGAAGCTAGACACTACCGTTGTGTTCATGCACACAGCAATTTTACCCAGGGAGAAGATAGCAGAAGAGACTGACTACAATCATGTGATCCCACTTAGTTTCATTTCAAATCATCCTAAAATACGTTTGTGCTGACCTGGTCCATGGCTACTCAGTTTGATACAGAATACAAAGAGACAGCCAGAAAATAAAAAGAAAAAAAAAAAGAAAGCAGAACTAAAGTAACAATGGTGTAGTATGTGCTTTCCAGTGCTTTTCTCTAAGGATTTGTGTTAGTGGAAAACATATCTAATCCGGCAGCCTGAGAGAGGCAAGGCTGCTGCCACTCCATGCCCCCAGGTCCAACCAGTAGTGAGGCTGAACATGTATTCCCAGTAGACACATGCACAAAGAGCACGTGTATACACCACAAATATACGTATAGACACTGCTGGCCATACAGATCACAGACAGACACACAGAGCACTCACACCAACACTGACAGCACCACCAGCTTCATCATGCTCCCTGTTCCAGCTGAGCAGGACAGAGGTCTGTAAGTGGGAATATACACACATACCTACAAGATGGAGCCCTCCAGCAGCAGGGCTTAGACAGTCTGTCCAGCAGCTGCCCCTGGATCCCAGTATCCCCAGTTGCTGCCACCTGGACATAGAAGCTCTCGAGGCCGCAGCCCCACTCCAGCTGCTGATACAGACCATCACACACACATGCAGCCAGAGCGGTCCAGGACTCCCCTGTTCTCAACAGCCACCCCCACTGTGCTCTGACCCCTACAGACACACAGCTGCTCTCATACCCAGAGGTGGCCCTTAGAGACCTCCAAACCCATCCTGGACCCCAGCCTCCTTCACTGGCTCACCTGGCATTATCTTTGCTAGCAAACATGCCCACATTCATTTCAGTTGCTGCACCACAGACTCCCCCATACACACAGGGAAAACAGTTGAAGGTGGAGTTTAGTAAGGAAACAGGACAAATTGTGCTGATCAGGGGCAGGGCATCACCAGACAAGCATCCTGACCAGCCAACTCTTTACACAGATGAACCGTTTTACTCCCTTAACCCGCACTTGTTACAGCTCAAACCTCCTAAATCCCTCCTTTGTCCTGCCTTTGGTTCCTCCCCTGAACATCCCATAATAAACCCCATGCAATTCCCAAAAACTCTTGCCCTGTATCCCCTTATGCGTCCCACGCTTCCAGCTAGTAACCCCCCTTAGTCCAAGAGGTAACCTGAAGAGCTGCTCCCCATGGCTCATGGCAATGGGTTTCACACCTGGACACTGGGGCTGAGGCTCTGCTGGGACAGCCCTGAGAGGGGACCGGGCAGGGTTTCCTTTCCTCTTAGTCTTTAATTTGGGTTCCTGCCTGCCATTGTGCGCCCTGTGCTCCTCTGGGCTGAGGAAGATGGGTCTTCCATGGCTCGCCTGTGATGGGTGTGGGGGTACCCAACAATCTGTCAATAGCCTAACAAACTGTATGCATTTAAACCTACTTTGTATCATCTCTTATTTAAGTCAAACAAAATGAGAAAGCAATAAATCAGAACAGGAGAAGAGCATATACAAGGTATAAGAATAGGGAAAAAGAAAGCCAGGGTCTACATCCTCATCCTGTTTCTGATTATTATATAAACTGGGATTACAATTAAAAATATTTTGTCATGTAGCCATTCATTCTTTCTAGAACAAAAGGCACTGCACACAACCAGCACTGTGAGAGGTCTGTTGGTGTTTAGCTTTCCCAGAGAAGGGCAGGCTGCTGTTTTATACAGGGCTACAGAAGCTCATCATTTGCCTAGGTTATTGTCTCCCTCACACACCTCTGGCACCAAGAGCTGGGATAACACAGTACTTCCATGCATGCCTTTAATGTGACTGCCACCAACGGAGAGTAAAGATACGTGACAGGTACTTCTAAAATCTCGATGAAGCCTCATCCTGAGCACATGCAGGAGCTGAACATTTCTAACCTTTTACCCTATAGCATAGTATTCTGTAGCAATAAAGTATCATGAATTTGATCAGAGTTAATACCATGGGCAACACGCAACACAAGAGAGGATCTTGGAGAAGATCTCACATAGACATCTGGGTAAAGAGACCGTAACTACACTGCTGGTTTCCTCACAAGATGGAGTATCATGGCAATAGGTTGGAGGCAACCACCTGGAAAACCTTGTGAACAAAGATCTGTACAAGGAGAGGCCTTAGCCATTATTGGAAGCCAGGGTCAATATTGCCCTGTTGAGGTCTAAATTCAAAGGTCTGGAACTTATTATTTCCCTTCTCCAAACAATTGGACTTTTCACAGGCTTTCCACTCAAATATCAGGCAAGGAGGCACTACAACTAATATTTGCTCTGTGAAGTAGGATGTAGCCAAAAATGAACCTTGTAGAGGGTTTACATCAAGGAAAAATAATCAACAAGTGTTAGGCAAGGAAATTTAAATATAATACTGTATGTAAGGTGAATTACGCACAAATTGACACAACAGCAAAAGACCGACCCATCACAGAGATATTAACGTCATATAGCGCACAGCATTTCATGCCATACGGCACTGAGATGATGTGTTGATAAACAGTGTTCTTTTGTGATATGCAAAGGGTGACCATCCATGCTATGAGCAGTTTGACAGTCTACCTCACTGAGTGTTGTTGATTCATCAAAAAGACCAGGCAGGAGACTGTAAGACGTTTCAGATTTTTCTCTCAGAGCCCAGAGGGTTGCAACAGGCACTTGTCGCAAGAGCTGTCTCCGGTGTGCTAATGCAGGACTCGGTCCTTTACTCTCTCCTGTACAGCATGAATAAAATATCACAGACTGTGAAATGGAGTGTATTTCTATGACAGCGGTGTCCAGATGACACCCTTGAAAATAAATGCTTGTTTTACACAGGGCTTAACCAATCTATGCAATTTACTGCCACAGACTATTTTTGTGGCTTGCAGTTTAGCAGATTTCAAAGCAGGATAACACTTTTACAGACATAATAAGAACACCTGCATTTACATTAAGTCAGATAAAAGGAAAACACAGAATGGATATTAATATAGAGAGCAAAGGTAAGATCTCTGGGACAAGAACCACCTATTTCTATTTGTCTGGACAATGCCTAGCACAAGCTGAACTGATGCCCAGTATACAAGCAACATGGATAAATAAGTAAGGGCTAATCTATTAGGTATAAGACAGCTTTCAGTGTTTAGTGCTAGGGAAAATATACAAGCACATTATCTCACAATTACATAAAGATTTCTTGCACCTTCCTCTGTAACATCTGATCTGAGCTACTGTCAGGGAGAGGATATCAGAATACTAATGGCATGAGTCATCAAGGCAGTTTTTGTGTTCCTACTTCATAACAACTCTAGGACTCCTTTGATTATGACAGAAATACAGAAATCTCACAAAATAGCATAACACCACAATATATGGAAGTAAAACTAAAATAACCTTATTTCCTGCATCCACTCCAACAGAAACTAAAGAACAAGTGGAGAATACAGGCTTTTTTCCATACTAAAATATTTTGTGATTTGTTTTGTTAGTGGCTAATCCCCTCATAATTAAGTCCCTCCCAAAGAGGGGTTTTAGTTTTTTCCCCATAAAATCACAGAGTTAACATAATTTTGCAATTTCCTTCATCTTTCTTTCATTTTGTTTCCCTTTTTCTACCCTTCACTCCATAAGGCTGGTCTTCTAAGACTCTAAGCTCTTCAACTTAAACACTATAGACCTGAGCATGAAAATCTGAGCTAGTAAGCGTACAGGTGAAATGCAGCACCATTCAGGTTTGACATCTCATGTCCTGACTCTTACCTTGCCTCCTACTGTTCTGCCTGCCTGATTCAGAACTGAGCAGTCTTCTAGTTACAGAGTTCACGTGAACGAAATAGATAAAGGTCCATATACTGTGTTTGTAGAGTACCCAGCAGAATGAGCATCTGTTCTGAGAGTTCCTTTAATACCAGTTGAAAATACTAACAACCCTGACAAGCGCAGCAGAAATACCCAGAGAAGTGAGCGACCCATACACACAGGAACAAGGTAATATTCAGCCCCATGGTGGCCTTGCATTAGTGCTGTGGTTTGTTCTTCTTCCTATTATCCTCCACTGCATTTTCAGATCCTCATTTCCTCTCTTAGCTCTTCCCCTGACAGACTACTTGTTCCTCACCACTGCACTGCTCAGTACTTCTTTGATCTGCATTTCTTTCGGGGAACCTACACAGTGTGCATTTTGTTCCTAGTCCTTGCTGTAGGTTCAATTTACATTGTTAAAGTAACCATAAACTGCTTTACCTTGGGTATGTTTCTCAAATAAAACACTTCTAAGGGCTCGCCTGGTGCAAATGTTCCTCCCCTGGCTGGGAATCACCTACAAGCTTCGTACCTACAGAGTTCAACGAGTGTAAAAGCGTGATCCATCATCCATTAGCGTGACAGTGCATGGATGCCGCAATATCACTTGACCAGTCCTTCTCAAAATTCCCGCATTTCCTGTGCTTTGCACGCTGCATAACACAAAGTTGGACCAAGGCCAAAGAGAATATGTGAGAGAGAGCGTTGATCCCTATGATGTTTTCCCCTCAACAAAAAGAAGTGTTTGCAAAGCCTAGAGACAAGCCATGAAAATATTTGGTGGTCGCACAGCTCGCGGCTGCTCACTCTCAAATCAGTTTTGCAGGCAGTCCTTGCCAAGCGGGTTTGGTCTCCACCTTCACTTAGGAGAACTTAACCGAGCTTCCATTTAGCCGGACATAATTCCAGGGTAAGACGTTCTGGGCTGTTGCAGTTGACGGCGGACGAAGGTAATTTGGAGACACTGGGTGCTGAGGAGGAAGAGGGCGTGCAAGCCGCGGCGGCCAGGGCTTGCGGACGGGGCTTTCC
>NW_009259588.1:6324991-6329014 GCF_000687185.1 Egretta garzetta
TGGCCTGCTTGGGGCCGTGCTGGCTGGAGCTGTCGTCCGGGGGCGTTTGCCCTTCCATCGCCATCACCTCGATGCGTCTGTGGCGGCTGCTGTGGGGATGCTGGAGAGAGCCAAACGTAGCAGCCCGGTCTGTTGGTGGCATCGTAAATAAAACTTGCGGGTTGTACTTTCCTTCTTGACTAGAAAGTGCTATAAGCTGTGATGTTGAGTAACAGGTACTCCCCTCTTTTGGAAATCCACTGATCCTCTTAAGTGCCTGGTCTGGGGGCAAGGAGTGGGGAGGAATTTGACCATCGAAGTCCATTTGGTTTTCGGCTAGTGGAGAAATTCCCAGTTTATTCTTAGTATTTGTCTACATGCTGTTTTGTACGCAACTTAAAATACAAGTAATTAAGTAATCTTTTGTATGTGCTTACAGCAGGGTTTATTTTTTGTGTGTTTTAAGTGAGCAGTCTTGAAGCAGTACTCGAGTCAGGTGATATTTTTCATAGTTATGTTGTAACCTCGTTATAAAGAATCTCTTTCTTTCAGGTTTGCAGAAGGTTGGGAATTATAGAAGTTGATTATTTTGGACTGCAGTTCACTGGTAGCAAAGGGGAGAATCTGTGGCTGAATTTGAGGAACAGGATCTCCCAGCAGATGGATGGTTTAGCCCCTTATCGATTGAAACTAAGAGTCAAGTTTTTTGTAGAGCCACATCTTATCTTACAGGAACAGACAAGGTAAGGTAAAGATGGTTGTAAGTAGATTTAGTTTATTGGTTTCGGTTTGATTTCTGTAACTTGTGGAAGTGATTACACAATGGTTTTATTTCTTCCATCTTCCAGTAATCTTGCTTGACTTTTCTGTGTAGTTTTAGAATCTTAATGTTATTAAAATGTATTATTCCTTTTTTGGGGGGAAAAAAAAGAAAATCATAAAACTGGTAATACTGTAAGTATTGTGTAGCTACCAGTGAGTAATGAGTGTAGGTAATTTCTGTGAGCACTTAGTGCTGAAAGTGGAAGAAACTAAGCTACCAGTAGCAAAATATTTACATGGTATTTGCATGCCCGATAGTAACCCCTGTTCAGTGGTGTTACTCTAGGTCATTCTAAACCACTGGTACAGAAAGGCAGGAAACAATTCCTCCCACAGAGCAAAAAAAAAACTTGCTGAATTCCTTTTTGTCTGGTTTTATGTTACAGTAACTTTCAAATAGCTACAGGCCCTTTGAGGCTACAAAAGAAACAGCTGTTTTGCTTCTTCTGTGGCCAGTCCTCTTAACTAAATTGTTATACTGTTAGCCAGTCGTAAGAATTAGTCTTCTAAGATTAGCAGTGAATGTTTGCTTTTAGTCCTTGAGTTTGATTACCACATGAATTGTGATTATATTCAAAGAAAGCTGTGCGCATATATATATTTGAGGCTGACCTTTCAACTAATTTTCCCTGTTAGTTTTAGGTAGTGCAGGTAATAAAAATGGGGCAAACTGAAATCTAGTATCTATATGATAATGCCAAAACATGTTTTCAGTACTTGCCTTAACTTGGTACTTTCAGAATTAAGACCATGGATACAACACTGTTGTTCTGCACAGATTATTTGCCTAAAGAGTTTGGTCAGAGGCTGAGAGCATGATTTGGTGTTTATTTCACAGGAAAAATGTTTTGAGTTAAGAGCATGCATGAATTGTTTTATTTTTTGAACTAATGTGCAGGGGAGAGGCTGCAGTGGTTTCAGATCATCTATCTGGTTTAAGTTTTCAGAATGCTATGGAGTTAGACCATAGTTGTCCTATGTAATAGCTTCAGTGAGGCAAATGGTATTCTAACCAGATTCCAGTTTTGATGTACCTTATTTTGGAAAAATAAGTTCCACTATTCATGGCATATCTTTGAGCTCTTTTTGAGTATTTTCCTTAAAGAAACTTGTCCTCTTATTTAAATAGTCTCAGTAAGTATGAAACCAAATAACAAAGGATTATTATGTAGAACAAAAGGAGCAACACAATTTCATACCTGATGAGGCAGGAGAGATTACCCTGAGAGTGTTGGATGTGTCTCCACACACAGACCAAATCAGGATGAATCTGAGGGGAAACCTGAAGCTGATATGATTGGTGTTTTTATGCCATCCTTGATGAACGTTTGTTCAACTTCACAAGGTTTTTGCAGACACCTGTGTTCCTGCCTTCAACACTGTCCCTGCAAGACTTGGCAGGTTGTGCAAGTTAATCGAGAGCTTGAACTGGTGGAACATACCCCAGGGCCTAAAGACAGGTTGTGTAGCTAGGATGTAACAGGCTTGTATGTGTACATCAAAGCAGCAAGTACTTCACTATAAGATGATTTTGAAAGGTTGTAGGTGGGACAAGCTTTCTTTTCTCTAGGAATTAGGACTGCTCTAAAATCAGGTTTTTTAACAGTTTTAGAATTGAGGCTCAATCATCAGAAGAGATTATTAAAATTCTGCTCTGGAAATAATTACTTAAAATTTTGGAGAGCAACAGGCATTGAAAGTAGTATTTAGTGTCACTGTCTTGCAAATGTGAATAGTCCTGAGGCTTCAGCTAAGCTGTTCAGTCTACATCCTGAGTATTGTTAGTGTTCTTGCTAAAACCAAAAATGAGTTGTAAAATAGTTTGCAACAGCTGCCTTTTAGTTGTGTATGCCCAGTAGTCTACATGTAGCAGACCTAGAATTCCATAGTGCTTGAAGTTAATGTGTATTTCTGTAGTGTTGATACTGAGTTTCAGTAATTTGCTCTTTTTTCCTGCTTGTGTCTGCTTGAGGACTTACATATGCACATAACTGCATTCATATTTAGTTTGCATGTAAGCATGTGTGGTATCAAGAAGACCAAAAACTTGTTAAACCTGTTACTGAACTTTAAATCAGTAGGTAAATCATAGCATCGCAAGGATTTGCTGTACGGTTACAGCTGACGCCTTGTTTCTTACCTTTACTTGCAAAGTTAGTGTGCTGGTCAATGAAGGAATAGCGAGGGGGGTCTCCTTGGGTTTCCTTTAGCAGTTATGTCCCCAACTGTGTGGACAGTTACAGCGTGTTTCTTTTTCTGTATACTCTCTATATACCCTCTTTTTCTATATACTTTGGAAGCTTTGTCAACCCCAGTTGTATTGCTTCGTTAGAGATCCTTGTCTTACACTTTTAAAACTCGGGTGTATGTTTGTTTCTAGCAATTTAATGTTCAGGTTTCTACATGCTGGGTTGAAAAGCTGATCTGGCAACTGAACCTCAACCTCTGCTTCTGGTATCTTTAATGAGTGTGCAACCCAGGGGAAGATCACAGCCTCATGCACTTTAATTGTCGTATGCAAGGGAGGCTTCTTGCTACTGAGTGCAAAGGCAGAGCAGGTTGTAATTGTACTTTTGACCACGATGGCAACAAACCACCTTCACTGCTGCTTTGTGAATGGGGTAATTGTATACAAAAAAACCCCCTTTTCTACACTTTCTTTCCTTTTATAGGTTTAAAGGTGGTTTATGGCTATTTTTTGGATCTCTGTTTCCAATTTTTTATTTAACTGCCTGGTATTGAATTTCACCACAGGATTCTGTAGTGTAGAATTGTTTTCAGTGGAATGAGAGAGTGCTCAGTGCAAGAATGCTATTCCAATTTAATCTGCTGCTGTCAACTGGAGTTTTACAAACAAGTCTGAAATGCGAATGGTGTGCTTGTTTAGAGGAGTTTGAATAAGTATATGATTTTTTTGAATGGAGAATGGTGTTGGCTTGAAAAGGACTCCCATCTTTTTGCTTAAAGATACATGTGATGGTCCAAGATCTAGGTCGTAAGTTCTGGCTTATGTCATGTTCATTTTCACTGTTCTCTCTGTTTCTTGATAGGCAATGCAGCAGTCAGTAAAACGTCGGGGTTTTGTCAGAACGATTTACGGGTGGGCTTCGTACCAAATTTTATGAAGCATTGAATGGCAGCGAGGAGCCGGGACTCGGCGAAACGATTACGCTTCACCAGTCGGAATCTTCCGGGGACTCCCGGCTGCGGGGGGGGGAAACG
>NW_009259588.1:6329439-6379349 GCF_000687185.1 Egretta garzetta
TGCGGCGCCGGGGCACGGCCCAGCGGTCCGAGGAGCTCAACTCCCGATTGGCCTGCAGCTCTGCCTCGGGGCGGAAAGTGCCGCTTCTGCGGCTGAAAGCTGTCTTTGTGAAACACGGAGCCAGGGGAGCCTTGAATCGTGTGTCCACCTTAACGATGAGAGTGGTGGCCAGGCCTCGCAAGAGGCAAATGCTGCCAGACGGCTGTCCGGGAAAACGATGGTTCTGAGTTGAGCAGGGTAAAGTCAACACTGCGGTGCTTGCACACAAAGTAGAAATAATTTTAAAAGGAATAATTTTTCGAGCAGTGCAAGGCTTATCCAGCTGTACTTCAAAACAGGCAAAGTTATTTGCCTTATGTAATATGACTGAAAAACAAATGTTCACACGTGAGCGATGACAGTTTAACGTCAGGTCCTAACAAGCTGCGCAATCTCATGAAGCATTCACAAGAGTTGTATTTTGCCAGCCTTGAGATGGGTAATTACTGGTTTGGAAGCTGTTGAAAGTGGTGTGTGATATTCCCTGGCATTTGAATTTTATTCAGAGTATACTGTTTTCACAGTGTTATCCAGTTGTACTGATGAACTAGTTAGAATTAAGAGCTGGCTTGTAAAATATTTTGAGCAGTTAGGTACATGTCGTAGGTAGAAAATCGGAAAAGTGTCCTATTACCCTGTAGCGTTGGCTAGCCAGTGCAGCAGTGTCATGGTATTTGTTACAATGCAATAAGTCTGCTGTAACAGACACCAGGATGAGTTTAATGGATCTGTTTGTCTAAATTGGAGTTGAGTTGCAGTTGGTAACCTTTCACCCACTCTGCTGAGAGCAAATATGAACAAAGATCCTGAGGAACATAATTGTAACTGTGCATGGCTTTGCTTTTTCGCATGGAATGGCTTTATATCTGCTTTAAAAAACATTCTATTCTTAAGAGATCTTTATCAGTGTATTTTTAGGGAGAACAATAATGCCTCTTAATTTTGATTCCTTTAAACTACAGAGAGTTGTAAATTTGCCTCACAGTAGGAGAGCGCCTTACCCTGTGGTAAGGAGTGTCATACCCTAAAGAGAACAGACAGTTTCTTGGGATTTATGCTAAGATTCTTGCCAGTAGTCTGGCAAGAGAATGGGTTCTTTTGGCTGTATTTCTAATTTAGGAATCATTAGTCATATACAGATACTTTTATTGGTAAAGGATGGGCGTTTGTCACTTTTTCCACTGGCAGCTAACTTCAGAGCTTAAAACTTTCAATATAGTCTTTAGATTTCTATTTGCCCTCTTTTCTTTTCCTTGATTAAAAAAGCAGTAGAAACAAAGTTTTCAGTGCGGAACTTTGATTCCTAATGCACATAATGTATCTTCAATGAGTTAAGAAAGAGAAATTAATCTTGTATTACATATACTCTACACTTTTCCCGGTACTTATTTTGTGGGGTTGTTATTGTCAGTTCAGTTGGATGAACACTTAACTAGGTGATTTGCCTCCTGTAGGAATTTTCATTGTTGTGAGATAGTGATACCCGTTTCTGGTAGTGGTGTTCAGCAGAGCCAGCCTGCATAAATTGCTTCAGGGGGAGACAAAGTAATTGGTGTGATACCTAGGTTTGTGACTTCCGTTTGGTAGCTGTAGTTTTTTTTAAAAGGGGTCATCTGCTGCAACCTTACTGCAGCCTCCCCTTTCTACAGCGTTTGTATCAAATTATTTATGTGCAACTGAAATTAATTGATCACACTGTACATTTGATTTTTATTGAGTGTTTTAATATGCACATAGAACTTAAATTGTGTGAAAAACACTGGGGCAAAAACAAGGATACAAAATGAATATAAAATCACCAATGTAACTAGTGCTTCAAGAAAGCATGTGGTCCTGTTCGAATTCTAAACCTGCTTTTTCTTTTGGAAAGGAAGAAATTCTGCCTGGGCAGTGACTAATGAAGTATAGCTTTGGCAAACCTAATGCTTTGTCCTCTATAATCAGTATTTCCATGTACTGTGTTGAACTACCGAACTCAAAAGAAATGTTCAATAACTGAATATACAGGCATATCTAGTTATTGTGAGATTCGGGGCAGGGAACGAATGCTGCTTTAGGTTATATAGAGTATCTTTTGTATTAATGCTGTCACATGTAGAACTCTGCCTAGAAGTGCAACAGAAAGTTCTGTTTGTTCTTAAAGCTGCTACTAATTGTTCAATGTCCCAACATGTCCGGCATGTGTTAAGATGACTAGGAGCCGCAACAATTGATTGGTAATGTTCAGAGTTGTGAAGACTTGTTTTCTATGGAGATTTAAAGATGAAGTGAAACTTCGGCAAGAGTGGTAAAAAGCTGCAGAATGTGCGAAGAGAATATTGGGGTGGGGGGTAGGAAGCATACCTTTTGTCTGACTTGAGTTACCTGCTATGAATTTGAGAACTAATATTAAAGTATAATGGATAACTGAAGTGGTGAATGATGCAGAAACAAAACCAATTAGTTTCTTGTATGGTGGTCAAACTAAGATACTCTGAGTGATATTGGAAATGTAACCTTTAGAGAACTTGAGTTATAAACAGTTCAATTTTCAGTTTTAAAACACTTCATTGTTTTAAAACTTGCTTGGTAGAAATCAGGCATAAAATACACTGAAGTAGTTCCATGAAAAACTGAGTACTCTTTTACTGTACAACCTGAGTGTTTTCAGAGGTGGGGAAAGCTTTAACAATTTTTTTATTGTATCTAGATATTTCTAGAGAGAAGAGGGACAGTGGATTAAGTGCTATGAAGTGATGAGGTCACAATTTAATTCACAAAAACTTATATAAATACTTTCTGGTAACTAACAGAATCTGTAATATGGCCAGGTTTTCTACAGATAATCTGTTGGCTCCTTTAGACTTTGCAGAATTAGATAAGGAACTGCCTCAAGGCTCCTAATGCTTTAGTTTTGCTTCACTGTATTCAGCAATAAAAGCACATTCTTTTGCTTTTCTGTTTAAGGAACTAAACTTAAAACACACAACTAAAAGTAAAAATCTGCTTTTATAATCATATTCTGGCTGGTGTCATGTTTTGGACCTTGAAAGGGGATGATTTTGCAAATGAATATTAACATAACTTTGGAGCAGTGCAATCTCGGGAAGGCTGGATGGGCTAATCAGTCTGCACTCATCAGAATCAACTTTTTCAGATTTATAAAAATGTTTGCAATCCTCACTGTCCTTCAATTTCTAGATGCTTTTCCTTCCTCAAACACTTAAGGACTCAAAATAAAAAAAAAACCAAACAGTGAATTTGGTATTTGAAGTTTGGTTCAGGGCAGCTACTGTAGCGGACCAGTATGAAGTCATTCACTGTCATTCAGAAACTTAATTTCACTGGCAGGCCCTATGTTAACTATTTTCTGATCTATGGGTGCAGTTTAGGCAATGGGCTTGGGCCAGCAATGGGTTTTTTAGCTGCAGACCAATGACTGTGAGATGGACTGTTAAATATAGGGTGTTTGTCTATTTTCTCGGACTCAACAAAATAGCTTTCCGTGGTGTAAGCCAGGACATGAACTTGCATAGCTTTAGTTGCTTTGCAGTAACTGTCCGTTATACATGCCATACCTTTGTCCCCTTTATCAGTCTGAGATGTTTTCCCTTATGTGTTAGGAGCTGGTTGTGGGAAGTTACTGCACATTAGGTGTTGGTGATGTTATTTCACATTGTACCTAAAACTGCTTTGTCTACTTATGCTGTTACTGGCTTTTTAGTAATGGAATGTGACAAGTCATGCCTCTGCTGTAGTTGTTTCCGTAATGCATCTTTATTTGCAGGAGTGATCTGTTTGTCTCTCGGCTCCCCTCTTGATGTCAGTAGGGTCTTTCTAGCAAGGGGAAAAGACTGACTTTTTCCCTATGAAATCGGTGTTGTGTTAGGCATAAACTGAAGATACAAGCATTTAGGTGTGGTAGTTGTAAACACCTGTCAGCTAATGAGAAGAAAATTGTCAGGTGTTTCTTTGAAATACTGTATATGTAATTAGTACGTAGTTATAATGACTGCAAAACCTGTTCTGGTATTAATGGAGGATCAGAAGGGCATGAAAAGCCCTTCATTTTATGAAATGTTGATGGGGGAATACCTACTATTTGAATTTATTTTGGCCATAGTGCTTTACTAATTCCTCTAATACTTTGCCTGGATTTACAGACTGAGCCCCAAAAGGAGTATGTACAGCTGTTGCATTTTAAAAGCCACAGGTAGGCCTCTCTGTGGCCCCAGCCAGGAGTTATGAATTAGCAAGGTAGGAGAAAGGGATTGAAGCAGATGTTTGAGACTTGCTCCAAGAAAAGCCTAAACAAGGAATAAGCTGCTAACAGTGAAGACAACTGCACTGTTTGAAGTTCTGGTCCTCTTGCGACCTAAACTTGTATCCTACACAGCATGAGGATATTGGCTTCCACCAGACCCCTGCCAGAACTGCGGAAGTGTGGATTGATCAGAGTGGTGCAATTAAGGACTTGTCACAACTGCATTGAAGTTCTTGAATGCTTCAAACTGCTTGCAGAAGGAGGTGTTGGAGCTGTGACTTGCTGCAGGAAGTGGGTTGTAGGGCAACTTATGGGATAATTTAATACCTATTTTTTCCTCATTCCAAAAGTTCTGGTTATGGGGCATCTTTTGGGCCAGTATTTTCTTAGCTGCAGCAGTTACCATAGTAGAGCTAAGAATGAAAACAAATTTTGTAAGTAATGTAATTGCTTAGTGTTTAAAAAGTAGCCCTGTTTGCCCTGTTGTATGTGGAACTGTAGGGTGCTGTGACAAGATGCATAAGATATTATCCAAAATTCCCGTTGGAAGGAAAGATAATCAGTTACTAGCATCTTGAACTTCAGTGATGAATGATTCAATATAACTTCTTAAGAAAAGTTGATTACACTTAATTTTAGGAAAATTAAAATGCAAATTTCCCATTACTGTGGGAGCTAAGACATATCCCTGTGGGTGTTAGGCTTTATTTATTGAAAGATTTTTTTTAGTGATATGTAACTACTTCTACATCTGGTTTCCATAAATATGTTGAGTCTTAAGAACAAATGCTAAGAAAATTTTTATTGTGTTCCCTGAGGGGAGATAAGGATGCATTTATAGAAGTTAAGGGAGACTATAGGGGAAATTAGCAGACTGCTGTTAGTGTTAGTGGAAATCGTGATTTGTCTAACTGACCTGTTAGATAATTAAGAGCAGCTTTGTGAATTTTCCAGCTAGTTGTCAAACCTGCCTTGATCCCAAGTGTCAAGGTTGGTCTGACAAATATGCTTACACAGTAGATGGGGTTTGTATTTTATTCCACAATACCTTTTCAGATGTTTCAAGTTCTGTTAATTGTGTCACTGGCAAAAGCACCATCTTCCCTTTGACTGTGGTGGCAGAGGCATTTCAGCTGCATAGAGAAAGCGTGGCTTCTCCTGTTGCACGATAGATGTGTGTATGCTGTTTTGGGCTGCTCTTCACAAACTTGCTTTTCTGAAATGCAGAATAATTTCTAAATGGCAACCAGAGAAATTTAGACATAGGAAATTAATCCAAATGTATTTCATTGATATTTTACTCACTAAACTGAAATTACTAAGTGGCCTTAGGAGTTAAAGCAGTTCTTAAGAACGTGATATTGGAGTGCTCATTTCTTTTAACAGTGCTTTTAGAGACCATCTTCAGTTGTAGCTTCATCTTTAAGCATAAGTTAGTAATATGATGGAGGCCCTTTTCTTTCCCTGTGCCAGACTTCCTCTACTTGGTATATTTGTTGCAAAATCTTGATTACCAAACTAATGATTAACAAATGTATCTGATGTTATGTGATAGATGTCTTCATTACAAACATCTCTTAACATCTTGTGTAAGCAAACATTTCTGATTCCATTGCAGGCATATGTTTTTCTTGCATATAAAAGAGGATCTTCTCGCTGGTAATCTTCAGTGTTCTTCAGAGCATGCAATTGAACTTAGTGCATTGTTGGCACAGATGAAGTTTGGAGATTATAACCAGAACACTGCCAAGTACAATTATGAAGAGTTGTGTGCAAAAGAGCTCACCACTACCATTTTGGAGAGGTAAAAAGAGCACAATGATATAACCGCCTTTCTGGAGACCAAAAGCATAAGATTTTGCTATGCCCTCAACTGCTGATGCTATAGTGTGTCTTGTGTTAAAAAAAAAAATACTTCATATTGCTTTGGAGATCAAAATACAACCCAAATGTTCTGATTTCAGTTCATTTTTTAAGCTCAATTATGAGTATTTTTTTGTGAAAAGCAAAAGCTGTTGAACTCTAGTACTTGGAGAAATACAGGTGTCTAAATACTTGGAGCAGGGTAATCAAATTGTAAGTATGTCTTAGACTTACACTTCTGAAAGAAAGTAACAAGAATTTATCTGGCTTAGTACCCTTACACTGAGAAGTAAACAGGATTCCTGGAACACCTTCATAGCTCAATTCCTGAATATCAAGAAACTTTCACTTTGTGCTTTTCTGCAGATTTTTTTTTTAGTTATGAACTTAGTGGTCATTCAGGTAAACATGTTGGAGGTGGGGTTGCTAGTTGGAAAGCCTTGATTACATGTAGCTTTTCAATTTCTAAGCAAATGCAGAGTATTGTCCCCTGAACATTCTCAGGATGTTTTGGTAGTTCTCAATTCTTTCCAGTTCATGACTCCTAGAAATCCATAGCCAGACAGAGCAGGTCAGGAGCATTTATTTAATAATCTGTTTAACTAAGTGATCTAAAAACGCATGTTAAAACAAGCTGCTGACCGTATCAGCACATACTTGAGTTATTTCACCTATCCTTAATCTTTTTATCAACAGCATTATTGCAAAGCACAAGGAGCTAGAAGGTCTAAGTCAAGCTTCTGCTGAATACCAGATTCTACAGATTGTTACAACACTGGAGAACTATGGGGTGGAGTGGCACTCGGTGAGAGACAGTGAAGGGCAAAAACTCCTTATTGGTGTCGGACCTGAAGGCATATCCATCTGTAAAGATGACTTGAGCCCTATCAACAGGTAAGTGTTTTGTGGAACCGTTTTCATCGTCTGTTTTTCAGAAGTACCAAGCATGCCTCTACTTCTTACATAAATATAGAAAACTGCTCTACAGATTACTAAAAGGATCAATTGGAATGTAGGGTCTGAGGATGCTACCTGCTTATAATCAAGGCAACAGCTGGCTTTAATACTGTTGACTTTCACATGTATTTTTAAGGTGGCATCTTCAGTCCAACATTACAGACAACAGTCGGAGATCATTGTAACTTATGATAAAATGCGCCATAGTAGTTTGTGGAAAATGCCCTTATTAAAAGCTAAATAACCTTTCTTTTTTATATTAATTTATAGGATTGCTTATCCTGTTGTTCAAATGGCAACTCAGTCTGGGAAGAATGTATATCTGACTGTTACCAAGGAGTCTGGTAATAGCGTAGTTCTCCTGTTCAAGATGATCAGTACGAGGGCAGCAAGTGGACTCTATAGAGCAATTACAGAGACGCATGCATTTTACAGGTCGGTATTGCCACTAGAGTCAACTGCTGCTGCTGTTCTTCTCCGCAGTATCTGAATTAAGAGCTTAAGCAACCAGCAGCCTGACTGCACTCTAGAAATTCTCTGCAAAATTTCATTGTCTTTGCAGCCTCTATTTTACTCTTAAGTCCAGAAGCTGAACACGTTTTTGCTGCTTCCCATTTTGTGGGGTGGGAGTGCAGGCCAAGCAAAATTTCTGTCTACCACTATGAATGACAGCACTTCAGAATATAAACTTACTGTGTTCTTTGATACTTCATAAACAACACGTACATTTTTTTGTCCCTATGTAAGAGGGAAGATGAGAAAGCAAAGGAGAAGAAAGATACTGTCTTTCAAAATATGTAGGTGTAGCTCATATGTACATGTGCTCCTTGTTTCTCCTTTATTTGGCTCCTCTAGTTGATAGAAATTATCTGCATACCACACCTTCCCATCCCATGTATTTAAATTTTCCTACAATTCCTCTGTCCTTGCTCACATGCTCAGGACTCTTTCATGCCAGCACCTATCCATTGCCATTATCCTATTGTTCTTTGAGGCAGGGATGCTATACTCATTTGTGGATGTCTGATTTGTTTAAATCCCTCCGTATTCCTACTGTGAGGTCCAATGCTCATCAGTAGAACTAACTGTCAAAGACACTCAGTGGTGTGCTCTAAATTAACTACCAAGTATCGGTTTCAATTGCTTGGTAAGAGAAGAATTGGACTTAAAGTAGAGGAGAGTACATACAGTAGGCAAAGACCTGTCCAGCTTCTCAAATGAGATCATTTTGATAGTTACAGCAATTAGCATCAACTAATTGCCTTTCTAACCACTGCAGCTAATCGGTAGCTAACCACTGCTTATTTTATGAGCCTGATGTTAAGTGTGTTTTGTTCTGGTCTGTAATTATATGCCCTTGCACTGCTGTTTTGCACTCTTTGTACTTTTTTCTAGGCAATTAAAGCATTATATAACTTCTTAGACAGTCTTAACTTTTTGATCTTTGTCTCTGCTTGTAGCTTCTGCTGGCCTTCGCAGTTTCTGATTTTACTTTAAGCAGAATTTTGGCTAGGCAATAGCATTTGGCCATAAGCTTAGATCTTGGACCTCTAGGCCTGGTGAGGCTGTGGTCCTTGTGTTCTGTGTTTGCATTTTCTTTCCTACATTGTCCAGGGAAGTGATATGCCTTAATAGGCTTCTGCAGGTTTAAATACACCACTGAAATGTGTGACAAGCGTGGCTAGGGTAGCTGAAATACTCAGTGGCAAATACAAATGGCTTCATGTAATTCTCTATGTTGCATTCACACTGGGTCCCCTCAGATATACTAGTATATAAAGTACTGAGTGGAAATTTGGTTGCAGACATTACTTGACTCTCTGCTAAATTTAAGAGCCTGTCTAAAGGAGGTATTATGCCAAAGACTATTAATTGTCAATTCTTTAATGCAATGTTTGGAAATTGCCATGTAGAGAGGTGTTGCCAAGCTGAACTGTGGATTAAGCAAGCGTTGGC
Source organism: Egretta garzetta (assembly GCF_000687185.1). Lineage (NCBI taxonomy): Eukaryota > Metazoa > Chordata > Aves > Pelecaniformes > Ardeidae > Egretta > Egretta garzetta. Next base: position 6,338,498 of record NW_009259588.1, read on the forward strand.
TGTTTAAATTGGAATAATGCCTTAAGTCCCTTCCACAGGCTGACACCATTTTACCAGACTTTGCCCAACTTTGCATTTCTGAAGATGTAAAATAACTGTCACTTTTCCACTTCACACTTTTGAAAGTAGAGTTGTCATGCAAACAACATTCAAGAGCTTAAATATTACCTCAGACTACTCTTTTTGCTTTAACTTCAATTTGTTCTGGGAACAAATTATGGTAGGGCAAGGCTTATTGGTATTGACTAACCACATTTGCATTTGTTGTATTACAGGTGTGACACTGTCACCAGTGCTGTCATGATGCAATATAGTCGAGACTTAAAGGGCCACCTAGCATCTCTCTTCCTGAATGAAAACATTAATCTTGGTAAAAAGTATGTCTTTGACATTAAAAGAACGTCAAAAGAAGTTTATGATCATGCAAGGCGAGCTCTTTATAATGCTGGCATTGTGGATCTCGTTTCAAGAAGTGACCAAACCCCACCAAGTTCCCCCCTTAAGTCTTCAGAAAGTAGCATGAACTGTGACAATTGTGAGGGTCTTAGCTGCCAGCAAACAAAAGCTCTGCAAGAGAAGCTGCGGAAGCTGAAGGAGTCCATGCTTTGTATGGTGTGTTGCGAAGAAGAAATAAATTCGACCTTTTGTCCCTGTGGCCACACAGTATGCTGCAAGACCTGTGCTGCCCAATTACAGGTAATTGCAATGCTGTTAAAATGCCAGTTAGCAAATATGTGGAAGTTTCAGTTTTCTGTGTACTTAAGTCATTGGTTAATATGTTTACGTTGAAATTCTAGTAAGACGTATTTTTAAAACTTTGTTTGTAGCACACTAAATCCAAAGAATATTCTGTTTACATGATGTGCCTGAAAGAGAAGTTTTAGCCGTGCTAACTTTAACTGGCAGTGAGGATGAGAACTGGCTGCATGTTTCTCACGATGCCCTGTTTTAAATATGGAGATTACAGAAAAGTGCTGTGTTACCGTGTACGTGGAGGGGAAGTCTCCAGTAAGTGTAGAGACTCTCAAAATACGAAGTAAACTAATTTCCTAATGTTTTTCCTTTCCAGTTGTGTCCTGTTTGCAGATCTCGTGTAGAGCATGTCCAGCATGTGTACTTGCCAACCCATACCAGTCTTCTCAATCTGACTGTGATATGATCTACGTCTACACTTTAAACCCATCATGTACTTTTTAAACTGCACTAATATGAAATGCAACAATTGATTGTGAAGAAGGCAATCACTCTGGCACCTATCCACGATCAAAAGCAAAAATACTGTGTTTTTGAACATAAATATTCTTTGTTCAGCATGTCCAAAATGGTTTGGGACATCTTTTGGGAGCAGAAGTCTAATTGATTCATGTTACTTAAACTGAGAATGATGCATAAGTTTGGAGCACGGCAGCATTGCCAAAAAGTGAGGCAACCCTGGAGAAATGTGGTGTATGCGTATTGATATACCCAGTGAGAGCAATGCAGCCTTTTGTTTTACACTCTCTAAATCCTTTTTAGTACAGTCACTCCATTTATTTTAATAGTAAGACTAGCTTTTACAAATACCAGTTTAGTATGGCTCATAGTTTCTGCTTTTAGTAAACTGCTTTAAAGAGGAGAGAACTTTTTAAAAAAAAAAAAATTGGTTCTTAAACTTAAGTTACAAGGCTTCATCAAGCAGCTGTATCTAATTCAGAATTCTGTTAAATAGAAAACAGTTCTGAGAGAATAGCTTGGGGAGGGTGGGACAAGTTTGTTAATCTGGAAGTGGTGAGGGTGGGTTGGGAAAGTCTTCTGGTGGGCAGTGTCCCATGGAAAGCGCTGTTGCGGGCTCTTTGTGGGCAAGGTACTCCCAGGCTTCCCACATCCAGCTTGGCTGGTGGTCTCGGGAGCTGCAGCCAGCCACCTTGAAGTTGGCTTTATTTTTGGAGACTGATTTTAAACTATTCAACATGTACCATTAATTTTTTAAAATAAGGGTGGTGTATAATTTTAAATGCTTCCTTTGGTTAACATCTTTATTGGGTGTAGGTCATTTCCTGCTAAAATGTTTTTAATCTCCACCCCCCTACTTGGGCATTTTGGGCTCCGGTTTCCCAGTGTAGTCTCCAGGGTGCAGAGGGGGGAACTAGAGACCATGTTTGGGTGCAATACTGGCTTAATCAAAGCTAGAAAAAGTACACTGTCACTTTACTGAAATTATCTGACTATACTTTTCATGTTGCCTTAATGTAGCAGTAATGTGTGTTTATGCATCTGTTTCTTTGCACAGACATTTTGTCAAAATATTAAAACTCTACTTTTTTATGACACATTAGCATATAAACCTTACTCTAAGAAGGTATTTATTTTTTCACTTTGTAAAGAAAATTTTGTTTCCTCATGAAGCAAGAGCTTTGTCCTATATCGTAGGCAACTTCTGTCTTTTTATATTCAGATTAATAAAGGACTTTAAAAATCTACTTCGTGTTATTGGTAAGACTTCGATTTTGTTCTGAAATTCATCTGAGGCATTGCTGAACTGAAAATACAATATGAAGTATTTTCATGTTTATGGTCTTTAATTGTGTGTCATGTTTTAAGAGGGAATGAAGTTTCCTTGGGTGCATGCAAATTTGGAGAGGGAAGAAGACTGACATGGTGTAGGCCTGTTTGTTCAGGCAGTGTACTCTTAAACAGCTGAGATGCTCCAACTGTAACATAGCTGTCAGAATTAACTTTGTGAAGAACTTCCCTACAGTAAATTGCCCCAAATGTACAGAGTATATTCCAGGGAGATGAGAGAATTGAAAAAATGCAGCTTGGGAGTAGAAATTTGGAGTTTTGGCAATCTTGTCCAGGGAAGTTCTTAATTAAAGATGTGTTGCTGTCTCTCTTTTTTTTTTTTTGACTGAAGCCATTCATATTTATTAACCTATGACTCTACTTTCACATTCCTGAAGGGATAGTGCTTGAGCACTTCTGGCGGGTCCTCTGGCTTACCCCCACCAGTGAGCTGAGGGATGTAGGACAGCGCTGGGATCAGACCAGATCTCACAGGAATCCCCAGGACTCTATTCTGGCAAGTGTGAACTGAAGTCACCGCTTAACTGACCTTTTAAAATTAATTTAATGCTATTTAAAACAAGATTACTGCCAAGTAGCATATCCTGTTGTCAAGGCTGTTTATCAGGGATTGAAGCTTGAGGCCCTGGACCTAAAATTTCTTTAAGGTCTCTCTGAAACATTGCTGATCAGGGGAGGTGGCTGGTGAGTAGGCAACGAATTCTGAACCCAAGAGCTGTTGATCTCAGTCAAGTGCATTAAGCACAGGATCTCTTACCCTTTTAAAGATGAAGATTGCATCTCTCTGCAAGTGGGTGCCACTGAATTTGCTTTCAAAGATTATAAAAGTTCTGAAGAAAAGTTGTGTTGTCCCTACATGCCACTTACAGGAAGGAACAGGTACACAGTGTACAATAGTGCTGCAGCAAATCTTAAACCCTAAGGCAAAGTGAAAAAAGATGACTTCATTCTACACGGACAGAATTAGTAACATCTAATCCATCATCCTATGGCAGCTGGCCCAAATGGATTGTAAATTAATACAAATAGCTGTTAATGCAGGCATCTTATTTAAACCCTTGAACAAGATCAAGCTGTTAAAACTAGGCAAAGCATTAACTCCAGGTCCTTGTAATTAAATTGGCTGTGTAATTAGACATCCCTAATAAAAATAATTCCAGTAGATGGAACTCTAATCAAGGTGGGGTTTGCCAGGTTATAAGGTGCAGGTGGGAGTCAGGCAAAGCCTGTGGCTTCTGTAAACATCTGCTGCCCAGTCTTGCAAAGCCATGCAGCGGCTGGGGCAGAAGCACCTGAGGTACAGGCCCAGACCAGACTCTGGCAAGTCCTGGCTTTAACCTGAGACTGCTGGGTTCCTGGTTCTGCTCTGGCAAAGGAGAGTGTGGAGAGCCAGCAGAGGCTAATGGCTACTTCCTCTTGGGAGGGGTGAGGGCAGTACAGCGGCATGCTGTGACCTGTTCCGAGAACTGAGAAGCGGCTACCTGGCGCTCAATGTTGCGAATCCCGAAAAGCCTCGCTTGGTTTATGTGTAAGAGCATCACGATGCAAAGATCATCATGGGATGCAAACTGGTGTAAGAATAGCTCTGGTTTGTTCACCCACGGCTTGCATCAGAAGTGGTGTTTGAAATGGAGTTGGATGTGCTAAGCTGGAAAAGTTTTACTTAACCATCCAAAGTGGCTGTGGTATGCGTTGCTCAATATTTGCAGTCCCGGTACTCTGTTTCTTATGGGCAGTACTGTGTCCCATCCGCGTGAGCTGCCAAGAGCTGTGAAGAGCGTAAAAGCAACACTAGGAAACGTTGAGCTCCACATGCCGCGTAGCCATGCTGCAGAAAGAGTCGGGTCCTGTTCCCCAGCATATGCTGGTCTTTCTCCAAAGAAACTTTGCCTGAATGTTGTAATGGATGGCAGTGGGGGAAAAACAAAAACAAAACAAAAAAACCCAACGGTTTGTGGGAACAACTGGAGTTTGTGTCATTTATGCTTCTTCCTCAGGAGGGGGAGGATTGATCACACGGCTTCTGTTGGTGCTCTCACCTCACGTTAGTGTATCTGTGCGTACCAGGCACTTGCAATGGAGCCAGCTCCTACACCGGTAAGTGCCACCCAAAGCTAGCACGGCTTGGCAAGAAAGCTCACAGAAAATTCAGTTCTCATTTATCTTCAAAGTTGCAGTGCTGCTGCTGTAATCCCATGAGGTGTGTGCGATGTCATTTTAACACTCCAGACTATAGTCTGGAGTTTCTGCTACAGGTGCCTACATGGGAAAAACTCACCTTCAGAGGCAGCATGACTTGCTGGGTAAATTCAAGTGCAGGAGCCCCCTTAGTTCCTTGGGCCTCCTTGACAGCAGTTTGGAAGCAGATGTGTGGGGAGAGGGCTGTGGATTTGAACTGTAGGAGAGATATTCCTACTAAAATACTGTTACACTTAAGTGTTATTAATAAACCAGAGGGGGATTCAGCAATAACTACACTTGCATTACTAGTGCTGGGAGCTCCCAGCCCTCTGCTGGTGTCTGCCTGGCTTTCATCCTCCCTTCGCTGCATCAAGATCTCTGTTTGTGGAGAGCTCAGCCTGCAAGGGACTGCAAAGGCAGGATGTTGAGATGTTTCAAGTTCCAGCTGTTACAACAACACGGCGCTCTCCTCCAGCATGTAGTCGCTCATTTCAAGGTATGTACAAATGTTAAAACGCTGAAGAACTGTAGAATGAAGGCTTCTGCATTTTGAAACTATTTTGACTTCTTCCCCAAGTGCTATAAAAGCATGTACACAGCAGCATTCACATATTTCAAGATTTATTTCCTTGCTAAATCAGCACTGGTGCCTTCTTAATGCAATGCCCTCGGGGGGAAAATTCTCATCCGTCAGCCTACACTATTTCACTTCACAGCAGCAGCACACTGGCATGTTGATCAAAGACGGGAAAATTACAGCTCAGATTTTCTGTATACAGTTTTAAACAACAAACTTTCTGTGGAGTGTTAAAACTACGAATTGACAAATCTTAGCTTCGGTAATGCCTGGTCAAATATCCTTCTTGAATTCCCACCACCACACCCCGCCCCCTTTTCACTGAAAACATGCTGTAGTGCCAGAGGAGTGCTTCGGTTGCCCTTGCGCTCATGGATTCAGCCAGCAGGAGCCTGGTAAGACAGAAAGTAGCAACTGGCAAATGGGTTTAAAAGTAAGAAATCTCAGTAAAATTGCAGACGGGGGAAAAAAATGCAACTGGGACTGAGTGACACGAGAGGTGGACTTTCCACAGCAGGGCCTGAGCACAATTTTGCTGGAGGAAGCCCTGGGCAGGGAGTTCCTGGGGGGCTCCTGGTGCAGGGTCCAGGGCTGTGGCTGCCCCTGGGACAGGTGGCCTGGCAGGGAGTGGTGCTGGCCCTCAGCAAGAGGATTTGGGCAGGAAGTGGTCCAGGAGAGGCAGGACAGGGCCAGGCCCGAGAGGAGACGTGCGAGGGCATGCCAGCCACTGCTGGGCTGGTAACTCCCTGGGGAAACTCCCACCAGAGCACACTCCAGGCAGGCCACAACCAAACCTCCCCATCTCCAAGGAGCTCATGACATCCCACGACTTCAAGGTAAACCAGCGGCTGGAGCCCCTTGGCTCACCACTTCCTTACTGGGTGGTAAGAGCTATCGCGGTTTCAGGGTCTTCTAGTTTCCTGCAAAGGGTGGAGTGAGCTAGGAAGAGGTGCCAGGAGGAACAGAGGAAGGGCTCTTGGGGCCCCAGCTAAAGGAATCACTGGTTGCTGCAGCAGTAGAGAAACACAAACTGTGATAACTCTGAAAACTCAGTGGGAATCGTGATTCCTCTCCGTCTGAGAGCGCGATGCGAGAGATCCAGAAGAGTGAATGAGGCTGGTGCTTCCCTACGCTCAGAGATGGTGTGCAAGGTTCAGGGCGACCTCATGTTCCTGCCGGGACTGGGGACTTGTAGGGGCTGGTAGTCATCCGTACACCACGTTCCTGAAAGAAAAAGGTCAAGCAAACCAACCATACCAGCCTTCCCAGAGCTTAACAACGGGGTGCTTGCTGATTTCTTGCCAACCAAAGCACAGAATCCTCTTCAGCTGCCTGGAGGCTAGGGGAGGGTGAGACACGGGAGGGAGGGAAATCAATCTACCCCTGAAAGCTTATTCCTTTTCTGCCTTCAGTTTGACCCTCTCTGGAGTGACCTGATTTAGCCTGTCCACCATTTGCCAACCCTTCCTTACTCCTGAAGACTCTTCCATTCTCTCACCAATGATTTCCGGGATCCATCACCAGGCTCTGAAGCCAACCTTTCTTCTTCTAGCAACTGTCTATGTAAACTCTGCTCTGGGAGAGAATCTGACCTTCTCTGGCCAGCACCATCCGGTGAGGATCTCGCGTGCACATCTCTATGTGCCTTGTCAGGAGCACAAAGGACACCATCTCCATCTGTGGCAGCAAGAAAAAAATCAGCATAAATTAATCTTTCCTCTTACCATTGGGGTGCCTAAACAAAAATGTTTGTCTATAGCTACCCTTTCAGGGTCATTTAGTGGTTACAATGGGATTAACTAGGTGTGCGCATGCATGAAGGTGCTCGACATCTCTATTTTTATCCAGTAGTTGGTGTCTAGCTTCTCTGCTTCCTCAAAGCAAATCAATGCAGGTAATGATAGACAGTAACATGGCAACTTTTTACATAAACACACTAGCTGGAGCCAGATCTTCCTCTCTCCTGCCAGAAAGCTGTTTGTCTGAGGAATCCATGCATCTGGCACCAAATTCCAATCATAGCACTACAACTGCGGGAATTACAGAGACATTGGCAGCTCATCTGAAGAGACAGTATTTGTTTTCCTTGTTTAGAACTATAAATAGTCAATAGAGGACTCTCATTCAAACAGTATTGATGATTGAAGTAATCCAGGCACAGAGAGACAGCCAAAAATTGGACTTCCGCTCCAAAGCCGACCCAACTCTTGCTTCAGAAGGCAAAGTTCCAAAAGGGCAATACAGAAAGCACATGCCCAGCAGCAAACTAGCCCTGAAGACACACTAACACACCAGGTGTCCATGTTTTACCTTAAAAATGTTTGCCTATGTCATTGCCTGAACTGGAATTTTTTTTAAAACACCTTCAGCTCTGCTGTGGCTTGAGCAGCTGACCTCCTCCGCCGCCTCTCTGAGATCCACAAAGTGAAGCGATACCAAAGTGTCCTGAGAGTACCCTGGCTGGGCACGGCGCTGACAACACGCCCGTCACTCCTGAAGGGCAGTTGCAGGATCTTTATATTTATTGCACTGGAAGTGGTGCTTCACCACCTTGTCGCTAGGGCTCTCCTGCCCTGGGGGAGACGTTTGAACCTCCCCCGCAGCTGAAGAAGTAAATGACCACAGTTGTTCTGTTGCCTGGGTGAACCATCCTTCTGCTGCAACAGGAGAAAGAAGAGGACTGTGTCTTTCTTCCCTGATCTGTTTTAAAAGGAAAAAAAGAGTGAGAAGGTTGCTCAGTTTCTGGTTTTAAGAATAATTGCCAGCCCCTTCTTGGAGGAGACATTGGAGACTGGTAGGAATGATAGGTGTGGAAAAACTTTTGGAAGGAAAAAGAGCGACACAAATATATTGCCACAATGGACACTGTTGCCCAAAAGACCATGAACTTGGGTAGGTTCCCAAGTGCTGGTATTTCCCCCTACAGTAGTGTTCCTACCAGAAGGATTTCCCTCAAAATCAGCTGCCATGTCCTGCAAGCCAAGGTCACTTCTGCAAACAGTATTTTCTCTATGTGGCAAGGAGCTGTGTAGCAATGGAAAGAGGCAGAATAACATCAGAAACAGAGCACGGTCTAATGAATGTAAAAACAGCAGCACAGCTGTAACTCATCCTGAAAATCATGAGCTAGAGGGGAGCATGTGACTGTGGAAAGAGGAAGCAAGGAGGGTAAGGAACAAGTGATGAGATGATAAAGGGCAACTCCCCAACAATCAAATACATTTCTGTGGTGTTTAATAATAAATGGTGCTGTGTCACATGTTTCTTTTCCCACTCTTGGCTATGTAAATGTTAAATTAACAATCCCAGGCTGCCAAAGCCTTCTTTATTTAATACCAGTCACAGCCACAGAGAAACAACATTGCAGATACAACCCTTGCAGCTTATCCTCAGCCGAGTGTTGTCTCCCTGGATTTCTTGCGAAGACTGAAGTCCTTTACGATTGCACTGGGGCCCATTTTTCCTGGAGCAGCGGAGCCTGTTCTTGCCCAGCCTGTGTGTGAAAGGGATACAGCACTGCCGTGTGAAACGCCCTGCAGCTTCACCACCACCTTACTGGATGCCAAGAAGTATTATCCATGCGCAAGGTGATACTTTCGGTCTCTTAGGACTTCCCCAGTCCCCCACACTGTTGCAAACTCCCTTTGATTCAGCCCTATCAAAATATGTTTCTCCCATATAAGGTTAATTCGTATGTGAAAATTTACTTTGGTAGGGTGTTTTATTGCAGTAAAATGAATGTATTCAAAGGAAAAAAAGCTTGGTATCTTCGTGAAAGGATATTTTTTGTTGTAGCTCTGGCCAGCTTATGAAAACTGTCATAAGAATGGTGTCTTCAAGTTTTACATACCCTCAAACCAGACTCAGACATTCACAAAGGCCCACATAGTTTTTGCTTCAGTGCAAACATGAACCGTTTGAGTCATAGGAAAAGGCATTTTTGGAAAGTTTTGCAGGTTGTTAAACAAGCAGCTATAAGGGAAACTGTTCTGCAAACTCAGTGATCATTCTCTCTGTCACCAAACCATCACCAGATTGAAACTTCACCTTCAGCTTCCAGTATAAAGCTCTTCTACCCTGAGTTATAGCTGCTGCTGCGTGTTTTGTTGCTTCTCGTACGCTGCACAGCATTGTCTTGATTCTGAAGATGCGATGTTCTGGCTTCACATCTGAAAATGCAATTTTCTGGCTTCACCGTGGTCTTCTGCTCTCCACAGCCACCAGTTTCTTTACCTGTAGGCTCCTTGTTCCTCCCCTCTCCACAAACCCTGCCCTGCCCATCTCCTCTGGCTCAGTCTCAGGCTTCAGATTGTCCTTTTCTGCTGTCTTTGTATCTTGAACCCAAGCCCCAGGAGCACACCAGCTCCCTCAACTCTAAATTGCCTTCTCTCTGCATGCTGCTATATTCTTTGCTACATAGCAGTATTTTCCCTACTCTTCATTGAAGCCAAATCCCCAAATTCCTACAGTTACCTACAGTCTTTTGGTTCTTCCTACAAATTGGCTGTCCCCCCTGATCTTTTGCCTTTTTCACAAAGGACATCACTGCATTTTTTAAAAACATGAGATGCCACATTGCAGGCACTTGCATCTCTGATGAACTGAATATCAAAGAAGCAGAAGACAGCTGGCCTTCCAGATGTGTAGTCCAAAAACGGTGATGCTGCTATATCTTTTTGAGGAAAAAGCCAAATAGGCACCTAACCTACTGTCAGTAATTCTGAGATTTTGCTAGTGATGTTCTTGAATCTACAAAAGCTTTGAGAGGAAATGTGTCCGTAGCTAACTCACCCCAGACATGAAAGAATTTATAGCAATGTTTTCTGCACCGTCTCCAATAAACAAAAGTTGCTAATTGTTTAATCCTCCTAAACTTTTGTTTCTCTCTGCTGTAAGTGACTTAGCCTGCTGCAGACTCCATTCTAGACTGGAATTTTTGGTTCCTAGCCATCTGCCTGTCAGGTTTTTTGTGATACATATATTTTCTCTTAGTGATCTTCTTATTAGGCATCACAGTTTGCAACAAAAACAGCTCCAAGTCTGAGGCCAGCATTCTAGCTCTCTGTACTTTAGTCCTGGCTTTTATTTGTAAGGGGCACTGAAGTGAAACCAGATAAACCTCCAGCTCCGGAGCTCAAAGTTGAGACTGCCATCTGGATCAGGATCTCCGCTGTGCAGTTCAGGCATGTCTCTCGTTTTTGTTAAATACTGAGACACGTTCTTTCCCCCTGACACTCCTTCTTTCCCTCTGGTTTGTAGGTTGAAGAATCAGGTAATTACTACCCCAGGGTTTCCATCCTCTGGAAAATGCCGTGCCCTCCTACAAAAGATAGGTCTGTTCAAACAGAAGTGCTCGCGGTGGGCGGGCTAGCTCTGCTTCTGGCCTTGTGTTTGCTTCCCTGTAAAGCAAACATTTCCCCCAGAGCTGCTTAGGGCTAAGGGAGGTGAGTCATAAGTCTCATTTCACTGTGCAAGTCTTTACATGGACATTAATTAGGATGAGATACCAGTTATTCTCTGAGCTTCATTTTCCTTATCCCACTGAACCGTACATTGCCATCGATGCTGCTATGACCAACTGGATTCCCGGTTTCTCCAAATTGCTGTTAAACCAGCTGGACTGTGTAAGAGGGGCATGTCTGAGGCCCTATTTCACCGTGACGGCAGCATAATGGGACCTTCATCTCAAACATAAGGACCGATCCAGTTATGTCTTTGTCTGGACATGGCCCCTGCTGGCATTTTCCTTGGCACAAACGCTGTGTAATGCCAAACTGCCACAGGGAGTAGCTGGCAGAGATGGAGCAGGGCAGCCTCTGCTGCTCCACCTGGACAGTCGGGTTTCTTGAGCTGTACAATGGGATTAGAAAAATAAATGGTTCAGTTTTGTGAACACTAAGCCTCAGGTTGCTCACGGGCTCCTTGCTGGTTGCTAATGTGGCTGCCAGTTGGGTAAAGCTTGAGTGAGGATCATCATCTACTGGAGCAGAAGGTCCTGCTTTCTCTCCTGGCAGGTTTGCTGTGGGAAGGAGGCACTGGGAAACTGCAGGGAAAGGACCTGGAGCCTTTTTGCCGGGAGGGGGGCGAAAGCAAAGCGGGGCATTCAGAAGAAGCCTGCAAGAGATGAGTGCACCAGTTCAGTGTGGGGAATGTGCTGTGGGAGATGTACCATACCATGGTCCCAAACCTCAGAAAAAATGGTCCAGATGAAGAAGGGCACAGGGACACCAGTATCACCTCCCTTGGTAGATTTATCAACAGATTGGTAAAAGTCGGAGTGAGGTGACTACAGAGACTGTGTGTGCACAGGTGCACGCATATATGACGGTGCTACGCCTCTGGTTTTAAAACGCTGTACAGCTGCTCTGACAGTAATATTTGAGTGATTTCCACAGGTCTCTTTCTTTTTAAAAGCAATTGATTTAAAAATCTTAAACTGTATTTGACATCCTTGATTGCATTCCAAATCACCAATCTAATGAGTTCAGAGGCTCAAGGAAACCAGAGGAAATTTTGAGTTATTTATGTATTTGACATCCTTGATTGCATCCCAAATCACCAATCTAATGAGTTCAGAGGCTGAACAACAGCTCAAGGAAACCAGAGGAAATTTTGAGTTATTTGCCAGACCACAACTGCCCAGAAAATGGAACGGGCACTAAGGAATAAGTGAGACGGAAAAAATCTGATCCTCCTCATTAAACTGCTCACTCTTCAACAACAGATGGTGTGTTTGCGAGTGTTTGCTGTTAAGAAAGTCAGGGCCCTGGACCAAAGGGAAAATATAAGCCACATTTAACCACTTGCATATGTTGACTTTTGGAATCATTTCCAGTCAGATATAACGTCAGACATCTATACACTGACCCCTCGGTTTTGTTTGCCTGTGGTCTTTCATTTGTTTGTCATGATACTTGTCCTGTGACCCAACACGACAGCAAAATGTTCAGTATTGTTTTACCATAAATAGAAAACAAGCTCGGACAAACTACTTAAAAGAAAGGAGAGCTGCAAGTCATGGCAGATTTTGTGTAGCAGAGACATTTTAACATAGGCAGGCGGGAACAATTATTACGTCTGCCTCTATTCAAATAACGATACCAATTTGCATCACTCAACATTTATTTTACTGTGTTATCTGTCTGTTTCAGACTGATGGAGGTTTTTTTTCAACCTCAACTAGAATTTTCTAAGAATGACGTTAAGGAAAAAATATGTTGTTTTGCCATCCTAAAAATTTTTGCCTATGCAAACCCCTTGTGTGTGTGTGTGTGTGTGTACCATCCAGATCATACAGATACATGTATTCATATATATCTATGTATCTGTACATATAGATATATATTTTTTATTCAGTTGTGGTTATTTTTCTCCCTACCCTGCCTCATTCAAATGGCTCTGACTTGGAGAACATGTTGGTGTTGGGGAGGAAGGAGAAAAACGCCTTTATGCTTAAAGCAGCAATTCTCAGCATTGGAGAGCTGGATTTGAATTCTGCTTTTACGTCGAGTTCCCACACGATGCCAGCCATGTGATGTAGGATGCTTTTCCCAGCTGGTTGTTAAAACACATTTCCACTGCAGATTGCTGTCCTGAACCTGCAGGGCAGATTCTGTACTCTCCCACGAGGACCTGCAGCAGGCCAGCGCTGGGCTGCCTGGCACTTCCATCCAGCAGCACCCCTAGGTCTTCTTCTACCCCCAGACCCTACTCTGCAGACACGCAGTGCCAGGGAGAGAGAAATTTCCTTTTGTAACTGGATTTTCAGTCAGATCTGACCAAAGTTAGGTTACATCTGAATGAGTGGGCTGGGCTGTTGAAGCATGTATGTCAAAATGTATCTTCCCCTCTCCCATCAGTGCATTTCATCTTCTCTTTGCATTAGGAATTTCTTCTGTATATTTTCTGCTGAGTTTTCCGATTCTTCTGTCTATGCTACAATAGAGTAAGATTGGACTCGGCTGCAGGGAGACATATTCCCCCTGCTACTCCAAGCATACCTTGTACTCATGCCCTCCCAAGAAAAGGAGAGAATGTGCAAAATGGTTGCTCCTTTGATTCCCTCAGGTCCTGCCAGGAGCACACCGGCAGCACCTGTAGCTCCTCTTCCAAGGTAAGCACACTCCTTCCCCAGCAGAGAGCTGGGCCTTTGCTATGTCGAGCTGAGCTCCCCCTGCCATGCATCACAGCCTGGAACCCACCACCGCTGTTAGAGTTGGCAATGGGCAAAACTGACGTTCCCAGTCACTCTGGCCAGGCTGTGCTAGTACAATTTACTCTGGAGTTTGGCTCGTGTACCACCTGCTGTCACCAGCAAAACACAGTCTTTAATATGAATCCCAAAGGTGTTGCTGAAAGAATAAAGAAAAAAAACCAAAAAACAGCCATGTACTGTCTTTACTGGAAGCAGCCAATTTTTTTCCACTAAAATACAGTATTAAATCTCACTCCTCTATTCCACTGAGAAGCAACGGGAAAATCATCTCGTAAGCAGGATTTTTCTAAGATTTTTTGAAACAGCTTCACAGCCTTACCCCTGTCACTGATACTGTCAAATTGGCATACTGTGTACCTTGAAACGCTGTGCACTGCACAGCTATAAATCCCACAGGGATTTATCCAGCAGGCTTAGTGTCATTAGCCCCTGTTACAGACAGGCTGCAGTGCTGAATGAGCGCATAACTTGACAGAGGTCATACAAGGTAGCAAAGACCTCGCAAGAGAGCCCAGGTTTCGTAACAGCCGCTCATTTTCTGAGCGTTGCTGGGTAAGCAGCCTGGATGCAATGCTCTCTCGCCATCATTTCCCTTTGCCTTCAACCGTTTCTATTGAGAATGCATCTGCGCAACATTCTGGGAAGCAAAAACATTTATCAGGTGTTTTGTCGTCTGTTTTCTGACCCCCAAAAACACTACCTGTCATTTTCCAGAGTCATTGCCAAATATCAGTGTCAGTTTTTAATATTTGTTGTAATTGTGTTAATGCATTTGCTGAGCGAGCACTCCTAGCCTGTGCTGACCGCTTGGAATTCAAAATTAGCACAGTAATTATATTTCACAGGCTACTGGTCACTGGGAAATTTCACCTCGCTTGTGAATATGCATGTTCTGAAATAGGTCAGAGAAGCAGATGGCTTTGAAAGAAGAAAAAAAATAAGAAGGGCTGGGAGTCAGGCTCCTGTTTTGCTTATTAGATTAAGCCCTTTCCAACAGGGTGAGTGCTCACATCCAGTTAGGTGGTTCACTAGCGCTGAGTAAATCATCAAGAGTGTCTCTGGAATTTTCCTGCAGGGTATTTTCTGGGTAGCTTCCAGGAGTATTTATGCACAATGCATCCGGAAGCACCGGCTTGTTATTCGCTGCGGCTCCATCAGGGAGCTGGAAAAGAGCAGCAGATGAGCCTGACATCTAAGAGTCTGAGGGCAGAGGAAAAACAGTTTTTCATTACCATGACGCTGAAGTTGTAATTAAATGTAGGCACTGCCAACTGCAAGATCTGTTAGATAACTGAGCAAACATCTCTCTGGGGAAGCAACCTTGGCCTGAGGTGTTTTTTCTCACTTCTGTGGACACAAGGCAAAGTACCAGCATCCTTATTCAAGCTCTTCTTTGATTATCCTTTCAATCCCAATAACTAAGGGTAGCCTCGGTAAGTTAAAGTCCCTTGACGAACAGGAACAGAGGCCCACCATGTTCCTCCAGTGTTTCAGCACATTGCGAGGCCTCTTTTCCCACATACTACAGCAGGCTGAAAGACAAATAAAAACACTGCAGGGACGCACAACCTACTTCTGCGAGTGCTTTCATGCTGTGTGTTGTACAGATTTGCCTCTTCCTGGCTTTCTGCTTTCTCTTGTACTTGCCTGCCTCCCTACGTACCCACAAACACTTGACTTATCTCGCAGTTTAATAACATCAACCAAAAAGAACAGAGCCGCTTTAATGATCAGCTCTATTTTCGGAAGAAGCCAACAGTCATGCATATCCAACTTGCATGCGGAGTCTTTTGCTCAGTGAAGAGGCAGTACCATATGGAAACCTGTCATGATGCCTCTTTATGTTACCTCTCCACTATGAAATGTATTCAGAACTATCACATGGCCACAATATCTCTGCAGATAAAACTGCACCGCCAGCCGGGGATATCGGGAGACAACCCCCTGGGCTCCTGATAGAAAGACGCAAGTCTTTTCCACCGAATGCAGAAGGAGAATCTCTGCTGGCCTTTGGCTGAAGACAGACCATGCTTATTAGGGGACTGATCATGGAGTTCAGATGTACTTAAGTACCAAAATTAAGGCTTTTAGTTTTGTATGTGATGAATTTACCTGGATATGCCAATGCCTTAATACCCTCTTTTTCTTTCCTCAAAGCCTGCGGGAGAAAAACACTACACGATTTTTTCCTGATCGTTTGTTGTGCTCCTGCCTGTATGCGACAAACAGAGCTCACATGAACAACCACGTGTATGTAAAGAAGTTCCTGGGAAAAGCCTAACCCAAAAACTGAATTTTGTTTGTCAGTCAGAAAGCAATGAGTAATAGTGCCATTTTCTTCTCCTAGGAAATGGGCTCCACCACCTGAGCTGACTACCTGAAAGAGGTCTGAATGCACTGCGTACAGGTCCCTGCCCATGAGTAGCACCCCAGTCTCAGCCAAAAGCCAGAGAGGCTTTTCTGTGTGCTGGTTTATCTGTGTTAATGTTATGCTAAGCATTGCAAAAATCAAGAACTGATTGTTTATTTATAATTAATGGGTTTTTTCCCCAAGACTAAGCAATGAACTTCCTAATGACATCCAAATCAACTGTACATTGAGATGGAAATGGAGGGTTCTTTTCATAAATATATCGATAATCCTTGTTAGTGGCAGCCCAGTGGCTTGCCTTCTCTGACAATCCGCTCACAGTGTGTTTTCTTGTTTTGATATTTAGAGTCCCATTTGATTTATATACAGAAAAAATAGTGTATAAATGTACAAAGAATGTATCCATGTCAAATGATTAAATCATGAGGTCGATATGAACCACAGAACAATGGGATGCCTTGAGTAATTCGTCTTATCACCAGCCTTGAAGAATGGATAAAAACATCTTACAAAATTCACAACAAAAGTTATCCAGGAAAAATGTGACATAATGCTGTCAGCAAAGCCATGTAAAGAAAAACTAAAAGGAGAGGGAAAAAAAGGATGAAAAAAAATCAAAGGTACTTGGTGCTGCATCTCAGGTTCTTCTGCCCTCATAACTGTTTCCAATGGACTGTGACTATATTATTCTTAAATTTTTCAAGGAGCTTAATTCTTCTATATAGCAGAAAGGCAAATAAGACTATAATAATTATTCATGCTTTACAATCATCTCACTATATTTAATGTTGCAGCTAGAGCAGATCAGAAAAAAAATATAGCTATGTTTTTGCCCTTTTCTTGGAGTCTATTTTTCACAGATAGGATTCCAGCTCAGTGATTTTTGGACAGAGGCCAGGCAGGTTGGGATCTGCCATCTTACCTACAGAACCAGCCTGCAGCAGACAGCCCATCACAGCCCTAGCATTCCAGCCCCTCATGGGTGACTGTCATCTCATGAGAACGGAACAAGACCTGAAGGTTTGAAGTCATATTTGCATTCCTGTGAGAACAAACAGAAGAGGTTGAAAATGAGATTACCCTGAAAGATACCTGGATGCTTTGACTGTATTAAAAAGTGATGGGTATAACTGGCAGCCCTTACAAGACATTTCTTTGAGAAATCAACAAGAACTGGAAGAAGAAAGATAATACTAATTTGCAGAGGTTGGCTATTTTAAGGGTTTGTGCAATCTAGAATGACTGCACCCACAGCAGGGTCTGCTGGTGTAGTCACCAAGACTTTTGCTACAGAGCCAGAGGTCTGGCTCAAAACTCATGCTAGTCCCATATGGACAAGCTATAATTGGTTTCTTTAGGTGGTGAATCTAAAGCAGCTCAACGTGGTGCTATCGTACCTCTCTAGATGTCTGCTGGAGAAACGAGCTTACCTGGACCACTTGGCCTGATGTGTCACCAGTGTGCAGGATGTGCCCTCTCAGTGTCATCTGTGTTCAGAATACTGACAAGAGGACAGAGTATGGAGAAGCTCTGATGCATGAAGCACAGAGCAATCATAAAGCATACAAATGCAATTCATACGGCAAATAAATCCCCCAATCTCCTCGGCAGAGGAGCATGTGAAGCATACCCAGCACAGAGCTCAGCTCACGAGGAGTGCTCTGGCCTCATAAAATATTTGGGGAATGGAGCACATGCAAGAGGCAGGACAATAAATATCACTGCTTTTCCCAGAGAAATCCAATGCTTAACACAGGCAAAGTAACAGCAAATAGGAGCTACTTACACTCAGCTATTCCCCAAAATTGGAGCCATCCTTATCAAACAGTTCAGACTGCAAAACATGCAGTTGAAGAAGTGGCAATGTGAGGGCTTATTGAGGGAATCAAGAAGGCAGGGCCACAGTGACGCTCCATTGCCTCTGCCGGCGAGGCACAGTTCAAGCCCCACCAAACTCTTCATCACCTGGAGTTCATAGGTAGCATCAGCGGTTTGTGAAGGCAAAGGGCACAGCTGACCAGGCCTTGTTCTTCAGTAGCGTAATTTCTAGGGCTCCTAACCCAGATTTTACAGGCCCCCCCTGCATAGCAGTAACAGTGCTAACTGCTAATTTATTTATATTAAATTCCTAAGTTATTTTTGGTTTTCAAATGTCATAGAGAAAGAGGAAATCAGTCAGTCAGCAAGACTGACACACAGCAAATATCTCCAGGGAAGACAGTGATCTGTACCACTGCTATTGACTTGATTTGTCTAACGTGATCTGACAGTCTAGGCTGCTTTTTTTCCCTTCTGCCTTTTGCACAAGGAACATCTAGAGCTTGAATTCATCTGGATTCATGCAGGGTACCAACTGATCATCCCCAAGCATGTGGTTTGAAGCTCTCTGATGGATGGGTCATAGGTGCAGAGCCTTGTACCCTCACTGGGAGCTGGGGCATGCTTGATGCATATCTGGAGTAGAGCTTTTGATGCAGTTTCTTTCAAAAGAAGCCTAGTTCCCATGTGCCAAGCAATTTGTGTGTCAGAAATGGGAATGACCAGGGGGTTCATTTCAACACTGCATTACTGTACCACATCAAAATGCAACATGTAGATGCAGATAAGGCATTTCATGTTACGAACCATACATACTAACCATGTTTGGGATTACATTGATCAACCTTATCTAACTGAAACAAGAGCAAATAACAGAAAAGGACTGAGATTAAGGACCACGCTGTTTGGAGATGTCTTTCCCCCAGATGACACCTGTGACATGAGTGATTTGGAAATATTGTGGAGAAGGCTGAAGGAATAACAACTAGAAAAAAGCATGGGAATTACCTTAGTAATAAAGCATTCAAGAACCCCTCCAGACCCTCTTGTAGTTTATGAATGTTAATGGACTTTGTGAATTTTGTGTTTTACAGGCTGCAGCCTGTTTGCAAGAAGTCCTTGCTCTAGAGGGAGTTAGAGTCAGAGTTAGAAAGAGGCAAGTGAATGGGATATTGCCTTCCTTTGCAAAATCCCTTGTCAAGGCATGTCACAGCTGCATGCTCCCAAACAGCACGGGGACTTTCTTAGGTAAAATATGGACCAGAGAGGCACAAATAAAGAAGCAGCCTGCTTCTCACGTTAGGCCAGAAGAACAAGCAAGTCACCTGCTTTCTTCGGAGTGTTTCAGAGTGTCCAGAACCTGTAGGAGTTGACGCACTAAGGAAATGAAAAAGCATTTAAGCTATCTTCGTGATCACAGAAGTTGCACACTGAGGCTCTAAACTGATTCAAGAAATACTGTCCTCTTCAGCAGGCTGTCATTTCAAACCGGTCTTATTCAGCAGGTCTGGGATCCCATGAGTCATTTCTCTGGCTCCTTATTCCCTGACCGAGGTTTGCAAATAAACATTTCTCCATCTCACCACTCCAAGACAAAACCCAGGAGTGCCCCAGAACTCTCCACATACTTCTGTCCATGTTTCTGAGAAGTGGTTTCTAAAGGGAGGAGCAGTTCTGTTGTCCTCTGCTGTTTACTTTTTTCTGTGTTCTCACTGCAGCCAGCCATACTCTGAAATGGGTTGGGTTCTGCAAAAATCTTCAAGAAAACACATCCAACCCTCAAGATTTCCATGCAGGTTTTTTCCAAAATAAAAATTTGCAAACCTTTGGTGAAAAGCTGCATAAGACAGGAAAAAAAATTTTCTCTTCAATAGTTGAACACAAAATTTCTGCTTGGCAAATAATTTGGCTTCCAGAGTTTTTACAACCTCTGTACAAAATCTGTCAATAATCAGATGCTTCCTTCTTAAACTGACCTTGTTGGTATTTTAAAAATGTTTATTTGTTTTACAAGAAACCTTTTGAATGACAATTTCATCTGAGTCTTTCATCACATTTCTACTTGTATCCCATCCCAGAATAGCAGTTAGGTGTTGCAGGGTATTTCGACTCCTTTTCCAAGTTGGGATCTTATTTATTTTATTCCCCATGGAAATTCAGAAATTCTTGAACATAAAAGGTTTGGGGTTTTTGAAACATCAGTTATCAAAATCAAAGTGTTTCCTCAGTCTGCTCCACACTGAAGTGTCCAAGCAGCTGGTTCCTCACCTGGCCGTTTCCCCACGCAGCCCACTTGGGAAGAAGGGAAAGCGCCTAGCTGGGAAACAGAGGCTACAGGCAGGTATTGCACAAAAAAAACCTCTGAGATTTTGTTCCAGAATAAGAGGTAGCAGATGAGTTTTCAAAATCTCCATTTTTCTCATCACAGAGAATATCCTGTTCCCTTCCGAGTTATTTATTAGAGATTCTCTGTAAAAACGCCCCCTAATGGCTAATTGCCCTCTGCAAAATAAAAGCAATTGGTTTTGCAGAGGGATTTTGTCTGTGCTGTTGTGTTAGCTTGGGGTCTCAGACCTGCGAAGCCCAAATTCCCCATTGCCCATGCTGTCTACCTGCCAGCTTATTGCCTGCAGCTAGACTTGAGCGAGCCAGTTGGCCTTCCAGGCAGGAACACAGATATAAGAGATACCTGTGCCCATACATCACAGCAGGACACTATTACCTCCTTGCAATTCAAGTGTTTCCTCTGGATCTAAAAGAAGCCTGCAATACAGCTGAACAGGCACTACTTGGGGTGACAGGTCTGAAGGAAATAGGGCAGGCTACGCTGGCACTCAGCAGGAGCTCTGCCACGCTACGGCTGCTTACGGAAACGAATGAGAACAGTCAACACTAGCTCATTGCCTTTGATCTTTCTTCGCAGGTAATTTCTATGAGTGTTTCTGGCTTTTGCGTGCTCTTGAGCATGACATTGGTGGGCAAAGGAGCGCAGACTGCAGGCTGACTTTTTGTGCCACAGAGGAGAAAGCAAGCTCAGAAAAAGCCCCAGGTAAAACCACATAATCCAGCATGTGGAAAACGGGGAAGGGTAAACGGCTGAAATCAATGACCTTTAAAACTTAGTTCCAGTGCTCAGCAGTTCTTGCTGTGTTTTGTTAAGTATAGACGGTGGCAGGCAGGAGTTTGGGCAGGAGTGAGTCGTGATTCAAGGCTCTAGTGAACACGACGTAAATCCTGTATCCCTGTGCCTTCCCTAGCAGGATGGGGCCCTGGTGCTCATAGCTAGGTCCTGAATCAGTAGACAGCCTGAATTTGATCTCCATTCTTCTGTAGCAAATAATGTACTTTTGTAACATTCCAGAGCCCAAAATACCCATTTTAGAGCTAAATTCCCGAGTCTTTCTGTCCTCTTTCTTCAGAGGGCCTGACAGGTCCCATTGCTTTCCCTTATGAAGGCAGTTATGCTTTGCAGAATGAGTATAAAATGCTGGTCCTGATACGGTCATGGGTTATACCCACTGAGCAGCTCTGCACGGTTGTTACGGGCACGATGCTGAATTTGGAAGTTCTGGCTTTGCCCTAATTTGTCCTTTTACTTCAGGGCAATTCCTCCCCTCATCTTGGTTTGTTTTTCTTCTTCAATTCTTTATTCATTTCACCCCATTTGGACTGAAAAGCTTTCAGAAAAATGCTGTCTCTTATTATATGTTTGTAAAATCAGGCCCTCAGATGAACGGCTGCGCTTACGAGCTATTACAGTAGCAATAAGAGTAAAAATAAGAATTTTTGCACATCATGGAAACACCAGTGGTAAGTCAAATTCATGAACTTTAGTGCTGCTGACACCTACAATTCTGTGTTGCTCCAGTTCCATGGAGCTACCTACACCCAGACAGTTCTAACGTACCCATCCTGGCATAAGCAGTTTTCTTCCAAACTCACCATCCGCCAGCTCTTTTCCTGTCAGGATATACCCTACTGGTGCTGAGCAACATCTCCAGAGTTGCACATAACATCGACTGCTTGGGAACTAGCAAAATTGCATGCCCCTAATCCTCAAAGCTTGCTTGAACAGATTTGCTGGCACCATGCCTGTGCTAGAGGACAGGAACATTTAAAATCACATAATTTTTTTGGCTCATTGAAACCATTCTGTTGCCCTGCTTTTCCATTGCCATTCAGCCTGATTTGCAAGCAATTTTCTCAATGGAGCACTTCGCAGAGGTTGGGAGTACGCTGTGCTCAATACTGCATTCTAGCCATAAGCCTCATTGGTGTTGGTTTATTTTCTGGCGCTGTCATCTCGCGAGTAACGCTTACCTTCCCAGGTTTTGGCACAAAACATTTCCTACTTAGTCATCAGATGCCCAGCGAAGCTTACTTCATTCAGACAGATTCTCTACTTCTTTTTCTATAGCTCACTTTTCAGGATTCGTTTCTGCTTGTTAATGCAAGCCTCCGAGCATGCTGCTGCTGTGCATTTTTAAACACTTACCCAAATGTCATCTCTATTATTTCCAAACTCTCAGACTCTTTGGGGATAGCTTAGATGCAAATGAGCTGTCAAAGAAAGATTACTTGAACCAACATTCAGAATGACAAAAGGCTTACAGACTGCATGCGCAGCACACGGCTTCCCAGTCAGCCGTTATTTGCCAAAATCAAGGGGTTATACACAGTCCAAAAAAACCCGTTCAGATTTGTTACAACGGGGCACAGTTATTCTCCATCAACAAAATTAAATCTCTTTGATCTAGGAAAATTCTGATTTCCATAGCTTCTCAGCTGTTGCTCAGCTACTCATTCAACCCACGCATTCTTTGTACCTAAAAATTCACTTTGGAGCCTGCTGTCCTCTGCACAGTGGAGCTGTTTCTCCCCGCCACACACTTTTTGGGGTTGTTGCACCGGTACATTAAAAGAAAAACTGTACTCACCTTGCCCTGTGCAGCAGCCTGAGAAACAGTGAGTGCTGCTCCAACAGAACAAACCGGGACCTCTCTTTCAAAATGAAGGCCCAGGTTGAAGCGGCTCCAGGAGGAGGTGCAATGCAGTCATTGAAAGCAAAGGCATCATTTTGTGGAGTCCAGCTTTCTAACTGCAGATGGCACCCCTGATTCTGCTATGGTGACATACATTTTGCTGAAGAGCTGATTTCTTCAGCTGAAAATAAGAGAACCCCAGAGGCTGAGGAATTTAAACCAAATTCTGACCTGCTTTAACACTGTCTCAGTGTTACACACAGGAGATACATACGCTCATGCGCTCATTAAAATGGGATAGCAGGCCAAATTTGTCTCTCATACAACTACTGACATCAACAGAAGGCCCACTGTGTTTGAACAGAAGCTGTCACTATTTGTTCCCTGAATAATATTTAGCCAAAATTAAACCTGGATAGCGAGAGCAGGTATTTTGCACATGTTCTGGTCTCACAATGAGCATTGAGCAAGTCCTGGAAGAGCAGGGTTTGGGCGGTACACAAGATCTGACTCGCTCTGATTTCCTGTGACCACTGAGAACTCTTCCCTCCTCACGCTGGCAGTGGTCCAAATGATGTCTTTTGCAGCAAGATAGACAAATGCAGTTTTAAAAGTAAATACATACATTGCATCGTTCATCTCAAGAACCCAAAAAGCGTAATTAGTCAGCACACCATCCCTGCAAGGTAAAGGAATATTTTTATCCCCTGTGTGGAAACTGAGGCACGAGGAAGTGGAGTGTCTTATTAAGGGTCAAAAAAGAAGTTAATCACAAGAGAAAAAAGAGTTTTTCTAACTGGTGATAACCATGGGCTAAGAAATACTCGTAACTGATGAAGATGTGTTCTGTGTTTTTCATGGTTTTCCTGCTGAGAGATGTTCTTTGCCCACAAACTACTGCAGAAAGACTGAATGTTAATCAGTATGTCACACACTGTTGGTCCTCAGCCCAAACCACTGCTGTCTGTAACCCCTGTCAGCACATTTTAGAGCTATATGGCATGAGAGCTTCAGGTTTTAAAACAGCCAAGACTCTGGCCCACAGAATCTTCAAAGATAACACCAAAGAAATATTGCAGTATAGTCAAATGTACACTGTTGTCTTGCAGGAAAGTATTATTCAGCTGGATAAAAGGGAGTCATGTGTCAACTGCTGATGCTGTTGTTCACAGCATATGGAAAGGGAAGAGTATTGTTTTCATACGTGTATCACTATCCTTGACTGTGTGTCGTGGGGGAACCCTTAGTATTTCCAAGCTCATGGATTCCTTCTCATGTCCTGATAGAGGGCTAGACTGGGGTGCATACGAGCACTGCCTCCCTCACTGGCACCTTGCTTTGGGGTCTGCCTCTCATTTTGAGTAGTGTCTTCCCACTAGCTCCTTGTGCCCTTACATGTACATCTCCTGTCTCCTTGACTCCGACTGAAATCGCTTTATTCTCTCATTTTATTCTGCATTTGTTCAGTGGGATCCCAGGGACAGGATCCTCAGAACCAGAATCATCGTTATCCTCGTTAACAGCAAAGCAGAGGTGTGCAGCACCCCAAGAGGGTGGGGAGGGGATGGGGACTGCATCGCCCTGACTACACCATGTGCTATGAAAGCACAAACCTCTCCTTGGGCAGTACTAGCTGGGGAAGGGGGAGCGCAGGGTAGTTACAGTCCTCTCAACTTGCCTGGTTAAATTTGCTCCCTTAAGAACAATTCATGCTGACCTAGAAAATGTAACAGGAATGGGTATGTCGGTTACCAGGTTACTGCCGTGCCTTGCAAAATCACGGCAAGCTCTTTCCTAAGGGATGAACTTTCACTTCCTACCCCAAGTGATACTGCCCTCTGCAAGCCCAGGAGGAACCGTGGTTTAAGTAGATTTAGTCACAGCACAGTTGAGACTGACGATAGGGTGGAGAAGACAGTAACATCTGTGGAAATAAAGACCCTTCTGCATAAAATTCAAAGAAAGATTTCTGCAGGAGCTCAGACTACATCTCTCCAGCTGAACATTGGAGAAAAGTCACAGTGGGCTCTCAACACCCCCAGAAACTTCTGCAGCCACGCGGACAAATCTACAAGCCAGATTTTTGTGTGTTGTGTTGAACAGAATAGCAGAACTTTAAGGACAGAGGAAATGCATTGGGCCCCATGGTAGTGATTATTACTGACTTTAGTATCAGATTGTCACCAGCGTAGAATGCTCTGCCTGTATTCCCAGGCAACTTGAAGCGAGGAGGATTGTGAAGCTTGCCCATTTGTTTACAAAGTGGTGATAACTATGCGACTCGAAAGGGACATTACGAATCTATGATCTGTCCCTTGGACCACTGCCAGAACTCCTAACCTTTTGTCCTGTATCCATCATTTTCTAGGGGGTTGTGTTATTCTGGTTCAGAAGCACTGCAGCATAGCAGAAATAGAAAATTTGAGAACTAGCAAAAAAAGGAAGAATTTTTGATCTCAAATAAGTAGCACTAAAGCTGCAACACGGGATGTATTTTTTCTTTCCATACTTAAATCAGTTCTAAAGAGGGATTTTCTAAATAATCTGCATTTGTTACAGAACTTGGAGGATTTCTACCATTGTGCTACAGACCTACAAGATCATGTGACAGAATTTAGGCTTCCCTCCCTATAGGATATATCAGTTCTTTGTTACAATGGTGATGAGAAAAAAAGGACAAAAAAGGCTGAACACAAGCCAGGAAGGGCTATATACTCTGGGGTCGCAGAGAGTTGTTTGTGGCACAGTTTTATTTGCCTTTATTCAGTTAATTTGTGTTACCAAAAAAATTGCCAGGTCTGCAGGAGGTGGAGTAGCATCCAATTAAGTGAGTAACCATACAATTAGTTGGACAAAACAAACACTTTTCACCTGAAATGGCCTGTATCTCTCCATTGAGCCTGGAGAGACCGAGGGGCTGAGCTTTAAGGGTGTAACACTTCTGATTTCAGGGTTGCTGAGTATGAAAATGATGGAAATCACCTGTGTGAGGGAAACGTGGCAGCAAGGCAGTACGTGTGACCTCAAAATCTAGATTTTTTTTGTTTGTTTCTTTTCTGATGCTACTAAAAATAGCATTACACATCCTGAGATCTTATCTGAGGGAAAAAACACTGAAAAAAAAAGTGTATATATGAAACAAAAGATACTTCACAAAACTGCTGTAAGTTTTTTTCACATCACTCTTGTTTGACATGTAAGGCAACATGGTATTTCGTTCACCGGAACAATTCTTAGTGCTTTGGACAATGCCTGTACAATGATTTGAGAGCTGATTTAGCAGGAGTAAGTACACGGAGTCCTGCAAACAGCGTATTTCCCATCATGGTTGGCAGTGTCCCAGCTGTATTCAAAGCATTCACACCATGGTTAAGAGTTGGAACTGGAGTATTTGCAGGTGAACTGACCTGTGGCACGCTTGGCCTTGCACATCCCCAGTCTGGGCACAGCTTATGCATAAGAACTTGGTCCTGCATGTACGATCAGGTTCTTCCCTTGCCGAGTGCAGGCTTGCATGCAAACAGTATAGATGAGAGGTAAATCCAGTGACAACCATGGGGTCAGACTTGCATTTCCCAGCACAGACTGCATATCACTTGAAATGTTGTCTTTCACCAAGAAACAGGCGGCACTCATGTTGTCTGTGCTAAAAGACATTGAAGTTAATACCAGCACACAAACCCTGGGGTTTGCAGATGCTCAGCACGTCTGAAAATCAGGCACTTTATTTTGGCGCTTGTATACAACTGCCTTAGGGCTCTCATTTCAGAAATGCCATTTGCAAATTTAGGTCTAAATATTTTATCATGTCTATTCCCCTCAGAAGAAGCTGTGCAGATTAAATACAAAATGCTTGTAGAGTCCTCAGATAAGATGCACTACTGACACAGAACGTATTGTTAATTATGATTAATTATTATTATTCTGCTGGCTGACAGGCATCTGACTGACAGATACTTTCTAATCCCTATTCTCTCCCCAGATTTTCTTCCTAATTAGTGTCCTCTAGAACCTTGTAATCACATGCCATGCAAATGAACTGGATGTTATTTAGCCAAATAGATTATAGTAGATCGGGTGACTTCCCCTGTCACAAGCAGGCTACAGAAAAAGAAACAGAGAAAAATTACATGATGTAAATTGTTATTTTCTCTTGCGGAAAAAGAAACACTGAGCAGTGCTGATGACACAAAGCAAGCGGCGGAGGCCTACGATGCAAGAGTAAAGCTGCCCTCTGCAGGTTGTTCTGTCACACACGATAAATCACATCCCAGCATCTAAAGGGCGTAATGAAGTGGTCCAGCGATATGGGGAATAAATCCCTTCCTACAATGTTGCTAACAGATTATCTTAACCGGGAAAAAAAAATAAAATAAAAAACCGCCAAGAGACAATCTGGAAGATGTGGCATCACTGTTTTCCAGTGGGAATCCCTCCATACATTTGAGCGCTGCCCCTGAGGCAAGGCCAAATGCAGGGATCAGCTCTCAACCTTACCCAGCCTGTGGTGCGAGGTGGGTGGCTGGCTCTAGCCTCTCTGAGCTACACAAGCCCTGTACCCATGAGCAGGGGCCTGCAGGCTGGTGGCAGTGGGCAGAGAACCAGAGCTGCAGGGAGCTTCACAGCGAGCACTCATTCCCTTCATGTCCCAGTATAAGTTGCCGACGAAAGGAGTGTGGTACCTCTGATGCGCAGGGGGCATTTCTCGAGTGGTCTGAAAGTGACTCTTCCCCCTTTCTGGCTTGCGCATGCCCCAGAATGGCACTGGCTTGGTTGCTCTTGGCTGCAGAGGTGATGCTAAATCTCCCTCACCTCAGAGGAGACTGAGCTGCTGCTAATGACTAAGAGCAATTTGCATTTCTCTGGCCAAGGGAAACACAGTGTACAGCCCTCTGGCACTCACTAATCCCTTCCCACTCACTGACACCCTACCTCCCAACCTGTCTAATACCACCTAACTCACCTTATATTTGCAGCCACCTCTGAGCCCTTCTGCAATCCCTCCATCATACCCATAGTTTCCAGAGATGCTGCCACGTGCATTTCTCCAAGGCACTTATGCCTCCGCTTGCCGCAGTACCTGTGTCTTTTTCACTGAAGCTCTGGCCCAGCCGTTCATGTCACCACACATGAAAGCAGGTCAGGGGATAAATAAAACTTCTTTTGATGGATTATCTTTCAAGTTGAGCAGCACTTCTGTTGCAGTTACTGTGCAGAGGCACAGGCAGATGTACTTTTGCATTGAAAAAAAGGGATGTGGGGAAGCGTGGAGGAAGAAGAAGGGGAGGAGGAAAAAAGCTAGGGGCTCCTTAAGCTAGTTGGACCAATCCTGTAGCCAAACATGAAACTTGGGCCTGTGAAACAGACTGCCACAAAGGCGTGGACAAGTAAGAACAGGACCATTGTGGCGACAATGCATGTAGGCCTGTTCTTTACCAAAAAAGCTTACAAGCTCAACGTCACCAGCAGCAACACCCACCTACCAAAACCCCTGAAGCCACAGCTGGGGCATCACAGACTTGAGACTTGTTACAAGCCGTGCTGTCATAGAAGCGGAGATGGCTGCTGTCAGTCGTTGCCCATCTCTTGCCTCTACATTATGCAAGAGAGTCTCGTGTCAGCTCTCAGTGAGCTTTCCCTGCTGGGTGCTTACTAAATTGTTGTGAAAGGATCAGCTTTTCACTCCTATATGCTCTTAGGTTCACAGGTCTTGGCAGCATTTAAAGGTCTTGCATGTCAAGGTCTTGCATGTCAAGGTTTGTAGTCCACTTGTTCATCACAGAACAAGAGAACGGTTGAGGTTGGAAGGGTCGTCTGGAGGTCATCTGGTCCAACCCTCCTACTCAGGCAGGGTCATCTCAAGCTGGTTGCCCAGGACCATGTTCTGATGGCTTTTGAATATCTGAGCCTTCTCTTTGATGCTCCCACCCAGCTGCTTAGGCACTAGAAGCAGTGACGGCTCCCTCAAGTTCCCACTTCTCTGGAAGGTCACCTCTTCAGGAACATGCGCTAGTGTAGCATGTCACATACTCCCTCAAGTCTCCACTAGTCTTTCTTGTCAGAGTCAGTGGGGTCAGCTGTGATATCAGCCCTCTGCAGCCTGAAGCTCTAAAACTGGGTGACAAAAATAAAATAGTGCCTGCTCTATTAAGTACAAGGACTTCTACCAGATGATTTTCATGCTCAGCAAGCACTCTCTGATACGTCTGTTCTGGGGTAGGAGCCAGCTTGTTGCTTGGAAGAAAGCACATCAGATAGCTTCCCTGTCAGAGCAGCCTGGTGTCTCCAGCACTCAAGATTACAAACTGACAGGGGAGAAAACCAGCAGCAGATATCCAAAATGGAGTCCAGTTCAACCAGTGGTTATGCATAAAGAGCCTCCAGTAAAAAAATGAATTTATAAACTATACATAAATAGCTTCCCCAAATCATTCCATGTGCACAGATTTTGTAGGGGAGCTACACAGTTGGCACTCCTGGAACTGCTGTGTAACCCACACCATGTAACGAAGTAGTGCCACGCAGCCATGCACTCCTATCTCTCAAGCCCTCCCTGCCCATGCTAAACACAATACCAGACCTATACCCAGCCAGGCTGGAGGGCTCACGGAGCTCACCAGCATAGCCAGCATGGTGCACAGGGAAAGAACACATACCACATATGCCAGAAACATTGGTTCTGATCACTCAGTCTAGCTGCAGAAATTAGCAAGAATTGAAGAGACGTTTGCAAGTAAAAGGAGACAAAATTCGAGACAAGCTGTAATTGGCAAACCTGAATGAGAACAAGGAGTCAGCTAAGATCTCCTTCACCTGATTAAGTGATACCTGGAAGTGTTTCAATGATGCAGTAGGAATTGTTAAGTAGCAGCCATATATACTTGTCAAGATTGCTTCATGACAAAAAACAATGCCAAGATTTCTGATCTGCCTGCCATGGAAGTAAAATTTGATTCATTCAAAGGCACTTGATCAATTATAAATATAAGGTCTACATCCCTGAGAAAAGCTATACCAGATGAGGTTTAGCCTGTATTTCCCAGGAACTGGAGTCCCGTTCTGTCCTTCAAATATCTACCAGTTCCTAATGATTTCCTCAGTCAATAGGACTATTTGTAATGTACGGTTTTTGTATGTATGTACTCTGTGTATGTCTGTGTCCCAACTGTTCTCTAAAACACAGATTTAAACCTACATTATTGCTCTGGCATCAGAGGCATATAAGAGAAGAAGGCTCCAGCTGCAGTATGGACAAACTAGACAGTCTTGGATGTATTTCCCATCCAGCTGAGACCACCACTACACATCCCATCACATCCTGCAATGCTATCATGGGCCACCACTGGGCAGAGAAGTCAGTGACAAGCCCCCTACTGGAAGGGGCTGTTGCATGCAATGGCTCCTTGGGATCCAGGGACAGCTGAGCTTTGAGCGTGTCACAGCATTTTGCCTGCCCTCTGACTTGCACTCCCCATGGTAGCAGGGGCACAGTGCTCCTCTCCAGCAAGGTAAGTGGAATCTGCATCCTCCCTTCAAAAACATTTGGCACGCCACCCATCATCCCTCCATTACCCTTCTCCTCTGCCACCCAACTCAACTCCCACATTCATCTGATCAACTGCTTTGATTTCCTTTTTTTTTTTTTTTAACCACACTTGAGCCAGCAAATTTAAACCTAGAGATTGCTATTTTTTTTATAGTCTAGAGTGAGCAGCCTCCATATTGGTGTCATTCAAGAGGGAATTAACATTGGACCCTGTTCCCCCCTTCCACCTCACAGCTGTGTGCAGCCCAGCTCAGCTCAGATTCAGAAACAACCAAAAAAAGTGACATGGTGGGGAGAGGGAATGGGGGGGGTCTTAACATTGCAGAAGCAGAAATCAGCTTTCATAATAATGTCTGATGGCCCAATAATTGACACAATCTCTTAATGCATACACTCTTGTCATGGCAATTAGATCTGTAGTCTAAGCATTTCTGGACTTTTTGCCAGGAAAGAATTGGGAAATTAATGAAGGCAAATTAATTATTTGTCCCCATGGTTTCTGATGTAAGAATACAGCTGCTCTTTATCAGCATAATTCATTATTAATGTCTCCCAAAGCTCAGCTCAGATGTATGCCCATGTTCTTCGCATGCCACATTTCTGTTCTGATTAAATAACAAATGGTTTTTAAATATCAAAATGGTTCTGCATTTCTGAGATCTGAGTTGTGGGAAGAGAAAAAACAGGACTCCTTTTGATCATACACACGAGTTTTACGTCATGACGCTATCACTGGCTTCTACAGACATAATCCCAGTTTACACTTATGTAAGTGAGGGAAGCTAGATTCTATGCCACGGAATACACCAGTCTGCTATACCGCAGCTGAAATGTAGGCTTAGAAGAGTAATCAGGAGTAAAGAAAGATGTCTTTTTGCCAAACTGGGCACCAGACACAATGACTCAAGTGCATCAGTTTCACAGATCAGGAAATCAAATGTTTATAGCCATTTTATTTATTCCTCTTTTTTTTCCACATGACTGTGTAGCCCCACACATCTCATTTTAACAAATTCCACAAGACTTGTTTGCCTGGCCCCAAAGGCACAGTGCAGCTCATCGATTTTCTTGACAAGCTCTTGTTCGGGTGAGCGATATATTACCACCTGACAGCAGTGTGTCAGGGCGAAAAGAAGTAGCCTGCAGTTGAAAGCAGGAGGGTCAGAAACAGGGGAGAAAAAATAATTGAGCTAAAATAATGAGGAATGAAAAAGGGGGAGCATGTGGAAAAGCCCCCCAATGTTCTGCATTTACCATCTGCGCTCTCTAAGAGCCAGTTGTGGGGCCTTGGGTGGGTGCCACGGCAGCACACGAGAAAGCAGGGAGTGGCGATGTGGCCACAGCTGGGAGCGGCTCGCTTGCTCAGCTGTATTTACTGCGGGACGGGCTGCGGCTCTCATACAGTGGGGTCAAGTAAGGGGACTGCAGGGAAGGCAAGGAGCTGCTGGCCCCATAGCTTAATGAGGCTAATTATTCCCTTTCCCACAAAGCTGGGCAGAAGGGCTCAGAAAAGCAATTGTATTTTGCCTCTTTCTTTCTGAGAAGAGACTGAAGTGCTGCTTAAGTAGCCTGGAGAAGCTGATTACTACTTTCCTCACAGTGCTCTGCCTAAAGAGGAAGTGCCTTTGCCATCCAAACACTGTGGAAGGCAGACAGACAGACACAGGACTCAGAAGTCCAGAGAAATACCCCTACGCTGGTCCTTCTTGCTCAGGGTACAGGATCAGCACAGACTTTACAATGTACCGCAGGTGAACTGACATGGCAAATGGGAAATGGGACCTGAATGAGATCCAGAGGATTAGACCGAAGCAAGGAAACTCAACGGAAATTGTAAGAGAAGGTATTGAGGGCGATGAGAATAGAGAGACGTTTGGTAGTAGGAGAGTCAATTGTGTGCCCGGAGAATAGCCATCCTTTTTTAAGGACCGAGCTAACAGAACAGTGATTATGACTGTGCCTGAAGCAAACGTTCATGGTATTACTGAGATGTTTGACAATTTAGTCAGGGGAGCTCAAGATGAAAGCAAAACCTATTAGCACTGTGTGTGCTGTGGAAAAAAGGGAATGAATGGTAGCCTATATTTATATCACACCTTTCATCCTGAAGGATCCCAAAGCACTCTGCAAACCACGTATGGAAGCGACTTCTGCCTTTGCTGACATGTGGATGACGGGAGGGAAACCTGCCAACTCTTTAGCATCAAAACCCAGCACTGCTGCACAGAAAAAGGGAAAAAGGGAGAGACAGGTAGGCAACACTCAAAATGCAAAAAAATAGACAGTTTGCTAGGCAAGGATGTGGAAAAGCAGACCAAAAAAATGCAGTATTTTAGGAAGTATTCATTATACCAATGCAAAAAGATTGTAATCAGGATCCATGCCTTACTGACTCTGGGTGCTGCATACACACTGCGACAAATACTGCTCTTGTTCCACAGTTTCCCAGCAAAGGCATGACATATGAGACTAAAATCCAAGTAGAGAAGTGATCTCGAATTTAGCCCCTTGTTCTCTTACGAGAACAAAATCACTTAAATTCCTCTGAATTTTCTTGACAGAATGCATATGTCTATCTACCACTTTTAAGGACTGTACTTCATTTTAGTTTACCCCTGGATATATTTTTTTAAACAGGTGTGTTCACAGGAAGGGGAGAACAGCTGAAGAGGATCTGCTTTCTTCCTAAAAAGGGGGAGGGGAATTAATGAGATGTGATCCATCAGTTTCACACCATATTTGTCCTATTTGATTACTGAAATATCATGGACACTCAAACCACACGTTAGATATAAACCATAGTTACAGATGTGCAGCTACTGTGGCCTCACATGCTAATAATCTTCACTTTTTTAAACAGCTTTGCAAAACTAGTGCATATTTTACAAGCTCAGGCATTAAATTTTCCCTTCTCATTTTATCATAATGATATACAAGAATATTTAGCAAGGTTTTATTTGCTGTGGGAAAGATGCAGCATTTTCTAGGTCATTTTAAGAATATCTTTAACTTTAGGCAGCGAGGAATTACAGTAAGAAAGGCATAGTGGTGACAACTGAGTTGATGTTAATCGTGATTCTTGAGGTCCCTTCCAACCCGATATTCTATGATTCTATTCTATGGTAATCCTTACATAGGTCTCTTTATGAAAAAGTGTGTGACAGCAGATAAATGCAGCAGCTTTTATCTACATCCCATTAAATTCTTAAAATGCAATAAAGGTCCAAGCCAATCTTGTTTTCTATTTCCCCAGCATAACATGCAAGCTAACACAAGTTCTGCAGAAGCAAAACTCCCTGGCCAAAGCATGCAAGGTATTTAAACTTGTGGAAAATGTAATTTCAATCACAAAAGGCATAAAAACCTCATACCTGTTGAGGTTAAAACTTGAAAATTCCGCTTTTATTTATTAATTGCAGTGATTAAAGAAGTGCTTAATACAGTTCTAATGCTTTGTAATATCAACAACATGTGGGGTTTTTGCCTGTAGATGGTGCAGTTGGGCAGCAAAGTTATTAAGTTTTTCTTTAAATAAAGATTAAATTGGGTTTGAAAGCTAGTCATTACCAGATGTTCATAGTTTAGAAACATTTTTTTCCAATTTAGAATTTGTAGCAAGATTTCCACCCAACACAAAAATGTCAAGGAAAGCCCAGAAAACAGAGAAAATGCCATTTGGTTATATAATGGTTTTTTTATTATTATTAATGATGTGCCTTTCGTTTCTTTCATACAGCAATGGCAGTGTGCTTATTCAAACAGGGCACCAAACAAAAAAACCCAATTACCAGGGTTAAAAGGGGCAATGCCCTGACCCTTCTCCGTAAGCAGGAAACAGACTTTCAGGACCTTAGTCCGTCTTACACCCGAGGGACTGACCAAATCAATGGTGTTAAGCACGAGAGAATTTTTTTTTTCTTTTCTTTCTTAACCACCTTGATCCTGAGTAACACGAACTCAGGGGTAAACCTACAACTCACTAATTCCAAAAGAAATGGGTTAACATGAAGGAAGCAGCATCTTGATACAGGTGGATTAAAAATAAAAATTAAAAAATTAAGAGGCAAAAAGCAGTATTAGTATTTGTGCTGCCCCAGCAGTGCTGTGACTTCTCTATTGCATACTGCTGGTGAGAAAAACACTTGTGCAAAATTGCTCCTTCAGTCCAGTATTATCCTCTCTTTACATGAGCAGGTTGAATTGACAATGGATTCTGGGGAGTTTCTAGGCTAGAAATGCCGGATGAAGCTCAAGTGCAAGCTTGCATCTGAGTTTGAATGCAAACACTGGGGGGAGGAAGGGTTTTGGCCAGACCCAGTAGAATCTGGCTTGTCACATGGTGAAATTGTCACGCACTGCCATGACAGTAGGTGATTTGCTGACAAAAAAATCATCAGCTGGTACACAGGCAACACCAGAAGTTCATTTTTGCCGAGGTTTTCTCAGTCCAAATCCTTCTGCAGTTGTGCACTATTGCTTTTATTTATTTATTTGGAAATATAATTTCTTATTTACTGAGGCAGTTTTGCTACCTCACTTGCATTGTTGTTTGATCGAGTATCTTTTGGAAAATCCTGGTAAATCAGCTTATGTCCAGTCAGGACAAAAGACCTCCATCCTCTCAATCTGAGGTGGGGAGGCCAACTAGGCAGGCTGTCTAATGATTTTAGCAGACAACGGATGCAAAAACATGGGCATGCATGAGGCTCCAGGGCCAAACCAAGATTCTGAAGGAGGAAAACACACAAAAGGCCCTAGAAATGCCCACCCCTCCCAAAAGGAGTCCAAGGAGCCATGAATGCCACACCAAGGAACTTTTTCAGAGATGTAAGGAAAAAGAATAGATAGGGTCTGTTGTCATTCCCTACCGAGCTTTGTGGTGGTGTGGATAACCACATTGGGTGTGGCTAGGAAGAGGCTGATGAAGAAGTGACTTTGTGGGCCTGCAGGCAACACGTATACAACAGAGAGACAAAACCTTGTGAGAGAGAGGAGGGGCTCCAACAGAGAGCATGACATGGAGTTCTGCCAGGCTGAACATACCCTGAGATGAGAACTGAGAACTCCTTTTTGGTTTCAGTACCAACTCTAAAAATGACCCTCTGTATGACTTTGGCCATGAGGGCTTACAACTCAAGGCTGAATTTCACCATGTTTTGGTGGTAACAAACCCTAATGAAGCTAATGGGAGTGAGTCCACTGTATTTGCTGCCTGAAGTCAACTTGCTATGAATGCCAAACCAAGGTAAGCTATGGCACTTTGCCATCCGTTGCTCATGAGTCTGCTCCACAGCCTGTTTCTCCCTGTAGTGGTATTAAGCAGGGACAACTCCACTGAACTCAGTAGTGTCTATTGCTACAAAAGCCAGTGTGAGATCATAATTGGAGTTCTGATTTGTAACTTGGATAGGATTTTGCTTTTTCCTCATAATTTGTCTTCTCATGCCTTTCTCTTATGTAAACGAGCTTTAACAATGCTTATGACCACCAAATAAAGTATTTAATTACTGGAATTTTTAAAGCCCCTTGGGATCTTGCAAGGGAAGATACTCTGTAATGACAATGTACAGAATCACTGAATCACAGGGTGGCTCATGTTGGTAGGGACCTCTCAAGATCATGTAGTCCAACTCCTGCTCAAGCAGCAGCAACCAGCCAAGGCAGGTTGCCCAGGTTGTCCAGTCAGGTTTTGAATGTCTCCAAGGACAGAGACTCCACAACCTCTCTGTGTAACCTGTACCCATGTTCCACCACCCTCACAGGAAAAAAAAGGTTTCTATGTTCAGATGGGATTTCATGTGTTTCAATTTGCGCCCGTTGCTTCTCGTTCTGCCAGTAGGCACTACTGAGGAGAGGCTGGCTCTGTAGATAAAGTTCTGTAGCAGCAACAGAATACCTGTTCCATCCTGTGAGATGGCTTAAAATTTCCATGGAGAGAATCTCACTTTCTTTTACAGTATGTGGGACTTGGACGTAATTTACAGGAATATCAAGTCACAATGGATAGTATACAAGTTTTGTCCCATTTAAATAAAACCTACAGACATTTTTCGTAACAGTAAAGCCCTATAGTAAACCAAAACGGACCAGTGCATGGCCATAAGCTCTACCATCCAAAGGTCCATGCTCTTTAACTAGTGTCACAGTATCTTGGACAACCTGGCCAGCTAGCATGCCGCCAGGTAGTCTGATGACAGTTCAGGGAATAGCATCAGACTGTTTCCAGTATGCAGTATGAGTGAAACCCCTTGAAGCTCACATATGGCATCTAAACGGATGCTACGTGTGATCAACACTCTGTTCCTTGCCTTGCAGGGACAGAGATTGGTCTTGGTCCATTTTATTTATCATCACAGACAAACTTTAAATGTATTTCATATGCCAGGGAAGGTCTGAGTCTCATTAATTGCTGTGATTACTTAGCATTTGAAACCTGCCGAAATCACATGGGAATGGTACTGTCACTTACTCCTAAGTAAATTGTACCTTGAATGAGAGGTTGTTCTACTGAATTCAGCGTGGGCTTGGGATTCAGCTTATGATTAGTGGCCTACCCTAAGCCCTTTGAATTTACCGAAAATACTTATGGCATACAAGTCTCTTCATAACAAGTGATCTTCACGCACGTGGCTGAAGTCTGCTTGACACAGCTGTGTAAGTCAGGGATGTTAGCCCCGCTCCTCCCATTTCTGGTGGCTATCAAGGCCGGCAAAAGCCCTAGAGTAGATGCTGTAATACTAGTGATAGTTCAGAGAAACCCCCTTATCTCCACAACCAAAAGAAATCTTCCGCTTGCATTTGCAGGGTTTGCTGAGTTAGGTCTCTTGATCCATCTACTGGGAAATGCTATTCAGGGTAGACATGGCCCAAATACACGCAGAATAATAGAAGTAATTAAATAAGAAAAACAAGGCTCTTTTCCCAAACATACTGCTTCTCCTTCACAGTGAAAGATTATTGCACATGTCCTGCAGCATCTTGTTCTTTCCAGACATGGGATTTTGCTGGGAAGTTGTGACACACAGTTTGTGGGAGCCCTTGCCAGCTGAGCAATGCTTTCACTACTGCTCACCACACTCCTTAAACACGCATGCCAATTATGTTACAGGCTGTCTGTATGGAGCTATATGAGGCTATAGTATTTCTCCTAGGAACCACAGTGTAGAAGTCAGCATGTGCCTTAGTTGTGTCCGCTGTGCATCTGCTGTGACCAGTTTCTGTTGACAAATAATGACAAACTCATTAAGCATTCACCCTAGAGGTGTTTCCGGTGCTCAGATAAGCTCATACTTTAAGCTTATCACTGAATACCTTTTTCAGCACCAAGGAATTGGTAAGGAAAGTGTTTTTATTTAGATTAGAAGAAAACTGAGCATGGGTAAGAAGGGGTGGGTTTAATGCCATATACAATTAACCAGGTACACCACAAATGGCTGACCTCCAGCTGGACTTCATGTTACTGTTCACAATGCTTTGAGCCCAGAAGTTCAGTCAGTTTTCAATCCACTTCATTGTCCTTTTAGCTAGTCCGCACTTCAGTTTGTCTATGAAGGTGTTACGGGAGCCTGTGAAAAGCCTTGCCAAAGTCAAAATAAACAACATCCTTTGCTCTCCCCTCATCCACCAAACTAGTCATTTCATCATAAAAGGTAATCAGGTTAGCTGAGAATGATTTTGTCTTTGTAAATTCATGCCAACTACTTCCAGTCACCTTCTTGTTCTTCATGCATCTGGAAATGGTCTCCACGTTTTTTTGCTCCACCACCTTCCCAGGCATCAAAGTGAGGCTGACTGGCCTGTAGTTCCTCAGATCCTTCCTCCTTCTTGCTCTTTGCAAAGACACGACTGACATTTGCTTTTTCTATCCCTCAGAAAGCCTTCCTCCCTCCTCTCCCCAAGCTGATCCTGCTCTTGCAAGGGTAAGCCTTCACTGCTCCTCACTTTCCCATGGGTCTCAGAGGCCTGGGATTCCTGAGGCAAATCTTTCCAGGGAATCATAGAACCATAGAATGTTTTGGGTTGGAAGGAACCCCTACAGGTCATGTAGTCCAACCCCCCTGCAGTGAGCAGGGACACTGCTAACTAGATCAGGCTGCTCAGAGCCCTGGCCAACCTCACCTTGAATGTTTCCAGGGATGGAAACTCCACTACCTCCCTGGGCAACCTGTTCCAGTGTTTCACCACCCTCATTGTAAAGAATTTCTTCCTTATATCCAGTCTAAATTTACCCTGTTTTAGTTTAAAACCATTACCCCTTGTCTTGTCACAGGAAGACCAAGGTGAAGATGCCAGTGAGTCCCTCTGCCTCTTCCATGTCCTTTGTCACCAGATCCCATCTGTGAACTCATTTTTATTATGAAATACAACAACATTTACAATTACATTAACAAGATGAAAATCACAAGGATAAGAATAACTCTTAGATAATCATAGGCTGAAGTCAGGTAGATACTTCTTGAGACATGGTACTATTTGCATTATTATGACCACTTCTCCCTCTTCTCAAAAACACCGAGTTCAGGAAACTGCCAGAAGACTATGAAGCTACCCTGGCATTGGTCTTCTCAGCTACAGTGGCTGATAAGTTCTCTTCTAAGTGCATTGTTCCATCTGCTTTTAAGTATAAATATAAAACAATGAGGTAAAGAACAGCTCTGAAAGAAACTAGCTGGAATAATTTACATATGCTAATTTCTGAAATCAGCAATAACTCATTTGCATTCACAGGGTAAATACCAAAACTGCATACAGCCTGACTGAACAGCTCTTTCTTCCATAGCACAAAGAGGTAATAAGGGATCACTGCAGGTGTAAAGAGGAATAGCAAAGATGCATAACAAGTTGATCTTCATTTCTGGCTACGGTATTAATGTGATTACTGATCATGTCCTTTCTGGTGTCCATACTTCAGAAAGGACACTGAAAAAGACAGAGATGGTTCAGCAAGAAATGATGATTTTAATTACAGAAAAGATATCCTGAAGTAAGAAACTGGAGAATTATGTAAACTTTCAAGATGACCAGAGCTGATCTGAGAGACCCGGCTAGTCTGTTGGTATCCATACATGGGGAAAATATTGGATATTAGCAGATACTGTAATCTACAGAAAAATAGCACGGTGAGTTCTGTGAGTGGAAACTAAAATTAAAATATGGGCAATGAGAAACAGCATCAGGCGTGATTTTCTGGGGCTTTCAAGTACCACTGCTAGCCTCCATCTCCTACTCCCCACAACAGTGCTGACCTTTTGCATTCACAGTGCAGCGCAGTGGCTTCTTTCTTTCTTCTCAGCATCACATGCCTGCCATGAGGGCAAAGAGAAGACATGGTGCCAGGCACAGACAGAAGGCATTTGTTTTTTTCCTGCATTCTCAATCCTCTGCTACAGGCATGCCACTTTTGCAGAACCCATTCCCATCAGTGCTCTCTGCTCCTGAACAAAATGTTAATTTATTACTGAACAGTAAATGGTGGGAGATGTGGCTACCTGTCTGAAGGATAAATTTGGATAAATTTTAGTATTTCTGTTATACTATTGAATCCAGTGGAGAAACCACCAAGTGAATGGCCTCTGTTATGCAGATGAGACTTATTATAAAGGGTCCTGTTTCACCTGAGTATTCCTGTGGGAAATACCCACAGTGCCAAGACTCTCCTGGAACATCACATGGAGTTTTGAAGCCTCAAGGCTTCCCGGAAAACAGATGCAAGGCCTCTCAACCTGGACATTCCAAACTGCAAGCACTCAAATGCTCTGCCTGCTGTGTAAAGCCCAGGGCTCATGCTTGGTCATACTGAATTATCTGGGACAGTTGGGCACAGAGGTGTAAAAGAGCTCTGCTGGAGGCAGGGTGTTGACCAGATGTGTGCAACCTTCAGATAAAGGAGAGAGCACTACCTCATCCTGCAACGTGTCTGAGGAAGGGAAGCCAGACACGATCCTCCCGTGCTCTGTCTTCCAGTCACTGACAAGGCTTAGCTCATGCGTCTTCCAAAGAAGTCCAAATCTTACAATGCACTGACTTCATAATTACATAGACTTGAAGGCTCAAAGCTCCTGTCAAAGTCGTCTCATATGGTATCTGGTAACCCTGTGCCAACAGACGTAGATGGACCCAGCATGTGTAATTCTGTTGCTATGGGGGTTTTGCAACTGCATGCTCAACAGCGGCTGGCCATTGACAACACATCATATCAAGTCATACTTCAGGCTCCTCTATGCTATGGAGGAGAAAAAAAACCAAACAACTCTCTGTTGCTTCTATACGTGTACTAAAATAGGAAATTATTGTGCAGAGGCAGCTCCAGGTGGCTGGTGCTGTGACTGCTCTCCTATGACCAACCAGCTGCGCACTTCTTAACGTTTCTGGCGCCGAAAACATGCACCCGCCCCCTGCTCTGCAGTCAGCTGGGGAACCAGCTCGAGGGTCCCAGGAGCCGGGCAACGCTCGCTTTCACTGGAGGATGACGGGGAGGGAGGGCGGCAGGTTTGGGCTCAGAGCGGGGCGCCCCGCAAAGTCGGATTTCCACCAGAGCCCAGGGAGACCAAACGCTGGTCTTTTATAAAAGGTTGGAGGCACAAAGTTTCGGGCCCTGCCG